>NC_066362.1:24892628-25225128 GCF_013377495.2 Cygnus atratus
TAAGTTCTTCTATCACTTTAATTTTCAAATGTCTCTAGCTCATTATCTGTAAAGAAGGATATATCTTGCCTTTTTATAATTGTCAGATTTACAATCATACCTTTTCCCATGAGGTCAGCAAATTCTTGTGGCTGGAAGAGGTCCATATCTGGTAGCTTTCCACCAAGAAATGCTATAAATGACTGTTATGACATTAATGTCACGGAAGAGTGTGAGATATGACACCATCTATCCCGTGCTGCTCAGAAGACATGTCCTCTGAGTGTTGGGGTCTGCAGATATAGCAGGTAGAAAAAAAGAAAAAGAGAGAGAGATGAAAGTTAGGGGATGATAATGCAGTTACCCTCCTCCCAAACTCATGCACTTGTAGCCTCCTTTGTCCCTGGAGTAAATTCAAAGAAGGTGAATGTGGCAGCAGGGGAAGGAAATACTCTGAGAAACTTGCCAAGATAGTGACACTATGATTGACTGAAGGAGCACAGCTGCTGCAGAAAAGGACGCAGACTTTGAGGGCAGGCATGAATCTTCACTGCTGCCAGGCAGGCATTGTCAGGACAATGCAGAAATCACCTTCTCCCTCGTGATCATTAAACAACAGCTGTGCAGAGAGATTAGGGCACCCGAGAACCCAGAGTTCAGACTCAGAGGAGTTGTAGGAGAGGACAGATTTTTGTGACAGAATATAAATAGTGTAACTTCCTTCCAAGGGAGATAAGATCTGGAATTTAGCACAAAACACATACCTGTCTCTTTGTTAAAACCAGACCGTGATTATGTTATGGAAAATTTGGGGAAGAAAAAAGGAAGAAAAAATGACTTAAAATTTTGCTGCTGGATGTGTTTGAGATGGTAGTAAAGTTGTAGCTGTGATGCTCTAAGATAGAATCAAGTCTTTGTTTCTGGGAAAGCTGATGTACAAAATAATAACTTTATTAGAGATGTATAGAATTTATGAAAATATGGACAATAGGACAATATGGGGAACACACAAATCTTCTTCAACTGTTGTATTTATGTTTTTCATGTGGTGTTTCTAACCTGCACAAATATTTCACTTGACCTAAACATACCTCTTTTATGTATCCTTGGTCAAATTTGCAACATAGTTAAAAATATGTTTGCTTCACTTACAAGTGAACTAATGCTATACTCTAATGACTTGCATAAGCTTACGTTAAGATTATTGTTTATCATTTTTGTTCTGAAATGCAAATTCATGGTCCCACATGTGTTTACCATGAATTTTCCCCATTACATTTGTTGATATCACAGAGGAGTTATAAGAATAAAGGGCTTTACCATAAAAGGGATTTATTTCATTTTAATCTGCAATTCGAATTTAAAACGTTTCACCAACTCTAAGCTAACGAGGCAGAAGAACTTGCTTTTATTAAGAAAAAAATCCTTATTGTTAATTAGCTGTCAATTATTTATAAGGAACGTATAACATATGTATAAGGAACATTACTGCATCTTTTATCCCAATTTGAAAACAAAAAGTAAATATTTTTTCTTCATTAACTACAAATCCTGTATTCTACTTGGTTATAACCTCAGATCTTCTGCTCTATCTCTACCCTTAAAAATTAATGCAACACACCTGGGAGTGCAGCTAACTGGAAATTCTTTAGGGAAACAAATTTTTAGTTGAAAAATACTCATTTACTATATATTCACTTTCAATAATCAGAGCTTTTGGCAGAGCTTTTACTGAAGATTAAAACTCAGAGAGAGCGAGAAGGTTAATGGGTAATAGCCTTGTGATCATGAAACTCTCTTGAGAGATGCAAAGGAAATTTAGGATTCTCTTTGGCCTTATTTAGGTATCGGGCCTGAGTTTTTTTCTTCTTCACCTAAGTCCACGGACAGCTAGGTTTGAGAAAAATCACCACGGTGGCCAATCCAATGAGTATTGTATCTGAGATGTTGGGTACTCAGTACTCAACTTCATGACTTCATTGGAGAGAATTTATGCAAAATATACAAAGACAAAAAGTCCTAATTCCTCTCTAGTTTAGGAAAAGCACTGCAGAGTTGGTGGTTGGAGCAGATTTCTCAGACAGGGAGAAAAAGCAGACCTGGAGACTGAACATGAATCTTCTGCATGCTGCATTCCTCTCACTGCCAGACAATTATCTGTGCATCTATAAAATTAAATGGTTTTAGTGTCATTTGATGAAGAAGACCATTTAAGAAACCGTAACAGATTTTACAGGTTCAGAAAACTATTTCCTGGTCTAAATGGATACTGAGCATCTGTCATCCATGTGGGACAGATTTAATCAAATTTATTTATCTATTTATTTATTTATTATTATATATGAACCTGATTATAAACTCACATTATAGAATCAAAGAATCATTAAGGTTGGAAAAGACCTCCAAGATCACCTGGTCCAACCATCCCCCTACCACCAATGTCACCCACTAAACCATGTCCCTAAGCACCACGTCCAACCTTTCCTTGAACACCCCCAGGGACGGTGATGCCACCACCTCCCTGGGCAACCTGTTCCAATGCCTGACTGCTCTTTCTGAGAAGAAATCTCTTCTAATTTCTAACCTTAACCTCCCCTGGCACAACTTGAGGCCATTCCCTCTAGTCCTATCAGTAGTTACCTGTGAGAAGATGCTGACCCCCAGCTCGCCACACCTTCCTTTCAGGTAGTTGTAGAGCAACAAGATCTCCTTTGAGCCTCCTCTTCTCCAGACTAAACAACCCCAGTTCCCTCAGCCACTCCTCATAAAACTTGTGTTCCAGACCCCTCACCAGTTTTGTTGCCCTTCTCTGGACATGCTCCAGGCCCTCGATGTCCTTCTTGCAGTGAGGGGCTCAAAGCTGAACACAGTACTCGAGGTGCGGCCTAGTACTCGAGGTGTGGACTGTATTTATATCCTGATGTCATTAACATTAAGAATGACTTTTGTTTGCAGTGAAATCTGGTACTTATGATTGACAGTGAACAATATTCTGTATATAGAATGGGCAACTCTCTTTTGACAGAAAGTATGAGGAACTTTCTGTTTCGTCCAAGACAGAGTTTTCTATACATTTCTAAGAAGAATCCAATGACCTGAATTTACATTCTATATCATAAACTATCAGGTAACAAAATAAAGTAATTTTATAACAATATTTAGCTGATAATTAGCATAGTAACAGATAAGTATTTGGTAAAAATAGAAATGGTCTTAATTACTTTTTATCATGGAGGTCAATATTTTGTTACTGGAATTATATCTGGACTATTTTTCTATTCTGAGAATAAACATAAATTCAGACTAAAAATGTTTGCTCTAAAGAATATTCACTGGAAGAAGAAAAGCCTAAAATAGTATGTCTTAGTAGGTCCCTTCTTTTGTAAACATGATTAACACAAAAAGTGCTGCCAGAAGAAGATGATGATTAATGGTTCTAAACACTATAGATCTGCACTATGTAATGCATCCCATATCCTTGAAATGAGAACTGTAATTTGTCATTGTTGTCTAGAGCTAAAATTACAACAGGTAATTTACAAGAATAGATTATAGTATTTTATAATTGCCTTTTTTAAATTCATATAGTCTTGTATTTGAATAAATGTTAGGTCTCAGAACAATGCATTCATTTGCTGTGTAGTGACATACAATGGCCAGATAATCAATTATACATTTGTTTAGCTAAAATGACCCCTATCAAATTTCTCCTACAGTATGGTACCCTGCAAGTAGCACCACAGAGAGGAATGAGTTACCACATACTGCAGTAGTATCAGAACTCAGAGGTTTCAGCAATGAGATTTTAGTGAAGAGGTTTCCATCCATATCTGCTCTGCTTTTGGATAGAAGAGTTTACCAGTTCCCTGTTCATTCTGCCTGTTCTGTTGGGTTTCATGACAGCCTTGCACTTTGGAAAGTCAAGCTGAGTTTCAGAAAACAGAGATGAAACTGTAAGTGTGAACATCAACTATGCGAGTCATTTGATTTTCAAGCTGAAAAAAGGAGAACTGTGTTAACCTTTCTGTTTTTTTTCTTCTTTTCTGATTCTTCTTTCAAAAGAATCCGGAGCGGTAACTAAAGAATAGCCAGTGTCTCCCTAACTGGGACTACTGTCCTTTTCAGTGACTGAGGGGATTCTCCATGGATTTCTCCTTTCTTTTTCCCTTTGCAACACAACTTTTTTGAAGATGGGATGTTGTGGGCTGGTTTCCAGAGCCATCAATGGGCTGTACTTTTGTCCAAAACAGTATTCTTTCCCTGAATGCTCCCCTACTGGCTGTCAAAGTGGGGATCCAAGTCAGTACCCAGGCATTCTCAGAGAGTGGTAAGTCAGTATCAGTGAAAAATGAGGCTAGGACTGCAATTACAAAATCATGTGCCATTAAATTATTACCATTATTACCACCTGGGACTGATTTGGGCTATCTCAACTTGCATCTCCCAAGCAGTGCCCTTCATGGCCTAGGACTTACAGCATGACAAGACCCATTCCCAACAAAAGCTGGACAGGACTGCTTTGGTTTTTAGGAGCTGAGGGAGTAAAGCTGTATGGACACAAACTGTCCCAGCTGTGCCCGTTGACCTCAAGTCCTTGCTCAGTTCGTAGCCAGTTGGTCCCAGTTGTCAGGGTCCTTTCTGGCTGCTTAGTCAGCTGGGAGGAGGATGAAAACATTCTTTCCACTAAGCAGCGCTCATTTTCTACTTTTATTTCCACATCCCTACTCAACCAAGTGGCTGGCAGTGCTCACAGTTAACCCTTGGGGATGGAGCATGTTCTGCCTTCTTAGGGGAATTACTTTCTGGCAGGGCTGGTCTCTTGCCAGCATGTCCTTACAGGGTGCTGCTTTCTCATGGCTCCCACCCGGCATTTCCTGCCCCTACTGCACCTCCCATTTTAGACAATGAATGAATTCTCTAACTGGTCTTGGCTCTTTTTTTTTTTTTTGTGTGTGTGTGTGTCTCATACCATGTATGCGGCTCATGGTAGGCTGCAGTTCATTAAAATGTACACAATATTTCATATTTGGAGAATTCCTCTTAACCTCTATACTTTCACAGAATTACAGTAAATTTATGTAAGAGATGTCAGACAGAAAAACCTTATTCATGGCATTTTTTTGTGGGAATGCACTAAGAATCCAACATTTTGGCTTCTAATATGGTCTAATGTGCCCTAATCGTTTGAATGGGAAATTCCATTAAATTAGTGACTTACAGTCCTGGAATTGCTCGGTGACCTCAAGTGCTGGGGGACAGATGTAGCTTGCCTTCTTTATCAACTGATGCTGGCTCATAAATGTATCTTGATAGCTTGGACAACAGAGACAGCTCCCTTGTGGGCCACTTAGTTGAACTTGACTGAAAAATGCCTGCCCCTGGAAAGAAAAATATTTGGCTTCCAGCAGAGAACCAGAGGTTTCTGTGCCAAATGGGAGAGTGTTTGGAAGCAGCTAGAGCAGAATGGAGAGAAGATTAAATTGTCACACTAGGACTGAAAGCTGTTATGTAGATATGTAAAAACATGATACACCTATATGTGCATCTGTCTACTGTGAATGTTCTTCCTTTTCTATTTTCAATCTGTGTTGACTGCATAAAGCTAATGTGTAATAATTTCTTGGTGCTTGTTTTCAAAAATAGAGGCAATTTTTGTTAAATGTATAACACGGGCAGCAAATGATGTGGTCACATCAGGCTGTTAAAAAGACAACAGGTGTAGGTCAGATAAGTATTCAGAGATACAGCTTTACAGGGCCCTGTTAAAATTAGTAGTAGCCAGAGCTAAATGCGTTTGTATCTAGCATCACATACAATTAAAGTATAGTCTAGAGGCGCTCTGCGTCTATGGTCTGTCTCAGACATATAGCCGTATATTCACTATTAAGAATGAATAAATTATATGAAATGTTAGTTTAGAACTAGCATATTGAATCAAGAGGAAATGTTGCTATCCAATTAAATTTTTCTGCTTTAATCACCCCCTTCCAAACACATATCCACCCCACGTACATACGTGGGTATGTGTGTGAATGAGTATGTATACATACAAGTGTTATTTCAGCAATGGTATTCAGATCTTGTTAATAATCCTATTTTCCATTATCTTTCCTTGCATGTCTCATTTCAATTAATGCAATATATATACTGAAAGACTCAGAATTTGAAGGGAATATTAAAAGAATGCCTATTTTCAGTGAAGGCATATGCATGTTTTTATACAGGATTTTATAAGAAAGACTGGAATGGAAAAGGGCAAAGAGAAAATAATAAACATAAAACTAAAATTTAACGGAATGGTATAACTTTGCTATATTTTTTCTTTGTCCCATGGATTTCATTAGGAAGTAATCACATCATTATAGAATCTTGTAAGATAATTTCAAAAATCAACAAGACACATGCTCATATGAATTCTGTAAGTTTTAAACTAATTTCTATAGAATCCTACCAGTCTCACCTCTGTTAAGTTCTAAAGAATTTAATATAGACACTCTATTCTTCAGTCTATTCACAGACTGAAGGCATGGGTACAGCTGGACTATGCACGTGCCTTACTCAGTGAATTACTACTAGCTATCATTTGCTGCCTTGCCACAGCGGTAACAAAATAGTAACATGGAGCAGAAGTCTCATATCAGATAACACACATGCGCCAGCTGTCCCTTTAACCCACTGTTCCCCTCCTTCCTGATATAATTTTTATTTTTTCATTTTATACACTACATTTTTTTCACTTATGAATAACACTTGGTTTACAAAGTCACAGTTTAAAAACCCACTGAATTATGGAAAATGCTGTGTTTGTAATGGAAATAAAATACTCATTTCATAATAACAAAAGAAACACAGAAGTTTGCCCTTCCTGTTAACATGTGTGTAACTTTAAGAAATGTCTTTGCATCATGTATCACAGGTGCCATGTGATTCAGGAGTTATGGAAACAACACTACTGAATAGCAAAATCAGGCATCAGAATAGCTATATTTTAATAACCTTCAATTTTTCCATATGTTCCAAGTATTTGTCTCGGTTCAACATGGAGTGAACATGAGACATAACAAATCTGTGGGTGGAAGGATGATATATTCCACTTTCACAACTTTTCAGACACTGCCATTCTGTTTTAGAAATTAATTACTTTTGTTCTTACTATTATCTGTGTAAAAAAAACACCACCACCACCAACAACAACAAAAGAAGTAATAGACAAACCATATATAAACTTTGTGTACCTGTCCATAGAAGATATTGTAACAAGGCAGACAGCTCTGAAGAGAGACTTTCATATATCAAGCACTCCATAAGAAGCGGGGGTCCCATAAAAGGTCCATTGTTGGTGCTGCACTGTGTTTTACAAGTAAAGTAACATGGTTGGTTTGAGAGGGAACCAAGATACCACAAATCCCATGGATATTTGTCAGTTGAGCATAGTCGCTATTTCTGTCACATTAACATCACATAATCACAGAATGGCTGAGGTTGGAAGGAACCTCTGGAGGTCATCTGTCCACACCCCCAGCTCAAGCTCTAGGGTCACCTAGAGCAGGTTGCCCAGGATCACATCCAGGTGGTTTTTGAAGATCTCCAAGGAGGGAGACTCCATGTCTCTGGGCAACCTGTGTCAGTGCTCAGTCAAAGATTGCTATCAAACAATGCTTCCTTCTTTGAATATAATTTGCATCACATACAAAGAATTTTTTTGGTTATTTGTGTTATAAAATGTTCTCAAAGGGAACAGAAAATGTACATGGTATATAATACTGTACATGAGTAAGAATTCTGTCTTGATAATACTGAAGCTAAGGCAAATGTGTCAAATGTATAGTACAATTTAGATCAATAATACTTTTCTTTTTGTTGTATCATTCAAGCTCCTTGACTGTCTAACAGCAACAACAAAACATTTTCAAACCTTTATATTTTCAGACTAACTACATTAAGATATATGCCAAGGTTTAAGAATACAGAATATAGTTGCTAAATATATATGTTATATTTAAGACTGCCTACAGCATGAAAAAAATACACCAGAACAACTGTAAGTATACAGATACATATTTAAACGATGATCACGTCACATGTAACTCCTTCATTGTCATTCAGCCACCTAAACTTTGTTTTCTTATTTCGATGGAGGGGGGAATTTATTTTTTTCTGTGTAGTTAAGTAAAGTATGTTCTTAACACATCAAATACGTTGATTTGAAAAAAAAAATTCTGCTTGGTCTCAGCAGCAAAAGAATGATCTCATGATTTCAGAGGAGGAGGAAACCATTGTGGACTGCAAAGAGGCAGATACAGAAAGGAAGGAATTTTTTGAAGAGATGGATTAAATTTATATCAGCTTTGTAGAAGCAAAGTTTTACTGAGGAATGCTTATAAGGCAAGTGAAGGATAACCAGCTGAAAAGGTAACGACAGCACATGAAAACTGTCAATATGAGAAAGAAAGGAAGAATGAAAAAACTTACAGTGAAGACCTCCAAGTAGTCATAAGATTTGTATAGCAAAATTCAGACTGCAGAATATAAAAGGGAATCGCTGTTGATAATGATCTACGTCTGGAAGATGGGAGGAAGAAAGAGAAAGATTTAAAGGTATGAAAGAGAGGAGAGGGAGCAGGGCAGATAAATAACACAAGAAGTAGAAACGAGAGAAGATTGTGAAGGAGAGCACTGCAAAGTTGTGTTTGTGCATGAAAGGCCAACATACAGACAGTGTAAGCATGTAGAAAACAATGGTGGATGACCAAAACATTTTAGATGGCAGTCTTATAAATGGATCAGTGTTTAATGAAGGGAAAGCTAAATTGAATGGACACAGTGATAAAAAGAGCAATCACTCCAGAAGAGAAAATCAGAAAAAAATATGCCAAAGCTAGAAGGAGAGAAGAGAGAAAATCAGTGCCCAAATCAGTTTCCTTTGTACCTAAGAAATTAGAATCATGGAGTCATAGAATCATACAATATCATATGTCAAAAGGGACCCCCAAGGATCATTGAGTCCAACTCCTGGCTCCACACAAGAACACCCAACAATCAGACCCTGTGTCTGAGAGTGTTGACCAAACGCTTCTTGAGCTCCAGCAGGCTCGGTGCTGTGACCGCTGCCCTAGGGAGCCTGTCCCAGTGCCCAACCACCCCCTGGGTGAAGAACCTTTTCCTGACACCCAGCCTGACCCTCCCCTGTCCCAGCTCCATGCCGTTCCCTCGGGTCCTGTCACTGTCCCCAGAGAGCAGAGCTCAGCGCCTGCCCCTCCGCTCCCCTCGTGAGAAAGCTGTAGGCCCCATTGAGCCCCATAGACTTACCTGTGTCCAGCTGGACCAGCAAATCCTGCACAAGTTCTGGACTGGCTGGGAGTTTACTGTTCCTGTAGTCACGGTCCTCCAGCTCAGAGCTCCAGGGGTCCCAGAGCCCATCATCGGTCTTGAAGACAGAGGCAAAGAAGGCATTAAATGTGCCTGCTTTGTCTATGTCCGCCTTTGTGAGGTGACCATCCTCATCAAGAAACAGAGCAATGTTTTCTCTGGTCCTCCTTTTGCTGTTAACATATTTTTAAAAAGCCCTTTTTATTGTTCCCAACAGTACTGGCCAGCTTCAACTCTAACTGAGCTTTGGCCACATGAATTTTCTCCCAACGGCAAACAGTATCTCTGTAGTAAACCTATGTCACCTGACCTTGCTTCCTGCAGTCATACACTTTCTTTTTGCACCTAAGCTCCCAAATAAGATCCTTGCTCAGCCAAGCTGACCTTCTGCCCCACTTGCTTGACTTCTGACATGTTGGAATTGCCTGGTACTGTGCTCCTTGAAAAGTGACCAGCACTGATGGACCCTGATATCTTCAAAAGCCGTTTCCCAGGGGACCTTACCTAACTAGTTCCCTGAGCAGCCTGAAGTCTGCTCTCCCCATATCCAGCACTGAAGTTTTGGTGGCAGTTTTCCTGTTGTCACCAAAGATTTTAAATGCGACTACTTCATGGTCACTATGGCCAAGACGGCCACCAATCACCACTTTACCCATCAGAGCCTCTCTGTTCACAAGCAACAGATCTAGGAGGGCACCTTTCCTGATCAGCTCCCTCAGTACCTTTACCAAGAATTTGTCATGAAGGTGTTTTAGGAATCTCCTGGACCTGTTCATATTAGCTGTGTGGTATTCCTGGATAACATCTGGCAAGTTGAAGTCACCCAGAAGGACAAGGGTGGCTGATCTAGAGGTATCTCTTAGTTCCTTAAATGTCTTGGTCTAGTCTTGAAATTGTACTTCGACCCAGTCACTGCCCTTTATCTCTGGACTTCTCAAAATATGTTGCCAGAGCAACTGTCCCTCTCAAGAAAATGTACTTCTCTTGGCTTAACTTCTTTAAAAGTCAAAGACATTGATAAAGATGTGGACATGTTAGTTGATATAGCTGTATAAATAAAAAAGGTTGAGTTGCAAGAAAATTTCAATCTCGTTGTAAAGTTAGTGAGTAATTAGGGCAGGGATTTTATAGTCTCTCTATATATTTATTTATTTATTTTGTGAAAATACAGTAGAACCCACTGCAATGAAAACTGCCACCACAAGTACAAGGAACTGGTAAAGGACAAAAGCATGCACTTGCTCCTTAGTAGCTGTAAGGAGTGGCCTAAATACTGTGGCTAGCCCTAATAAATTTAGCATCAATACCAAGAAGTTCTTGTCATGATGTGAAATGGACAAAAGATCCTTTTGCTCACCTCCCTGGCCCAGTAACTCTTTATAAATGTAAGTTGTCCCCAGAATAAAGTTTATTACTATGGTAGTTTAATCAGTTTTGTATATAAAATCATACTGATTGTACATTTTTTTCTGCTTCTGTTTTAAAAGTATCAACGTATTGAATTAAACATTATTTCAATAATTATGAAACATGAATGTCAGACTAGGCATTCAGCTGCTGATAAACCTGAAAATGATTTCCAACTTGGAAAACAAATTGATTTCTTTTCCATTTGTAGGGATAAACAAACAAAAAAAACTAACAGCGGTCATGGGATAAAAAGGTTACACAAGGCAGATCTCATTTGCAAAAGCAGCAGCAATATACACATATATTACATAAAGGCCAAAGCAATTAATATCTGCACAACAAAGTTCATGAAGCAGTAGTTCATACAAAGTGAGGACTGTGGATATTAAACTAGCCTATTAATCCACAAAGCAAACTTTGTAGTCAGTCAAGCAATTTTTCAGAGTCTCAAATAAGCCATCTGATGGGAGAGTAATTAGATTTGTGTTTCAGCTCTGGAAGCACCACTATGTGCACTTTTTCTACTGCTTTATAGGCCATAACAAGTTGTTCCCAGGCCACTTAACAGACAAGTCACATTTTCATCATTCAGTGGAGCCTTGAGTACATTTAGGACACATCCTGCGGAGCTGCTCATTTTAGTGGTTCAAGGACACCTGGTGCTGTTGGAACAAATGCTTTATTTATAGATACAGATTTAATGAGTTTCTTAAGTGCAGTAGGATGTCCTTTGATCCTGAAAAAGAAGAGTGGCTCATCTGTACATACTAGTGTGATGCAAACAGGGAAGATGATTTAATCTAAGGTATGTCATAGCTATCAAAAGCATCCCAATGTTGCAGTATTGAAGTAAGAGCACCATGATGAACAATCCACCAGGACAGTAATGTCATTTTGATACATTCCACAGAAAATCATGGATGAATGATAGTAGGTAAGTGTCCAAGTCACTGATGTGATAGAGCAGACCAGACAGTTCTCTTTAATAATGGCGTTTTACTGTTGGACTAAATTAAGCTTTATGGCATTTGGCTTCCTATTGTCCTTTTCAGAATCACTTACGAAGTCTATTTATAATTGCTCTGACATTCCTAGGATGCTATACTAAAGTTGTACAGTACTTCTGCACCTCTATTTGTGACCACTTTATCTTGGCTGGTTGACGATGTAGCTGTGTCATGTCAGTGCCAGTGGGTAATGGCAGGAGAAATGATCGTCTATCTCCACCACCACTGAGTGGCAGTCCAGTTCTGCGTGCTTCTGCCTGCCCTGCACATCCAGCACTCACGCTTGTGTTTGGTCCATGGGAGTAATACATCAACATATCAATAACACATTGTTTACATGATGAGCAGCCAATTCACCACTTGAAAAACAAGCTACATTCATGAAAGGTATTATAAAGAGTCTCTTCATGGTGGAAATTTAGCAAATAAATGCCATACATTCTCATCTGCCAACTTTTAGAATTTGAAATACTTGAGAATTATAAGTGCTTGTGAATATAATGAGGTTTTGTGTTCAGAGGAAACTGTACAATGATTCTGCTGTATATATTTGTAAAGTATGGCTGTTTGTCTTGCAGCAAGCATACAGAGAATCCAAGGAAAAACCAGGGCCTATGCTGAGTACTACCTACAGAAAACTAGCACAGCGACAGCTCTGATTTAGGGTGCAAGCAACCTACTTCAGATAATGTACAGGAAGTAGAAAGAAAAATTGTTCAGGAAGTCACAATCATCTTCTCTCCCATGAGAGATCAATTCTGACACTTTAAAGAAAGCTAGTTACTTGCTGATTCTCATGATCTTAGCATATTTCCTTACAGGGACAATCCTTCATATTCCCAAAATATGAGATTAATTACAACATGAAGGGAAAATATGGTAGTAGCCCTAGTCTCACTCATCATACTGGGGAGAAAAGCTGTTTTGGCTTAGATACCAAAGCATGTTCACTTCTTACATACATTAGTCCAAGGCAATTAAAACCTGCTACCTGGCAATTCCAGTTATTTAGTAAAATAGATGATGCTTTGAGAGGCACCCTTCTCATAAGGACTTTCCATGTCTTTTGTATTTTCTCAGTTTAGATAAAAAGAATGTTGGCTGGCATGTACCTTCAGCCTATACAGATACAATTATGTGACAGTTAAAAAGTCATAGTAAAAATCTTCATCTTCTAACACAGAAAAAGAACATTAGAATGAAAAAACTGCAGCTGGACAACATACTGTTCTTTCCTTCACCAAAAAGCATTCCTCCATCGTTCAGATTTTTACATTCACTTTTCTCTTACCTGTTCCTAATGGCTTTGAATTTCCAGTCATCTGCCTCTCTTATTTGTGTGTCCTGCTTTTCCTTGCATCTCCCTCAAGCTTCCAATGACAGTTTCAGCAGCAGATTTCATGGAACTGGGAGGCAGCCAGGAGGGCTTTCAGGTCCAAGAAGAGTGGAACACTGTGTTAGGGCAGCTCACATATTCTAGCTCCAGGCTTTGCCATCAGAAAACTGGCGTGAATGATCCAGACACAGCTATTATCTCAGGCACTTCTTTATCTGGCTCCTGGGTGACAATCTCAACGTAGAGAAGAATCTGCACAAGGACAGAAACCGAGGAGGATAAACATGTTTATCAGCAGAGGGTATTTAGAAAAGGAGAAAGAAAAAAAATGGACATAAATAGGATAAGGAGAAAAAGGAAGAAGGTGAAACAAAGAGGAAGAAAGGGAAGACTTCTCCCTTCCCTGAAAGCCTATGAGGAAATTGTTGATTACCGAAGTGCTCTTCCAGTGCTTTGCAACACCAGATTTTGTTTTGTTGACTCTAGTAAATTCTCTGCTAATTCTTAATCAGAGTAGAACTCCGATTATCATACATTTCAGACCTGGGACTGCTACTATGGACAAGAATCCCATAGGGGTACATGGAACAACAGGGTGTGACAGCAACTCTGTACCATGCAACAACTATGTGCAGAGCAGCACACTCACACTCACACACACATATTTACCCTGGCCTCCCTAAAGAAAAAACTGCCGTAAGAGATAATGTACCAAACACTGAAAAATAAGGAAGTGTTAAAGACATCTGTGAAACTGTAATTCCTTGTTAAATCGTGATGCTGGCTTTAGTTATACAATCATATACATATTTTCCCCTTGACCCCTGCTTCATTATGTGCAAAGAATGAACATTTTATTTATTCTTCCAGCTTCACTCTGCATGTGGCCTATTTACTTTCCACTATTTCAGTCTCAGCTGTGAGGACAGCCATAAATTTTCTACTGCCTGCTCTCTGGCTCTCATAGCACATATATGCTTCACAAATATTTCTCCCCACAATATTTTCCTGAAAGAAAGGAGTTATATCATCTCCACCCTCCAGGTGGGAAACCTAGGCTCTGAGGTAACAGCATCTGCAAGTTCAGGCTGATCCATCTGAGTAGCTCACAATGGGTAACATTTTGTATTTTCAAAGGGTAGTTCCCTGTAGCTTCAGATACAGTTGTGAATTTTTACACATTTCTACAAACCTGCCTGTGAGATCTGAAGCCAGACAATGAAAACAGAGAACGAAATAACCTCCTGGGAAAAAATGTGATTAAAGGAACTGGCCACGTAGGAACGCCGCAGTGGAGACTGACTCCAGTTCTCCAAAGTAGCTGCTGTCTAGTGATGAGATCTTCCTTATATTTCCCCACTCCAACAGGACTTTCTGATAAGAAATGTTATGCAAGTATGATAACTAGCCGTGCTACTGGTGCATCACAGACACTAAAATGTGCTCTTTGCTCGTGTAAAATCTCATGCTATGCCTGAAAAGGAAGTGCAGACTAAAATAAGCAGAACTCCAAAGATCACTGTGCCTTTTCTTGCTGCTGGAGCAGTTACAGATGCTGAATTCCTCCTCGTGGAATTTAACTAGAAGAGAATATCTAGCAAAACTCTCCAGCAGAAAGCTCTGTGGCTCCCATTATAACACCAGGAACCATAAATTGAAGAAAAGACACCAGAAAACAATACAGCAGCTTTTTCAAACTATGCCTTGTAGTGCAAGCAAGATCTTTCTGTTAAATTGAAATCCATACTTACGGAGAGGGGAGTAAGACAAGAAAGAAATGACACTGGGAGGACTCCTAGGATTCTTCTAAGAAATTCTTTCTGTGGCAGAGATAAAACAATCCAACTCCATATTTTTCACATCCTGTGGCTTAGGAATCCCTTTAAAGAGCACTGTTCTTTCAAATATATATTCTTCTTTCCAGGCTCTATGACACAGAGCTCACTGACAATATGACATTTTCTTGCTTGTGTCCAAGAAATTCAGCTATACTGTTTGCTTACTTTTAGTGATTCGCTCTGGTAGCAATCTTCTATCTCTTACTGCCTGTGAATTTCTCAACGGATGGGATTTCCAGACTGTCCTAAGAGGGAGTTAACTCCTAATGAGTTGTTAAACACCTCTACCAAGGATTCTGGTCTTTTGGCTTGTGGAACACATCTCAAGACTCTTGACCTAGAAATCACAGAGCAAGATTCATCTGTTTCTGGTTATTGGACACATCATTTTTGTTATTTCTAACATGTTACATTTGATATCACGGACATATTTTTCCAGCTGAACTTGGTTCTCACATCATTTGTTTGACATGCAGATTTTTACGCATTTTTAAGCTCTTTTAAATAACTTACAAAGTAAATAAAGACTGAAAAATGTGAGTTCTTTTTCACTTAAATAGCATTAAAAGCAAATCTGAATCTTCACATTTTTCATTTTTCCAGCTGCTATATGGAGGGGAGAGGAGGAGAGGGGAGGGGAGGGGAGGGGAAAGGGCACCTGCAATGAAGCCTCTAAAGCAATGGAGAGAAGGAAATTTTTCCTAGAGATGCAGAAAAAAACAACAAACCCACAACCTGCTGAGGTGTTATTTCAGTTGAGGGAGCCATTGAAGGTTCCTGAACTAGAAAGCGGGGAAGTCCATTTGCAAGAGCCCATTGAGCCAAAGTAAAATTTGTTTTTGAGATTATGATTTTAATTTCTTAATCATCGGTATTTTTTCTATTTCAAGTGTTACCTTATTCCAGACTGTCATTTCTGTATTCAAATGAAACCAGCTTTTAGAAACAGGATGAAGATTTGTCATTTGGTGTCTTTGTTTCAAAGGAAAGAAGGGCACTTTCACCTCAAGGTTTGAGCAATAATGGGTCCTGCTATAAACATGGATAGATTTACTTGATATGTTATTCCTGAACCAACTAGTACACCTTCAGTTTTATATATGGGTATTTGTGTAGCTTCAGAAATCCACCCTCAGTGGTCGTTGTTTGCACTGTTAGTCACATATATTACTTGTTTCAGACAGGTGCCTGTTACAGGACGTGTCTGCCCAGGCAATGCCTGGCAGGGGTTTGCAATAAAAAGCTATGTAGAAAAAGGAATGATTTAAAAATCCTCAAAACTGTGCAAATATCACATAAGTGAAAGGGATCACAGATTTTTTTACATGGACAGTGTGGCTGGAAGAAATTTATTAAAAGTAATTCATTCCCCTGGTGCCATCAAAGACATTTCTAGCTTAGACTAAAATCTTATAAATAAATCTGTACATGAACAATTTGCCTATCTATATAACCTAAGTGGAGTAGATTCCACACAGAACTAAAATGCATATGTCAAAGCACATTCACATGTATGTTCCTTAGTCTGGTACTCATCTGAGTAATTTTAAATGTTATGGCAGCATATAAAATGACATTACTTTAACTCATTGCTTTTTCAGCGATAAAGTTTCTTGCCATCTAATATCAGGCAATTATCACCTATAAATTTACATGCATGCCTAATGCTATTCCACTCAATCAGGCTATTCATATAGTTTAGATTAAAGACACTTTCAGCTGGATGAGTATCTTAATACCTATTCCTCTTTTAGCCTGCTTTCCTGATGGAGAAGGGCTTATGAGATCATACTGGAGAATTTGCGTGGTCAACACTCTTCTAATAGTTTTTGAACCTGTTGGACAATTTCAAGCACATTTGGCAGAGAGCAGCTAGCTTACAGATATTAAGTCTGCATACATTAAATTATGAGTGGCAGTTAAGCAGAGGAAGGAGAGATTATTAGAGTTATTGGCATTTCCATCTCCCTCCTCTACCAGTGATGGAAAGGCTATATCATGAACACTTCATTTAAGTCTAGAGAATTCATATTTGAAAGTTATTGTGAATGCCCTGTCACAGAAAAAGCTTTACAATTTGTAGTTAATTAGACACTAGAGAATCCAAGTAGACAATACCAATCAATATGACTTCAATAGTTTCCATGCTTATCTCTTTGCTACACATTAAAGAACCCTTACTTGTAAACAGCAAACTCTCATTTCAAGAAATTATGAATACAAAGAGTTTGTAAAAAACCATCATCTTTCTTGCCCCAAATAAAATCTGAAGTGATCAGTTTAAAGGGTAAATAAACACATGTACTAAATTAGCATAGTAGCTTCCCTGATTTTTTTTTTTTTTGAGTGAACAGATAATACTTCCAGTTTAGTTACTGTTTGAATGCATGGGAACTTTCTCTGTATTTCTTTCCCAGTGTTGACATCATGGAAATTTCACAAAGTATGACAGACTGGTAAAAGCACTATTCCAAAGGGACCTTCCTCTGAACCCTATATAGTTTGGCGGACATTCATAAATAGGACCTGTTTTTCTTTAGGTTTTGAGTAAAATCTCTTCTGGTCAAAAAACGATTTAGTTAACAGCTAGGACAGAACATTTCTTTAACCACCTATGTGATCCTCTTTATGTTTGCGATGGAGTTATTGCAATAGGATTTCAAACAGGCACAGTTAGACTGAGAGCACCTTATGACCAAATACCCCCAACGTGGTACCTCAGAGATACAAATTTTTCCAAGTGTCATTTTAGCAGGATTTTTAGCAAGTAAGAGATCTGTGAGGCTGGTTTTCTTTTTCCTTTCCTCAAATTCCTTATGCACGAGGAATAGTTCAGCTATAAGCCAAAAATATCAGAAACAAGTAAGAGAACTTCTCATTTGGTATTTTGGACATGTTTAAAGAAAAATCACTGGGTGTAAGATAACTGAGTATTTTCATAGTGCATTTTTTTTTTTTTATAAAACCTTGTGGCTCAGGTAATTTGTTCTCCCATGGAACAACCAAGAACACAAACACAAGCTCAATTATTTTTAATCTGGTTTATAACAGACTGCGTTGTCCTCAGCCAAGGCTGGAGCTCAGTTGTAAATTGACACTATTTGTGTAAACTGGCATTGGTTCACTGAAAATACTGTACCTGTTCAAGATCTGTCTTGCTGACTGTTCATGTAAAGTCCTCAGCAATAAAAGGAATGAATGGTATGTAAACAGCACAATGAATGTACAATGTCACCTTTTACAAGTAGTCTTAAGTCAGTTTGCCTCATTTAGGTATAAAATTAGCAATATCCTCTGAAGACTAAAAATGTTGCATACTGCACTTCCTGGAGAGCTCTCGATCCCAGAAAAGAGGAACAAATTAACAGCAAAAGCTCACAGCTTACCAAATCTGAAGGAAAAAAAATCTTCACACACCACATTTATGCAACGCTCTCTAGTACTTTTAGCTTCACTTGTTGTGTTCGCTTTTGGCATAAAATCACTGCTTTCTGGTAAGCATCCATGTCCGCTCTACTTTCTTTCTAAGGAGGGATGAAGACACGTGAAGATGTTGCTTGCTCTGACTAATGAAATGAAATCGCAGAAGCTTAAGTGAGATTATGATTCATTCTATGATTACACTGGCGGCCTCAGCTGAATCGTCTGGAGTTTGTAGGTTTTCTCAAGTCACGTTTCCAGTGCTTCAGGAAACAGATTTTTCTTCGGCCTCGCAAAAGCTAGATTTCATTCATTAAATATTTTTTCCTCCTTTCCAGTTTTCACCACCAGCCATTAAACCAATCTTTACGTAATACAGACTGAACACAACTTTCCTCTCCTAGTTCAGAAACTTTTCTCTGTGTATTTTCTTACAATTTTTGTTCGGGTGGCACTGCAACACATTTGCATGTATTTGTGGAAAATGTTTTGCTAATCTGCATATAATTGTGCTTTAAAGTGTAATATTACTTTTAAAATATGGGGATATATGTATAAGTTGAAACAATACAGATTTCAGTAGGAATTTACCACTGTAACTAGAAGATTTGCATGTACTTTAACAGATTTCAGAGACAGGATGATTTTTTCAGCTTAGTTGTGGAATCTGTAAATACTACAGACATTATGGGACCAATCCACGGCAGCTTTGCCAGAAGAATAACTGCAGATTTTGTCCATTTCCTGAAAGATTATCTTCAACATGGCTGCATTTCTAGATTTGCTGCTTTACTCTTTTACTCTGCAAAATATGAGTGTTCTGATTTAGACTAGACCCCTCTGGGGTCGTTAGATTTAAACCAGTGTCTTCATAATGGCTGGAGAAGTGCAGAGGGCCTTACTTCCCAGTCCAGGAGAGCTTTCTGCTGCCTGGAGATGTGGAAGCGGTACCGGGCTGCGGATGCCCAGATTCCGGTTCGATTTCAGCGATGTTTTGTTTCCGATGCAACAGTGCTGAAATATTGGGAAATGTCTGATAAATGTTGCAGAAAAACCACCCAAAAAAAAAAAAAACCATCTGTTTTATGAGATTATTTGCAGCTCTGGGCCAAAATACCACAGGAGGAGGTTTTCATGCATTTCGGCTTGCCTAAGCCAATTGCTCAAAACCTCCCCTCTCCCCTGAAGAGCAGCAGCAGCGACCCAACTGCTGGCACAACTTGGGTTTCCAGCGCGGCTCCAGCCCAGGGAGGGAAGACATTTTAGGGTGCTTCACCTTTCGGGTCTCGCCGAACGAAGCCCGAACTCCCACCACCCCTCGGCACCCCCCCCCCCCCAAGCTGCCACTTCCATTTTGTCCCTCGGGGACAACACACAGCGCGCAGCGGCGCCACTCCCACTCTTCAGTGCGCCCACACACGGTCCCCAGACCCTCGGAGCCCCGTCTCCCGGCGCCTCGGAGCCCTCCACCACCCGGGGGAGCCCCCAAACGCCCGGAGGAACTCCCCACGCCTCGGCCCACCGGCCTTCCCCGGCGGGCGGCGCTAGGACCCGGCGTGCCGCGGACGGTGGCGCCTGCGCGGCGGCGCTGGTGGCGCTGGGCGCCGCGGGGCTGCGCGGAGCGCTGCGGGCGGGGGCGGCCGCGGCCGCCGGGAGCTTCCCGTCAGCGCCCCGCCGCCCCTGGGCAGCGCTGCCCGGCCCCGATGAGGCCTCGACGGGGCGAGTGAGCGAAGGGGGAGCCGGGGTGGGGGGAGAGGCTCCACCTGCGGCGAGCTCCCGGCTCTGCCCTGCCCTGCCCTGGCCGGCCCGGGGAGGGAGGATGTGGTGAGAGGATGGACGGCGCCGTCTGCCTCCGGGGCTCGCCATGGCCAGGGAGGACTCGGTGAGGTGCCTGCGCTGCCTGCTTTACGCCCTCAACCTCCTCTTCTGGGTGAGTGCGGGGGGTGCGGGCCCTCGGGAGCCAGCCGCAAGTGAAATTTGGGGCTGGCCTGGCGGGGTGGGCGCACACGCGTGGGAGTCCATGCACCTGTAATACCTGCGTGTGTGCTGTAATACCTGCACAGCTGTGGAAAGGGAAATATTCAGCGGCTTTCTGGCTTCCTCGCTGCCTCAGTTTCGGAGCATCCCGGACCCAGCCCAAACTCTGAGCTCCCACAGGTGTCTGAGCGCTCGGCCGCTCTCTGAAGGGCTTACCCCAACTCATCTCAGGGACCACATCCTAACTGGCAAACGAGGCCTGCGGTGATTTATTCCGTCTGCTTTCTGCATTTCAGTCAGCACTGTATTTATAGCAGCAGGGCTTCCAGCTCTCTCCAGCACAAGTGGGTGTGAGCAGCCCCGGCTCCCAAACTTGACGGCTCCAGACAGACTGCACGATGGAGGTTTCGCACAGCTTGTGCTCGCTTGCACCAAATGGAGCCTGCTTCACCCGCGTAACTCAGATTTGTGCTGGATAAGTGTAGGTAAAAAGAATGGGTCAGAGGCGTGACATCCCACACCCAGTCACAAGTACTGACTTGTGAGGTGCTGTGTGCTTGCTTGATGCAAGGAGCTTCATATGTGACAAATATGTAGGCTGGGACCGAGCAGAGTTTATGCTGAACTAAAGACCAAGTCCCGTGATTACTGAAACTTAAATAGAGATCAGAATATGAACGAGACAGAATTGTTAAACAGCATTTCAGACAAGATACTTTTTTGTGAAATGCAAGCGATCTGAGATTCTGTTGAAAGTATGTAGCTTTGTATGTTGTATTTGACAGATGAAAAGTAAGTATTTAATTTCTGCAGTATGGTAGGACTAAAGTCCTTTAATAGGAGATGAAGAAATCTTTCTTTTTCTTTTTTTTTTTTTTAAAGGATGTGTAATTATTTCTCACGTCATATGTGATTTTCATTGGGTATTGTACGAAATCCCCAAACTTGGATTTTGTTTTGATTAAGGCAGAGGTTGCCTTGGGTTTAACTGATCTGGGTTCAACTTCAGATTTTTAGACATACATTGTTAGAGTTGAGGGAACAGACACCCGCATGGCTGAAAACATCCTGTTCTCCTGTTTGCATATTCACTGCTTTCCTCTGGGTTCCAGATTCCTGCCTTGAGCTGTCCTCATCAGTTTCCATTCACACCTCGACTCACCACCTAAAGAAGCTTGTTCCCTTAAGCTTACTCTGCTGTTCTCCTTTTCCCTCCATTCTCAGTGCTTGCTGCGTTTCATCGGATTTATTATTCAGCCGTTTAAGCTGAAGCTGCCATTTAGGTGGTACCTAGGTTGTACATGAGGTTATGTCCCCGCACTGTCTCAGTTGACCTGTTCTGTGGTGATGAGGGCCTCAGTGCTGGATCTGAGTGATTCATTCCTCTTCCTGAGCGACTTTCCTTCTGTAGGAAGTCTGCCCTTACTTTTGGAGGGAACTTGGTGCTGCTACGTTGTGTCTCAGTTCCTCTCTAGGGAGATCAAGGCTGTTGCACATTCTAAATTTATGGAGGCTGAGGCAGGACAAGCAAAGAGGCAGTAAGCAGTGAACAGGTGCAAAGAGGAAAACACACCAGAAACAGATGGAGGTGGGAGATGCATGTAAATGTATTTGTCTGGGAGGGTGTATGTTGTCTCACTTTGGACACTTAAATGTCTGCCCTCGTTGCTTGAATTTAAGTTCCTTTCCATGTCAGATTGCTCCTTCCAACTTTCAATTGCTATGTCTGTGTGTTTTTCTGTTGTGGACCGAAGGCACGGAGTTACAGAGCACCTTTGAGCTTGACAATGTAGTTACGCTAACTACATCTGTAATGTGCTGCTGTTGACTTTGTCCATTCATAATACATTTTGTCAAGATTTTGTTTAAAGCATTCATGGCTAGAAACTATTTCTCATTCTTTAGATTTTTTGTTTCAACATTTTGGGTAATAGTGTCTCAGATCACCCCTAACTAGGAAGTGTGATTTTTTTTTTTTCATAATCATATAGGAAAGGGGATCTTTTGAGTCTATAGCGGTATGACAAGAAGTCCTAGGGAAGAAAATGGTAACTTCGCATGCTCATGTTCAGAACAAGAATATGAAAAATGTCTGTACTTAATCTTCCTAGCTGAGGGCAGGGCACTGGAAATTACACCCAAGCAGCTAAGTGAAATCTGTATAACGCCAAAGCATGTGAATATGTAATTAGGTAATAAACGCCAGTATCAGCAGATAACTTGCACCACAGATGTTGTAAAGCATAAAGCTGTCTTCCGTAATGTGCATAAAATTGAAGGTGTTAGAAGTAAAATGAAAAATTGGCCAATCTGCTTGGAGGTGATTCTTTGCATCTTTAAAAGCAGATGGGTGCAACTGTTTGGCTCAGAATAAAGCAAACAAACAAAATGAGTGTGCCAGAACTGTGTAGTAAGAAATAGGATGAATGGTAGGTGGGCAGTATTACAGTTAACTTGGGTTCTTTGGAGGAGTGTGCGTCTTAGAAACCTCTTGCTGCTTCCTATCTGCTCCTGTTCAGATGTGTATTTAACAAATCTGCTACTTGTTGCTTATTGTAGTGAAATGTCCCATGTCTCCTTCTCTACCCGAGTTGAGTTTTCTCCAGCTGAGGTCAGTGAGAGTGTTACCACTGACTTTTCTGGGTGTAAGAGCATGACCCCAATGGCCAAAATTGCCTTGTGGAAAAGCTCCCCCGGCAGCAGGTACTTGCTTGCCAGCATGGGGCTGAGGGCTGTGTTTTCCCCTTGCCATCACTCTTCCTTCCATTTGGAAAGCTTTAGCTTGTCTGTTGCTTATGTTAGCACTTACTTTGATAAATACCAGCTCAGATTATGGACTGGATGGCAGGAAGTTTAGATTAGGTCGGCCCCTGGAAATGTGCAGCCACATTCCTCCTGAGCTGCGAGTATGGTAGGCTCTGCCTTAACAGATAAACACAACAGCAGCATACTTGAAATAAATGAGAGCAAAGCGCGGTTCTGGGGTGTGAAGGGACCTCACTGTTTTGGGAGCATGTGTGTTATTCTCTCCAAGCCTGTTCTTGGAGGGTGTTACAGTTCTTCTTGCTTCGTTCTTTCCAAAGGGCTGTTGCCTCCAAACACCTTCAAGGCTGTCATTACCGTGCCCGTTCGCTGTGTCAGTTATCAGTCTCCGGCTGAAAACATTGAAGATACACAAACAAGTTGTTGACTTTTTAAAATCATGGCTTAATTCAGGGGCCTAACCAGGATGCAGTGATAATCTCTCCTTGTTTCATTCTGGTGCTGTCCAGCGGTCGGTCCAGCAGTGCGTTGTGTAGAGAGGATTGGTTTCTCCACTGAGCTGGAAGAAGAGAGCCTCAGCTCTGTTGACCTGTAACATTTGAAGCCCTGACGAAAACTGTGAGAGTGCCTGTGGCCTGGCTGGTGCAGGCTGATTTTCCCTCTCAGAGGAGGGAACATTTAAAGTAATTTTCAAGTGTGTCTCTGTGTGCAACTGTTGCAGCAATGTATATGGGAATTGCAGCTCTTGTCATTGCCAGCCTGATGAGGGCACACTAGTGCGTGTGAAGCCTCTTAAGAAAGTGTTATGCATAACAGAGCTGGCTCGTCTGACCATCAATCTTGCTGAGAAACTTAAAATGCTGTAACATGCTGGTGTCTTCATAATTGGGTTATTGTTGGAGCCTATGGAAGCAGAGAAGTGGGAGAACTTCATCAGTCACTGTGCTGTGATACTTGAAGCTTTCCCAGAGTGTTTCTTGCATGTGTACAACTACATGCTTTGTATTTGGAAAGAGAAGCTTCTTTTACTGGCCTGAGCTAATGAGCTGTGATGGGAAGCAGTCGACAGGGTGATGCACATGTGTGAGAGAGGGAGGAAAGGAGTGTTGGCTGTTACACTTTTTGTCATTTTTGGCCCGAAGGCTGCTTAGCTGTAAATAATAAATAAGCATTCAACTGAAAAAAAAACAAGTCTCTCTTCTAGTGGTTCATCCAGTTTTGATAATGGATTTTACTGCCATAAAGGGTTTACTGCCCTTACTGCTCTTGAGGAATCTAGGCTTTGTGGGAGTGGATGGATTGGTAATTCCAAAGCTGCTACTTGCAGTAGGCAATTTCTTCTGAGGTGGGAATAAATAGGTTGTCAGTGCTCTAATTATTGTTGAATAAGCGACCAAATGTGGTAATAGATCTGATGATCCTCCTGGAAGCTGTTTCTAAGCTCAATTGAATCGTGCATGACTGTAAGATGTCTTTTTCAGAGTAATGGGAGTTGCAGTTTTAGGAGCTTCTCTTCCTTCTGGGTTCATGAGGCTTTTTTTGACAGTGCCCTGGACAAGGAGTATCTTTCAGACTGAAGTCTGCAATTAACATTTGGTTTGATTTCTTCTGTTACCCTTATGTGTAAATAAGCATCGCTTCTTAAAGGAATTCAGACTAAGAGACCCAGCTGGATTTCTGCAGATGTCTCATCTTAGGCTTTGCAACACTGCCATTTGCAGCATATTACTTTCTGGACAGCCTAATAAGAAGAGAGGACCTCCAAAAATGCATGATTTGGCATTTTTTAGTCAAGACTTAGTGATCAACCAAGCAGATTATCTTAGCGGTGCTTGAGAGAAGACATGCTCCTACTGCTTCGTGATTTTCTGGCTTTAGAGGCAATACTAATCTTTATCTCTGCATAGAATATGTGTCAGTAGCTGGAGAGATTTAGTTTCGGTGGTTCTACAGATATATTTTATGCAGCGTATGAGACTGCAGGGTCTTTGCTTCTGGTGGGGCTTTTCTCTGTCAGTGAGCTCCTGACACTGGCCCAGCATAGCAGCAGTCTTGCGTTTAATATGAGCATCCTTGTCTGTTTTGAGAACTGTGTAACTTATCCTTACTTAAAGCCTCCATGCCACGTTTTGCAGTATTGCAATTCTTCTCCTGTGCTTTGCTGCAGCCTCTTGCCCTTAAATTTTCTTTGCAGTCGTGTAAGGTGGAGAGACCTTAGCTTGGTATTACTGGCAGGCTTCAGTCACAGAGCATGGCAAGCCTGTATTAATGGCACAGGCGTAACGCAGCAGACTGTCCAAGGGCAGTGGCCCTTACGGTTTTGTTAGAAGAGGAAATTGAAAACAGCGCTGAGTACAGGAAAAATTCAGTGTCCTGACTGCTTATAATAGGAGAGGATTAAGTGAAGCAACAGCTCTGAGAGGCACGGACCTGTTTTACTTTTGGCAGCTCAGCCATGCATTCCTTTCAAAAAATTACAAATAGCCAAAATCGGTGAACTGGGAAGTGCTACTAAATATGAGTAAAAGCAGCACAATTATTTTGTCAATTTTCTCCTTTTTAAAAAAAAAAAAAAAAAAGCAAAATATAGCTGACATTCAAGAAAAAAGTCTGTATAGACTTTTTTTGTCTTGACAAAACTGCCAGCTTGTTTTTTTCTTTTTTCCGTGCTCTGATGAGCATGTGTGGCAGAAAGGAGGAGCAGCTGCTGTTGTGTCCCTTGCAATAGCGAGTGACCGTGCCGTAGTGGCTTGGGCAAATCACGGCTGTAAGTCGCAGATGGCTGTGTCTTAGGTGGTGAGCGTCTCTTACCAGATGATTCAATGTCACTGGATGTTTGAGCAGAGTCAGAGATGTTGCCACATCCTTCACCACGTGGGGTTTATCTGCCTGGGGGTATGCTGTTTATGTTGAATGATGCCTGAGCTTTCCTTGACCGCAGCTCTTAGCATGTAGCAGCACCATCTAATTCGGCCATGTGATTGCAGCCAATAAGCCCTCCTTGCAGACTCTGTAAATTGTTTTGCCTCTGTCTTGAATTTGTCCTTGTGAACAAGAAATCAGGGAAAATGAAAGCGGAGCAAGCTTCCAGTCAGTTTTCCCTTGTTATGAATATATTGAACACTTGTATCGTCTAGTTTTGGTTATGTGTTCCACCTGAGAAAATACAGCGAGGGAATATTAGCCTTGCACAAAGAAGCCCTAAGAATGATTGGAAGCAGCAGTATTGAGTTTCTTTCTTTTTCCAACCTCAAGTGTATCTTCCTTCCAACCCCAAATGTATGTGTTCAATCTTGTAATTACTTTTACCTCATTTTTTTTACATCTGCTGTAACACAACAAAGAAATCAGTCATCCTCTCTTCCTTGGAACCAGAGTCTGAGTAGCAGTTGTGTTTCTGCTGCCATCCAACTTCCACTCGTGCCAGTGGCATTTGAAGATACTTGGAGTGAATAGAGTTAGGGTCAAATTCTTAAAGAATGTAGGAATGGATATTCTTACATTCATAGAAATGAGCACTGCCTGGCTGGCTACCTGTACCAGTGTAAGTGTGGGGTTCGTGCTAGGCTAATACAGTCTGTTTTTAGAGACTGCAGTGTAGACATTGGTAACTGAAACCTGATTTTCCTAGCATTCTTGTGTAAAGAATAAGCCGTCTTTGAAGCCATGCAAGAATAACTCTAGCTTCTGTCAGAATATGGTGTCTGTTAATGGTGCTCAGCAGAGCAAGCTGCAGGAGGAGTTTTAAAGGACCAGAAATACTTTTAAGACTGGTCTTTGAGAAAACTTTTTGGTGTCTTTAGGCTGCGTTATTTATATAACATCATTAGATTATGGGAGTGCACAAAAGCCTACCTCAGATTCAAAGCTCTCTTTAAGCTGCCGTACAGGTATGAATCAGATGAGAGTCAAGTGCTATCTCTGGGGACACAGACATCTAGAAAGGCCACTAACAAATCTGAAGAGATAAATATATAGAGAGATAATTATTTAATCTACTTTTTTTTTCTCAGCTACCATCTTAGCCTTTCTGTATGGGGAAAAGGCTGTAAGGAACGTGTCTGAAGCAGGGTATAGTAAAGAGGGTGAGCGAGTGAAAGGTAAGGAATGCAGAGAGGGGAGATAGCCTACAGAATTTGATGGTCCAAGTGGGTTTCTGAAGGCCATATATCATAACAAAGTAAAGCAGAGTTCAGCTATTAGTCAACTTTGTATCTACCTCTATATAACCTTTCATCACACATCTTTGTAGTTGATGTGGCTCATTCCTCCTGGTGCGTTGACAGTGAATTCGCGAAGCAGTCTC
Organism: Cygnus atratus; assembly: GCF_013377495.2. Taxonomy (NCBI): domain Eukaryota; kingdom Metazoa; phylum Chordata; class Aves; order Anseriformes; family Anatidae; genus Cygnus; species Cygnus atratus. The sequence goes on from NC_066362.1 coordinate 24,920,034, forward strand.
GACAATACAGTCCTGAAAAAGAGAGCGGCTTGATGTGATGATGGAAAGGAAAAAATAAACCCAAACTTCACCCCAATGTTAGAAATGACATTAATATGTTTCTTAGCTGGCATTCAGGAGTTAATGAAACCACAGCCATTTGGGGGAAATCCTCAGTCTTAATTGTGTGGAACTCATTGTATTTACTTTGAGGATGAAGGCACAAACCCATACTGTCTAGATCTGAGTCAGTAGCTGAGGGAAAGAAAATACTTCAAGCCAGATGCTTACGCCAGTAAAACATGAACTCTAGCAGAACTGGGAAGCTCCATCTGACCTGTAGCTACTTGCATTTTTTTTCTTTAAATTCACATCTTTCTGTAGACGGTAGCTACCTGATTATTCATGAATCCCCAGACACTGTTTCTGTACCTTAATGATTTGCCATTATCTTGAGTCTGTGGTGGGCACTAGATAAGGGTCATAGGTTTAATACCAATTTTTTGGTATTGTATCAGTTTATATCAGTTTATATAGTTTATATCTTATATCAATTTATATAGTTTATATCTTATATCAGTTTTCTGCTTGTGTACGCCAGGTTTAAAAACTGTTTGCCATCTGTGGGCTCAACAGAGATTTTCTACTGTCCATGAACAAAACCAAGCACTTATGGAAACAAAATTAAAAGTATTTTGTGTGTATGTGAAGCGTATCATCTTGGTGGTAGCGTGTGGCTTGTGGTATGGATCTGGGCGTTTGGGCTCTGTGCATTGCTACAAATTACCCACAAGCAGCACTACGTGCCTTTGCCTCCCCAAAGGCAAAAGCTCTCTGTAATGGTATGGTTACTTTCCCATTTTGAGGGAAGAGCAGCACGGATCTTGTCCTAATGAGAAGTGCAGTGAACAGGTAGTCACCAAGAGGGTGGATACAGAGATATATGTGCTTTCTTATCCCTCTTTGCCCTTTATGTGCAGAAATTAGTACCTGGGTCTGGCTCATAGAAGAACCTGCGATTAGATTAACTGTACCGAAACCTGTTTGCATATTTGAGTTCTTACTCCACAGTTCTTTATGCTGCGGTGCTGTAGGATCCTTGTACAGTCAATTGCTGGAAAACTTGCTTGGTTTCCTTGGGAGAGCGACCCGTTAGCAGACTGTCAGTGCTCCGGCAGTTGCCTGATTGCAAAGTGTGCGAGTTCCAGCCCATGCCAAGCACGGATCAGGTTGTTAATAGCAGCTGCAGCTGTGCAAGCAAACCTGGATTCAAAGTGCAAATAAGTACATGCTTCAGCTGTTTGCAAGTGGGAGGGGACCGACACATAACCCTGTGCAGGAACCTTAGCTAAAACTAAGTGTTGGCATATCCTTAAAATAAAAGGTGCATTAGTGGGGACGAGGGGATTTTTCCTTTCTTACAGGCTGTGCTTCTTTCTGTAAACACTTGAAGGCTTTTGCCATACAGAGAAACAAGACCTCTTGTCCCTTTCTCCCCCACCCTTACACCCCTCCCTCCCCCAAAAATGGAGCCGTTTGTTTGTCCAGGGATCTGAGTCATCTGTGTTTGTTCAGTGATCTGAATATTGAACTTAATTGTGAAAATCCTGTGAAAACATTGCAACATGTTCTGTTCATGACCTTGTAGTGATTCCTCCCCGCCTGCTCTGGGTAAGTCACAGCTCAGGTTACTCAAATCAATTCTAACTGGGAAAAAAATCTGAAGAGTTACTTCTTTACTAAAATTAAAAGACTTATTCTGTTGAATGTTGCCATATCTTGGGAGTAGTTTCCTTGGAGCTGGAAACCTTTTTCTGCAAAGGAAGTTGCTTTGTAGGGCTACTGCTCAACATCTTAGACAGAACCCAGAGCTTGGCCTGAAGTTGTTTACCTCATCTGTTTTGTTCAAAAGAACTGTGTGTAATTTTTAATATGGAAGATAATTTTAGCCTTTTCACCAATTTAATAATGTTTAGAAAAAAAAAAACAGCCCACCTGCTGTCAAATGAGCAGAGCAAGTTTCATGGGTAAAATTGAGGTGTTTGAATTAAAAAAGGATGACAAGGAAATAAAAAGTCATGCATAGCAATGCATCTTATGCCCTCAAAGACTAAAATTCATGTTCATTTATTAATTGAAAATGCAGATTTATTTTCCAGTTCAGGTGTAGCCTCAAAGGTATTAAGAGTAGGACAGTCACAATAAGGACTTACATTTTATTCCTTAAGTATATACTTTATTTTCCTGCATAGCTTATGTAAAAGAATTTCAAAGATAATTAAACTACGCTTGGAAATGACCATTCCTAGCATTTTGAGTTCATTGTTGGAGACTTTATTTCCAGTTGTCTCAGGAAAGTTTTAGTAGCTTTAAAAACTTTATGCTATAAACTGGTTTGGAAGTGCAGTATATTATTGTATGATCTGCATATCGCACATATATAAAAAATAATTTACTACCTTTGTTTAATCAGGGCGAAAATATATTTAAAAGAGGGTATGACAGCAGACAATTTCATAAACCCTTCGGTGTCGTGTTGATAGCTATATAACATATTGCAATGGTTTAGAATGAAATCCATAGTGACTTGTGCAGCCAGCTGCAACAAATAAAAATGTTTTACTGCCTACTAGTGTATTATGTTTACAGCACAGCAGACTGGCTGTCATCAGAGAAGCTTGGATGAAAACTTTTTGATTAAATGATGTAACTGCTAATGTGGTGAAAATTGTTCTGGTAGTTTTCTCATAAACTTGTATCCTTTTTTCTTATTGCTTGATATGGCTTTCTGACTGGTCGGGATTTTGCATCTAAATCAGTTATGAAGCAACTGCCAGTTTTTAAGGCCACCTTTTGTTCTGCCTCCAAACGAGCCAATGAAAACTGTAACGAGGACCTTGCCTCTGCCCATCGCTCCTTGAAAACAGCATTGCAGAGAATTGTGGTGTCAGCTGGTCGTTGCTGGGAGGTTTGGGTGCACACCAAGGTTTCTGGGGAGACTGTTGTCGCTCCTGCACACAGGCTGAGCTGCCTTGCTGATGGCCATGTATTTCCTGTGTTGCCAGCTGAAGATCCTCCTCCTCTGGCCTAGGTGTTACAAAGTGGTAGGTGCCTTGAGCCTCCTGGATTTCAGATGGTGCTTGGGGATGCCTGACATTGTTACAGGATAAAGTCTATGCTGCGCAGCAGCACTTTGAGTCACAAGTAGGAGGCTGTAGGATTTGGGTGTGTTGTGTTCCTCTTGCGATTCCCCTGTGGCTGTGGAGCAGGCGAGCCATCAAGTCGATTGATGGCTATGAGCTAATGTTTGATAATCTTTTGTCTCTAAACTAAACATCAACCTCAGTCATTAAGGCAGGGCAGTCTGTTGCCAGCACATCTTTCATCCTGCATGGTGTTCCTGCCCAGAGGCTGATTTCTGGTGATCAGAAGGGATATAACTTTTTTTTTCCCAGCACTACCTTTTTATGTAGCTATGAACTACTAAGCACTTGCTGGATTATATACCATAAAATATACCTTTTATAATCATCCTATTGCTGAATTGCTTTTTTATATTCTCATGGTTTACTCTTCTGTATGCCTCCTTATTAAATAAGGGGTTTTTGAGTATTTGCATGTTCTCTTTCTGAGCCACGTCTTTATGCCACCCCAGTTTGACAGTGCTACAGACTTTCATCGATGTGAATCCAACGTGTCTAAGAAGTCTGCCTTTCAGGTTATTCAGATAATAATTCACTTTGCACCTTACTTTGAAGAAGGTCCAACGGTGCTTCTCATGGATGGTGTCCGTTTGGCAGAACGTGTTGCTCAGGAAAGCGTCTGTGTAGCAGCGTGGTAAGGCATTGTGCTTGTGTGGTTTTTGAGTGGTGCTGAGCTAGCTGTTGTGTTGATACCATGGAGGCATTGCAAGCACAGCAGAAGGCAGTAACTTCAGAAGAAGTTAATTGTGCTGAGATCATTCAGAGCACAGGATGGGTGAGCAGGTGAGCTATAGCTTGGTTCTCACTATGGTTGCGGGGGGGATTTTCTTACATGTAATTTATATCCAAGAAGAAACAGTTGTAATTGGCTAATAGCTATTTACACTGAATGAGAACAATCAGGGAGACCTAAATGGCTAAAAGCTTTTTGAATGAAGTGTGGGAGCTTTCATATAGATCTTGTTCTCATGGGTTGAAATAGCATTCATGCGGTTACATTACTGGCGAAGGCTATGTTTTCTGGGTGAAGGGAAATGGCCCTTTTCTTCCAGTTGCTGTTCATGGTGAATGAAACCAGTCACGTTCCATGATACCGCCATGAAGCATTTCTCTAGAAGTCATGTAGCCATGTTGGCCATCGCTTTGAGGTGTATCTGCCTAGACTTCCTCATCAGTGTTGTGAGATGAGTGGAAGTCTCTTTAACATAGGTAGATTTTATGCGGGGAAGTATACATATCTAGATAGAGAAAACTCAGCTTGGGAAGACAGAGAGAAGTAAAAGTTCCCTTAGTTCATGATTTGCATTTGTAGGCAGGTCCTTTCTTGTAGCAGACTGAATGGTTCTCTCAGTGGTGGGAAACTGCTCGTTTCTTTTGGTCTCTAGGAAGTCTTTTCTGTCCCCTCTGCATTTTAGCAGCTTGCTCCTTGATTTTTCTGTCTCTGAATGACCTGCAGGCTCCAAGCTCCTTGTGGTGACTGTTTTGCCTCCCACATCCTCACCTTCTCTGAAGAAGAGTCTCTCACCTTCTTGCAAGGAATCTACCGCACTCATTGTCTTGTGGGAATGTAATGCTGCACACAGAAGGCAGAAAGAAAACAAATGTGGGCTGTGAATTCTTAGCAGAGAATGAGGACTAGGTGGTCTACCAGTTCAAGTAGAAGAAAATATTATTTAGCAATTGAAATTATTTTCTGGTGTAGTTTTTGTAGTAGGGACCATCTGGCTCTTATTAAAAGCTGCTGAGGAGTGTGGTTTTGAAGGACTTCTCACTACTGAACACCACTGCTATAAAGCAAAGTACCAAATTTATTTCTTCTTCAAGTATCTTACTATAAATTAAACAATGGAAGTGCAAGCTAACGCTTTCTGTGTATGTATCAGAAGACCTTGTGGGAAGGGTTAAAAATGTTTTCTGTTAATTTTGGACCATAAGAAGGTGGGCTACATGCCTGAAGTCTTCCTTACTTCTCTTTGTGTTAGAAACATGATTTTTATTGCTTGTATAACATTTGCCTGCTGCTTTCTTCCAAGAAGATAGTTGTTGTCTAGGAGTTCAGCTAGGAGGAAACGCCTCTTGTCCTTCCTCCTGCAGCATCCTGCGTTATCAATTAAACAGAACAGAAAATGCTATTCGCTCCTACTGTTTCACCAAACAAAATAGCTCCCAGAAAGCTTAAAAGACGTGGGCCCTGACACGCATGTATGCAGTAGGTTTGTCGTATGTGCAAGCTTTCATGGCTGTGCTTGCTGCACCCCAAGCAGCCGGCGTTCTCACTGGCACCACCCAGCCCAAGGCAGTGTCTGTAGTTGGTGCATCAGTTTTCAAAAGCGGCATGAAGCAGTGGGGTAGCCACTGGGACTTCTCATGATACCCTAAAGGCAGAACTGGCCTGCTGTGAGCATGCTGCAGGCAAACACAGTGTTGCAAGGAGCCAGTAAAGACACAGAGGAACTTTTCTTGTGCATTAGATTCGAGCCAGTTAAGTAGTTCTTTGTGATAGCTTTAAGGAAATGTGAAGGCTTGTGGGAAGCTAGCTGTTACCACTGAAGGTAACGGGAGGTTGGCACTTCACGTTGGTTTTAGAAGCAGTTAATGTAATGCTGGGTTTTCCTAGCATCCACCTATATGATGCTTAGGCCTCCATCCCTCAGCTAGGCAGTGGTAGTTCTGAGATCGTGAGCCTGCCAGGTTCAGCCCCCGAACTGCAATTCAGACTTGTGTCGATGTGAGAGGGATCTGCGTCCAAATTCTCCTTTGGGTCTAATAAACCAGCTGAATTCTATGAAATGGCTTGAGAAGTAAGCAGTGGTATTAGTAACCTTAACTTTGCTCCATTTTGTAGAAAAGCTGAGTGGTTCCCTCCTTACCTTTAAGGAGTTCACAGATGCATCTCTCACTCTGTTTGGAGAGTAGCGCCATGTCTGTTCGGTGCACCTGGGGGGAAATGGCAGTGCTCTTGTGAGCAGAGAGCGTGCACAAACGCAGGGATGGCTGCTGCTGTGATGCCCCTCCTCCAGGAGGCAGGGAGTACTGCCTTACCTAGCTGCTCTTTCCACACCTGGAATTGTACCCAGTGGAAAATACGTAGACAAGTACTGTGCAGAGTGCCGTGTCCTCTAGCAGGACCTCTGCCTTCAGCACAGAGCACAAGGAGGTGAGGTGGGCACGTTCTGACCACATCTCTCAGGTCTGTCTGCCCAGGAGTTTCTACTTGTAGATCCCAGGCATGCTGGGGAGCACGATGGCACTGGGTGGTAAAAACTCAGCTCTACCAAGGCGGTGGCCATTCTGGGTGGGCTTCGTCTCCAGGGTTTTATTTTCTGTAGGAGCAGTACTGGTGAATGTGTAGTGGCTTTGTCTCTCAAGTGCATGGCAGCTAGACATCCAACACTTGAGTGGCCCAGGCTTTATAATCTAAGTCAAAAGCAGTGAACTTCATCATTTTGCAGTTCAGGAAACTGAGGCTTCATAGCATGACTTTACTTGAATGGGAGAATCAGATTCTTCTAAACTTAACCACGAGATTTATCTTGTCTCCTATCAGTGCCATTGTATCCTGTATGTGGCTTCAGATGGTTCTTTACTGGCTGTGCACCTGTAGGTGGCTTCATGATTTCATTTGAACAGGTGGATGTCATCTCTGAGCCCTGAAAGAGTCACTGGTTTTAGCAGCATAAATTCCCCCTCTTGTTTCTATGGTACCTTGTGCAGCTGTGGGACTTAGGTCAGCGTTGGCATCACTCCATGGGGTGGAAGAGAAGGTATTCCAGGCATTAATTATCTGTTCTGGAAGAGAAGATAATTGTTACTGGCTGCCTAAATACTTGGGCAACAAACCAACTCGGAGCATATAGAAGCACGATTCTGGGGACAGTCTGCTGTTCAGATAAATGATTACATGACAGATGTTATTAATCTTCTACTTAAACTATGAATGATCTTGCAGTTTTTTTTAAATATGTGATAAATAACTTCATCTTTTCTTTTTAGTTGATGTCCATCAGTGTTTTAGGTGTTTCTGCTTGGATGAGAGACTACCTGAATAATGTTCTCACTTTAACTGCAGAAACAAGGTAAAGCTCTCCTTAAACCTCATAATCTGTGTAGGTGAATGATTGTGGTATATGTTGTTTCTTCCGTATAGCAACTTTCCTAATTAGGATTTCTAGAATTAAGAAGCCTTCAGTTAAGGTAATTATTGTTTTGATGAAAGGTGTATTTTTACAGGCATTATTGGCATCAGTTGAAATTCGACATAGGGGAGATACAAATTTAATCTTGTTTTATTCCTCTTGACAGGGATCAATTTTTGGCCAATTGCCAACGTGTAACCATATTATATTTCTGTATAGTTTTGAATACTTTAAGTATAGTTTTTATTTAGTCCAGAGATTTAAGAATGCTGTTAGTTCTGTTACTGCGGTGCTTATGAGTCCTGTTTATGGAACAGGGCCTCACTGTGCTACACGCTGTGCAAGTGTGGGACAGGCACTTTCTCTTTGCCCCAAAGAGATTTCAGACTATGCATTCATTACCTTCTGGTACCTGAATACAGCATTTGACTAAAAACACGTCGAAGAGATTTCTGTGAAACTTGTAAGGTACTGGAAATAACACATCTGCTAATCCACCCTTTTCATTTTAGTGGCTATATTATGTTTTTCCACTGTATAATTTTTGTGTGATTATGTTATTTTGATTATGGTTCTGATTGGTTTCAGGGTGGAAGAGGCTGTCATTTTGACGTACTTTCCTGTGGTCCATCCAGTCATGATTGCAGTCTGCTGTTTCCTTATCCTAGTTGGAATGTTGGGCTACTGTGGAACGGTGAAAAGAAATCTGTTGCTCCTTGTCTGGGTATGTTTCATAACCTCTAACAACAGCTAACTTCTGCTTCACTTCAACAGTGTAAGAAAAGTTTTAATCCTCTGGCACTAGATAAATACTGATTATTTTTTATTACCATGTTGAGTTATGGTATCAGTGAGGAATTGTAATTGCTAAGCACACAGTAGGAAAAATGTATTGCTTAGACTGCATTATGCTATGACCGAAAGACAAACAGTGTTTCATTTTTAAAAATCTACTTCATTTAGTAAAGGAGTTGCTGAAGAGAAAAATAACAAACTCTTAAATACTAATAATTACAGGAACACGAGTCTGAGTGGTCTGAAATAAACCCTTGTGCTACCCTTCTGACTCTTGAGTGTTCAATAGCTGGATAACCCAGCCTTTATACTCACAATTGGTTGTAGGAATAAAGCAAAGTAACAGCATTTGTAGCTGATGAAAGTTGATTCAGAGCGCATTCAGAAGCTTTACATTCTTTTACCCGGACGTGGAGTTTTGTACTTGCATTTTGTTGTAAGCGAGTTTAAACATAAATGTTAAGTAACCAGCTTTTTTCCTTTGTTTGGAGGTTACATAACTGAGCCAAGAGCAGCTGAAAACCAGTAGCCACTCCTGCACAAGGCTTTATGTAAAATTTAACTACAATGAGACTTTGACTGTAAAAGGAGTCAAATGCCTTTTAATTCATCTAGAAGTCAGGGAGTTTGAGGACAGGCAGCCCTTGTTCAAGAAGCCCTTAAATAGATTTCAAAGATTTAGATTTAAAAAATATTTAGACCTTTGGCAACACTAAAATCAAGGATGCTATGTACCTGCATGCTTCTAAGAAATCTAAGTGGTAGCCCTTTGCAGAGCCGGTCTTTGTCTTTTAGTGCAAGGATTAGTGGAATTCCAAGCAGTGTGTACACGTAAGCAATGGATGTGAGAGAGGTATATCAGATTTGTCTACTGTTTTTGCGATGGGAGAAAGTGGACTGGTAAAATCCTTCGGCTCTTGAGAATATCTTGGAGTCTTGTACATGTAGAATTGGCTTCTTGCTGTTTTTTTTTTTCACTGCATTGTATGTTGGGTTCTTCCAAAGTGTGTACTGTTGTACTTTTCTAATGGTTTAAGGCTAAAGTACGTGATGCCTGGACCTCAAAAATGTTACACAAAATGACCCCCAAAAAAACAAAGTGAGAAGTTATCTGAGATTTATGCAACCATTGCTTTTATCTAATTGGAAATAATCTAAACAATCAGGAAACTGTACTGGGGGTTTGTATTAAAATCTTCTTCTTTCTTTTTTTTTTTTTCCTTTGAGAAAATTGGGGTAAGCTTTATTTGAGATTTCAGACAGGAGGTCTGTATCACAAGTGTCCCTTAATTGCAAGATGGCAAATACTGCTTCTCCTTTTGGTTATTAAGCGCCTAGTACAATATGAAGATTATTTTTTCAAAGTTATATAATTAAGAAAAACTATCGTTTAAATATGAAAGCTTTCTAATGCAGTAGTCATGCATTTTATATTTCTAGATCTTGCAAGTCAGTGAGAACAAGTTCTATGACACAGTTATAAGCACTTGCATAAAACTAGCAGTTTCATGTAATTTCATATTACATAATTATCTAGTAATCTTACATATTTTGTATAGGGCCGTTCATATACTTTTGTTTTATATAGATAATGAAAGTACTAAAAGATGGTAAACTTCATTAAGCTCTTATTTCTTCTGGTAAGGTTGTAAGATTATTTTCATTGTGTGTTTTATGGTGGTGATAACTTTTAATGGGAATTAAAATTAATTAAAAGGCAAAAGCAACTACATAATGTTATATAGTTGGCCTATATATAGGACAATGTTATATAGTATCTGAAAAAAATGTTTGTTTTTGCTATAAAACTTTCAAAAAATCATAACTAATTACAAAGAAACAGTAAGAAAAAAGTTAAAACTGTTGTTTGCCTTCAGTTTATTTAAGCTGCCTGCGAAAAGAAGTCAGTTATGGCTTTTATGGCCGTCTGGAAATAAATTATTCGAAGTGTGTTTAGGCAGTCAAATTACACTATATCAAAACAAGACATTTCTGTCATTTACCTTGCAATATTTCATTCTCGGGAGCCTTAGAATTTGCTCTTGCTAGTGAAACTGATAAGCAAAACTAAGCTATCTTAAGTATGTTGTTGTTTTTGATTAATTGCTAATACAGTCTTGTTATACTGCACAAGTATGCAGACAAAAGTCAATGCTTCATTCATCAGACTAATCAGAAAAGTGATGGATCTACAAAATGAGCTTTTGTAAAACCAGATTAACTAAAACAAAAGAACCTTCTTGTAAAACATTAACAACCTCTTCAATCATGGTTTTAATCTTCTTTTTGAAGTCCACAGCAGCCATAATGACAGCAAACAAAGATACTTGGATCCTCATCCTGGTGTTCCTGACAGCATACTAATTGCTAGTGCTAATGTGGTTAATTGAATTGGATTTTTGGAAAAATCTAATAAAGCATAAGGACTGTAAAATGTATATATCAGTGTTAGATATTTTTAATACAACAGAATACTATATCTATCTATTTTCCAAATTTTATCTTGCAATTAAATGTTTGAAACTTTTCCAGCTTCATGTGGGACATAAATATAAATTGAACTAATGTTTACTTGGCTTTATAGTAAGAAAGTATAACACCTCAGTATTCTGAGGTGTATGCTCTGGATTGTTTGTAGAACCAGCAATTTTAAACTATAAACATTTAACTTTAATTGTTTTAGGAATATATAGTCCTGAGGGCTAGTGGTATAAGTAACCCAGAGTGTATACTGTGTCTGTAATGTCATTTTTTTTTTTTTGTTCTGCAAATGACCAACATCCTAATTTAGAAATGAATATTTCAGGTGCTGAAGATCTCCTCAAAAATATTGTGAGGTTGTCTTGCTGCATTTTGCAGCATTGACAATTCAAGTATTAGGATAAATCCTCTAAGATGGGTAGGTTTGATTATTGTTCATATGATAAATAACTGTTTTATTCCATCATAGTATTTCATACCCCAAATATCTGCAGCTTACTCTACTAGTATTGTGGAACAACCTTTAACAAATTAAAACCAAACATAAACAAAGAACAAACAAAAAAAGAAACACCACCACAAACAAACAAAAACGGAATACTTTTTGGTGTGTGAGGATTTATAAAAGAAAATAGATGTAACGTTAAGTACATCTGGTCATCTTGATTTAGAACTGTAACATACAGCTTATGTATTTCATAGTCCATGGGATTTAAATATAGTTAACTAAAGCTATAGAGTTAACCTTAGGGAGAGGCTGCCAGGGGGATGTTGTGTTGCATGTTGTCTGAGACTTTGACTTGTGGCTTTTGCTTTGTGTTCCGCTGCAGCTAGGGTCACATCTCATAAATGGTCTGGTCTCTTTCCAGCTGCCATTTCCATTGTATATCAGACACAGACACAGATTTCTAGGTTGGAAGAGACCTCAAGATCATCGAGTCCAACCTCCGACCTAACACTCAGTACTCCACTAAACCATATCGCTAAGCTCTACATCTAAACGTCTTTTAAAGACCTCCAGGGATGGTGACTCCACCACCTCCCTGGGCAGCCCGTTCCAATGCTTAATAACCCTTTCGGTAAAGAAGTACTTCCTAACATCCAACCTAAAACTCCCCTGTCGCAACTTTCGCCCATTCCCCCTCGTCCTGTCACCAGGCACGTGGGAGAACAGACCAACCCCCACCTCACTACAGCCTCCTTTAAGGTAACTGTAGAGAGCGATAAGGTCGCCCCTGAGCCTCCTCTTCTCCAGGCTGAACGAGCCCAGCTCCCTCAGCCGCTCCTCGTAAGACTTGTTCTCCAGACCCCTCACCAGCTTGGTCGCCCTTCTCTGGACTCGCTCGAGCACGTCCATGTCCTTCCTGTAGCGAGGGGCCCAAAACTGAACACAGTACTCGAGGTGCGGCCTCACCAGAGCCGAGTACAGGGGCACAATCACTTCACAGGGGCACAATCACTTCCCTAGCCCTGCTGGCCACACTGCTTCTTATACAGGCCAGGATGCTGTTGGCCTTCTTGGCCACCTGAGCACACTGCTGGCTCATATTCAGCTGCCTATCAACCAATACTCCCAGGTCCTTCTCAGCCAGGCAGCTTTCCAGCCACTCATCTCCCAGCCTGTAGCTCTGCTTGGGGTTGTTGCGCCCCAGGTGCAGGACCCGGCACTTGGCCTTGTTGAACTTCATACAGTTGACCTCAGCCCATCGCTCCAGCCTATCCAGATCCTCCTGCAGAGCCTTCCTTCCCTCGAGCAGATTGACACACGCACTTAGCTTGGTGTCATCTGCAAACTTACTGAGGGTGCACTGGACGCCCTCATCCAGATCATCAATAAAGATATTAAAGAGGACCGGCCCCAGTACCGAACCCTGAGGGACACCACTAGTGACCAGCCTCCAACCAGATTTGACTCCATTCACCACAACTCTCTGGGCCCGGCCATCCAGCCAGTTTCTAACCCAGCGAAGCGTACGCCAGTCCAAGCCCCGAGCAGCCAGTTTCTTGAGGAGAATGTTGTGGGGAACGGTGTCAAAAGCCTTACTGAGGTCAAGGTAAACCACATCCACAGCCCTTCCCTCATCCACCAAGCGCGTCACTTTGTCATAGAAGGAGATCAGGTTCGTCAAGCAGGACCTGCCTTTCATAAACCCATGCTGACTGGGCCTGATCGCCTGCTTGCCCTGCAAGTGCCGCGTGATGACCCTCAAGATAATCTGCTCCATGAGCTTTCCTGGCACTGAGGTCAAACTGACAGGCCTATAGTTCCCTGGGTCTGCCCTCCGGCCCTTCTTACAGATGGGCGTCACATTGGCTAGCCGCCAGTCAACTGGGACCTCCCCCGATAGCCAGGACTGCCAATAAATGATGGAAAGCGGCTCGGCCAGCTCCTCCGCCAGTTCTTTCAGTACCCTTGGGTGCATCCCATCCGGCCCCATCGACTTGCACATATCCAAGCTCCGTAGCAGGTCGCCAACCATTTCCTCATGAATAGCGAAGGCCACATCCTGCTCCCCATCCCCTTCCACCAGCTCAGGGCACTGGGTATCCAGAGAACAACCGGTATTGCCGCTAAAGACTGAGGCAAAGGCGGCATTAAGCACCTCAGCCTTTTCCTCATCCTTAGTAACTAGGTTTCCCCTCGCATCCAGTAAAGGATGGAGATTCTCCTTAGTCCTCCGTTTCGCGTTGATATATTTGTAAAAGGATTTTTTGTTGTCTTTAACGGCAGTAGCCAGGTTGAGCTCCAGATGAGCTTTGGCCTTTCTAATTTTCTCCCTGCACAGCCTCGCTACATCCTTGTAGTCCTCCTCAGTGGCCTGCCCTTTTTTCCAAAGATTATAAACCCTCTTTTTTCTGCTAAGCACAAGCCGCAACTCTCTGTTGAGCCAGGCCGGTCTTCTTCCACGCCGGCTCGTCTTTGGGCACGTGGGGACGGACCGCTCCTGTGCCATCACGATTTCCTTCTTGAGGAGCGCCCAGCCTTCCTGGACTCCTCTGCCCTTCAGAACCGCCTCCCAAGGGACTCTGCCAACCAGCGTCCTGAGCAGCTCAAAGTCAGCCCTCCGGAAGTCCAATACAGCAGTTTTACTGGTCCCCTTCCTGGCCTCGCCAAGAATAGAGAACTCTACCATTTCGTGGTCACTCTGTCCAAGACAGTTTCCGACCACCACATCTCCCACCAGTCCTTCTCTGTTTGTGAAGAGAAGGTCTAGCGGGGCACCACCCCTGGTAGGTTCACTGACCAGCTGCGTCAGGAAGCTATCTCCCACGCTCTCCAGAAACCTCGTAGACTGCTTTCTCCGTGCCGTGTTGTGTTTCCAGGATATGTCCAGGAAGTTGAAGTCCCCCACGAGGACAAGCGCCGACGATTTTGCAACTTCTGTCAGTTGCCTATAAAACTCCTCATCCGTCTCCTCATCCTGGTTCGGTGGTCTATAACAGACCCCGACCAGGATGCTAGCCTTGCTGGCCTTCCCGCGGATCCTAACCCACAGGGATTCAACCTTATCATTCCCAGCCTGGAGTTCCACAACATCAAAAGATTCTCTAATGTAGAGAGCCACGCCACCACCCCCTCTGGGCTGCCTGTCCCTCCTGAAGAGCCGATAGCCAGGCATTGCAGCACTCCAGTCGTGGGAGCGGTCCCACCACGTTTCCGTGATGGCAACCAAGTCATAGCCTTCCTGCTGCACAATGGCTTCCAGCTCCTCCTGTTTGTTACCCATGCTGCGTGCATTAGTGTAGATGCACTTCAGCTGGGCCATCGCCTTCTTCCCCAGCCTAGCCATTGTTTCCCCCGGCACAGCTCCAACAAGCCTTGTTTGAGCCCCGTCCCCCTTCTTACCTAGTTTAAAGCCCTCTCTATGAGCCCCGCCAGCTCCTGGCCTAGGATCCGTTTTCCCCTTGGAGATAGGGACCCGTCTGGGGCCATCAGGCCGGGCGCCGAGTAAAGCTCCCCATGGTGAAAAAACCCAAAATTTCTGTGCTGGCACCAGCCTCTGAGCCACCTATTAACCACGTGAGCTTTCCATGTCCTCTCCGTGCCTCTCCCTTCCCCCGTAGGGATAGACGAAAACACCACCTGCACTCCCGCTCCCTCCACCAATCGTCCCAGCCCCCTATAGTCCTGTTTGATAGCCTTGAGGCTTCTCTTTTCAACATCATCACTGCCAGCCTGGACTATCAAAAGCGGGTAATAGTCAGAGGGGCGAACCAGGTTTGGAAGCTTCCTGGTAATGTCTCTGACCCTGGCCCCAGGGAGGCAGCAAACTTCCCTGTGTGGGGTCAGGCCGACAAATAGGGCCCTCCGTTCCCCTGAGGAGGGAGTCGCCCACAACAATCACCCTTCTTTTTTTCTTGGTGGAGGCAGTCCTGAGGCGTGGAGTCAACTTCCTCACCTCAGGCATCCTCCTGGGTAGGCTTCCTACCTCGTCCTCACCCACCGGTCTCTCAAGCTCCAGGGCCTCAAACCTATTGTTCAAGGGCACCTGGGAAGGCGGCGCCGGAAGGGGAGGGCATCTCCTGCGAGGTCGAGAAGGGACCTGTCTCCATTCCTCCTCAACTCGCAGGTCCCCTCCCTCTGCCCGATGGCAACAGGGCAGGGGGTCCACCCCCCTTTGGGGCGTCTCACCCTGGTCCCTCTCCCTCCGGTCCTGCAGGGAGTTGCTCCACCAGTCTATCTCCCGCTCGCACTCCCTGATATCCCTCAACCTCTGCACCTCCTCCTTGAGTTCCGCCACCATGCGGACCAGGTCGTCCACCTGCTCGCACCTCACGCGAGCAGTCTCTCTGCCTCCCGCCGATGGCAGCAAGAGGCTCAGACACTCCCCGCATCCGGAGACCTGAACTGCCGCATGTTTGGACGGGCAGTCGGTCTGGGTGTGTACTGACTTCCTAGAGAAAGCACCGTGCCTGGTGGAGACCATTGCAGCCCAGCTGACGGGAGAGTGCCGTTAGAGGAGGTGTCCCTATGGGCGGGTGTGAGCGCTCCGCCCTTCCTGCCCGCCCTGCCCGCGCTAACTGTCGCGTCACTCCCTGGTCGCTCGCGCTCCCTAAGGGCTGCCTTTGAACGGCCGGGGGGAGGAGCTGTCGCTGATGCTGCTGGCTCCGCCTACGCCTCGTCAGCCTCCCTCACGAGGGCTGCGGGTGCCTGGCGGCTCCCTCGAGCAGCCTCGATGCCCGAAAAATAGCCCTGCCTGTCCCGATCCCGCGCTCCGCTGCAGCACGCGTCTGCCCCGGAGCCGGTCGCCTCGGCACATCTCATAAATGGTCTGGTCTCTTTCCAGCTGCCATTTCCATTGTATATCAGATATGCGCCACAAAGACTTCACTAGAAAGCACATTCTTCACTTGTAGGCCTGTTCTTCCACTGGTGATGTGTGTCCTATTTCAGGGGAGACTACCTGAGAGGTTTCTGAAATACGTGCAAAGGGGGAAACAGATTATCTTCTGAGACTGTGATTTCTCAAGGTCGCAACATGCTTGGAATGACCTCATGAGAATTCTAGCCAAGCACTCCTTCTGTTTTTAATGTAAGGTGAACAATAGTGACAAGTTTAGTTAGAATTCAGCTTGATTCTGTTCTAAATATTTAAGAGATTTAAAAAAAAAAAGACAAGAAGCACATTTAGATGTTAGTGTGGTTTTGTTTTGTAAGTGTTCTATTTACTAAGTTGATGTGGTTGAGATGCCTCGCAATATACAAGCATAACATGAATTCTTCACTCCTTCCATTTTCTTCTACTTTGATTCACTTAAAAATGAGTCTCGTGCTTTAAGTCAATTGAAATTCTTCTACTGTTTTCTAAAAACCTGCATTGAGAGGGTTTTTCAGAGGCACAGAAGAAATTCCTTATCTTTTATATCTAGAAAATTGCCTGTAGAAAGGATACCATTTCTAACATAAGACCATATTGCCCAAGTAAGTTTTAAGTTTACAGTAACTTTCTTCTAAAGAGAAAGCTGTTGCTGTTTATCAGGCAAATTCAGTGCATCTAGCACAGTGCAAAATCATACTAACTTTTACTAATATAACTTAGTATGTTAGTATTATATACTATAACTTAGTATGTTAGTATAATATACTATTATTTATTTCAGTGGTTCCATTTGTATGTTTAAAAAATTTATAGAACCAAAGCGTCAGAGGTAGATTTTTTAATATTAACCACAAAAATAATCTCTTCTATAGAGAAACTTGTGTTGCATACTGGAGCCATATTTTCTTCTTTCCTGTTAACATTTATAGTAAACTTTCCTCAAGAGTTTTCTAGTTTACTTATAGGAATGCTTTACAAAACCAGAAACACTTTTGACTTAGACTCCTGTTGTCACCAGTGTGTTAACTGAACTGTAATTGTAATTCAGTGAATCTCCCTTTGCTCAGCTTGGCCCAGGAGGGCAGCTCTATTCTCATTGTTCCAGCCATGGAATACAATATACCCAATATTTTCGTCTATTAAGCAGTTGGTTTGTTGCTGATTCAGTGGCAGGCTAGTCGGTGTGAGAGTGTTAGCAAAATGTACAGTAGCACTTTGTAGTGGGGAGTTGAGGAAAGATGGTTGTAAGTTTGGGAATGAGATGGAGACCCAGGCTTATTTTTTATTTAGAGAATTGGGCTGTGATGCCAGCCTGAATTGGAAGATCTGGACCCCTTCAAGTCACTGCATTGACTTTATAAACAGTCCAAGGATGACAAGCTGGAGTCCAGGTTTTGTGGTTCTTGTTACAGTTTTTCCAAAAATTATTTAAATTAAAAAAAAAAAAAAAGGAACTATTCTTTGCCTTTTGTCTTCTGAAGCTGTACATGTTTTGGATTGTTTTTAAGGTCTGTTGTGCACATAGCCTAACTTCATTGAAAAACCAACGAAAACAACAAAACCAAAACGTGCACATATTCTTTGAGAATAGTAACCTTAAGGGTGTGTGACTTTTATGAAGTTTTGTTTCATTTAAACAGCAAGAGGAAACTCTGTTGCTTGACAAAAAGCTCTTCATGAAAATCCCACTGGAAAATATTTTCCTGGCTGGAGTTGTATTGCAAATTCTGGCATTTACTGCTATGACTTTTCTGTAATTATAGCATTCAAACATATCTGGCTGTGCTTTCACAAAAGGAAAAACTGTTAGGAATATTTGGTCAATAGGGCAAGTTTTCTTACTGATTTTCATCATAAAATTGTCAGAGAAATAAATATTGTTCAGAGCTAAATATGCTTAGACCCCTATTGGTGTGTGGTCAAACTGTTTGTTAATTCAGTTGTGGCAGAACTGGGTTGCAGATTGGAACTTGACAGGCTGAATTGTCTGCTAAACAAGTTGAAACATAACCAGATAAATCATTAGAATTATTTACTTACCAGAAGTATCTCATCATTTGGACCAGATGATCTTGGAAGTCTTCTCCAACCTTAATGATTCTATGATTATTAAACTACTAAGCATCGAAAGGGAAGAAATAACTGACAAACATGCTGTAATCCCATGCAGTTTAGAATTAGACAGACTGGCGTTCTTAATTTTTGCATTTTGTGCCTCTTTTTTGTGTTCATCAGCACCTCTTTATCTAAACATGGTGTGACTGGGAGGAAAACCAGTAAATTCAGATATGAGCAACTTTCTGAAGAAAATAAATATAGGACTATTTTTTTATTTTGTTTTACATATTTCTAATTTTCAGTCTGAAGCTGAGCTGCGTGCGATGTCTAATAATGTATAACCATCTTTTTGTCTTGAGACTGGATAGAGGGTAAGCTTCTTTCCTGTTCAGAACAGGGTTTTAAAGGTACAAAAAAAATGGTTAGATTTTGAGAACAGCATCGGTGATGCCACAAAATAAAGCTTGGCTTTTCTGGAGAGGGTGCGTTGTGTGGGTCTCAGAACGGGGAGTGGACTACGGTGGTCTTAGGGTTTGGTGCCAGCCTCCCTATCTGCCTGCCTAGGCATGAAGTGTACTGTGGTGACCCTATCTTCTCAACACAAACATATGTTGCTGTGTATGTACTTACAAGGCTTTTTCCAAGGCAAGTGCTTTGAAACTATACATAATTTTCTTGGCTGGAAGAGGGAGCTTAAAGACAAGAGATACAAGTTGCCTAGCTTTATGGGTTCTTGGGAGGCATTTAGAGGTGAAGATTGCTGTCTGTTGGACAAACAACAAATGAGCAGATGCGCATTTGAACAACAAGGAGGGAGAAGTGTTAGGGTGGAGAAACATGTCAGGAATTGAGCTGGTGGGAGTGTCCAGGTCTTCTTGTGAATGCTTGGCTTAAATCCAAAAGTTTGCTGTGCTCAGGCTGATGATCACCCCTCTGCTTAGCAGCTGTCTTGTAATACAAGGGCACAGCCAGCACAGTGCAGTTTGGTGCAGTTAGCCGGTAGCTTCAAAATAAAAACTGACCAGCAACTCCAAGGCCTTTCAGGAAAATGCCTTTGGCTTATGCAAGGTTCGACACCATGATTATGATGCTGTCAGTTAAAATAGGTTTTTCAAGTACTTCTGCAACAGTTAAGAGCCTCTTGCTCATCCTTTTGGAAAAAGGCATAGTGCTAAGTTGAAAGGTACATATCTGTTGAAAGTAGTCATTTTGTGGTCCCACTATGTTTTCAGTTTGAAACATGCTGCCTGAACGTCCATGTCACATTTTGCTCTACACGCCACACTTTTAGGCTCACCTGATGAGGGTTGAATATTTTGCCTTCTTTTTCGGGTGTATGTCCTGAGTATTGATTTTACAAGGTGTCACTGGGTCTGGCATCATGATTTAAATGTTTTCATGTGAACTTTGTTCCTTTTATCTTCCTTGTTCACATTTTCCCCCATTCCTACTTATGCTGTTAATATTATTTTCTTCTTACGACTTCCTGAAAGTCATTGACATCCAGGGCTGTAAAAAGGACTGAACTGCTCTCTGATGAATAGAGGAGGAAAGATGGTAATAATTGAAGTGGGATGACGGAAGTGGGTACAAAGGAAGCTATTGAAAGAACAGGGACTGATATGACAGTAGGTACAAGGGATTGGGGGTGCTGAGGCAAGAAAGTGGGGAGCGATACCGGGATGAGAATAAAGGGTATATCTTCACTGAGAAGCGAAGATGGGGACCTGCTCAGATGATATGTTTTCTTGTTGCTGTAGGGCATTTTTTTTCCTTCTGTCCTTCCCAGCTCCAAGCTGATAGCTTGTTTGCCCAGCTTCTTTTCCTCCACTGAAAGGAACAGGGAACAGAAGAGTTCCAGAAAGGAGGGGAGTGAGTAAGGAGATCCACAAAGCCCAGTCAAACCTCTGTGTCTTGTCTGAAATGCAGCCCAGCCTCACCAGTGGCCTACCTTTCTTTTGTCACAAAGTGAAAATGGAGTGCACATCCTGTCATGTAAATTCATCTCTTTCCTGCCTAATCTCACTGTTTTGACTAATTAACCACAGAGGCACTGTGCTATGTGCAGTATGGATTTTGTACCTGAGAAGAGCACTTTTCACTCACAATGGTGAATGTTAGAAGTGTTTAGGGGCATGCTGAGGCAGATTTACTGTGTGTATCTGCACTGACATGGTCTATTTTACAAGGAAAAAGGATTTTCTTGACCAAAGAAGGATTTTTATAGTGTTTAATTTCCTTGATAGAAAATGAAGAAGAGGAGGAAGTGATCAACAGGGCTGCGTTTTGAAAAATCTGTACAGAAAAGGAAACTTTAGTTTTTCATATAAATCCTATGAAATACAGGGAGAAGAAAGGGGAAAGGAATATTCTAAGCACTGAGAGCACTGTTATGGTCTAACGTCTGTCTTTACCAAAGTCCTGTTCAGTACTTTACCCTGACCTTGCAGTGACCCTTATTCCGTGGAGTTCGTTGACTTGAGGTAATTGAGCCTGGGGCAAATAAATCCTAATAATTGTCTGAAGTGCACATTTGCTTATTTCCAAAGTAATACCCGTTTCCTTATATAAACAAAGATTAAGCATTAAAGTAAAATATTTAAAACAGATCATTTCTATCTCATAGAGGAATGGAGGCTGTGAACAAAGTTCTTACAGTTCATAAGTAATACTGTCTATTTTTTAAAAAGGCAAACAGGCCAATCGAGAATTTGGACACATACCTTCAAAATCTGAAATGCTCATTTCCATACGTAACAAAAGCCATTTATTTTATTCAGAAAATTAGTTATAAAGGTTTTGGAAAAAGTGATCATTATTTATATAAACCTTGGATTTCACAAAACTCTTAGATGTCAAGACAATTTGTGCAGAATGATTAAATTGGGTGATCTGGGAAACCGAAATACAAAACATTTGATCAGTTTACTCTGGAATGTATTTATTTTGAAGGGCTGGATGGCATTCAGTAGCTAGTGTTGTAAGTTGGTGGTTTCAGCCCATTTCCTTGTTGACTCTTGACTGCATCCCTCACAAATTTTTGCATTGTCAAGCCAGTAAACCAAATTTTAGATCAGAATGACAAATGAACTGTTAATCCCTTCAGGGCAGGGCTGAAGGAGCTGGGGAAAGGGAAGGGGGGGGAGGCAAGGAAAGTTTGCACTGCAGGAGTGGATAAACAGAGGATTTCAGTTTGCTGTGCAGCTTGTCTGACTCCTTTTAATGAGTGTTTGCTCCATTTCTAAAAGTATAGCTGGGTCAATCATTAAAATAACCTCATTAGCTGTTAAACTATGACAAAATTAGAGTAAACCATAGCTTGTAACTTACTGAGGGAGGAAGGACTTTTTATTAGGTTTTTTACTGAAAGAGTCTGGTTCCTGTTGGTAATCAAGCTCTGTGGTGGTGGCCATCTGACATTTCGTAGGGTGCAGACAGATGTCTGGATGGCTTGTGTCTCCAAAGAATAAGGCTGACAGTCTCAGGCTGTTGGCCATTGGGAAGTGCTCTGCATAACCCTCTTAAAATCTTTTGGCATCTGTTTTACATACCATATACTGCAGTCTTTCAGAGGTTCCCGTAAGGCTCCGTTCTGCAGCTGCTTGCCCTTGGAATCTCCCTCAGCCCCTGCCCTTCTCTGTCAAATATTTTTGGCCTCTCTTGTCATTTGGACCACGTTGCCCAAGAAGGTGAGAGCATCAGACAGCAAGTCTGAGGAGGCTGGACTTGCTGAGCAGTTACTTTTTGTTTGCTCTGACATGAGAGTTGTGGTTTTTCTTGAGTCTGGAAAAAGTGTGTTATCTTCTGGGAGAAAAGAAAAACGCTTGGGAGGAGGGAGCTAAAGCTTGAAAATAGATGTTTATTAAATGAAATGCAAAGCACGTGAGTGATGATTCATTAACAAGTGTAACTGATCCTTCAAAAACTGAAGGATTTCTAGAGTCTAATAGACAAGATTTGCCAGCAGCTGGAACATCCCCCACGCTCTCATTTTTTCTTCACCATATTGCAATTTCTGACTCCAGTCATTAGCCTTTGTCTGCTTT
Source organism: Cygnus atratus (assembly GCF_013377495.2). Taxonomy (NCBI): domain Eukaryota; kingdom Metazoa; phylum Chordata; class Aves; order Anseriformes; family Anatidae; genus Cygnus; species Cygnus atratus. Next base: position 24,942,053 of record NC_066362.1, read on the forward strand.
TGCCATTGCTTTCATATACAGAATGCTCTTTTGCTTTCTCACTGTTTGGAAATGAACTTCAGAAGAAGCCAATATTTAAGCCAATATTTTTGGTATGTTGTGTGATAGGATATATTCATTATCTAGAGAAGAACTTAGACTGTGAAGTGTCCTCAGGTTTTCCAGAGCAGTAGTATCTAACCAGGCTTCTGTAAGAACAGATTAAATAGGGTCTAGTCCCAGTAAAAGGAGCGTCATGTAATATGAAAACCAGAAGGTGTGAGGAAAGAAAAAGGTGAACTAAGCCACTCTTATGCCTTTCTGGTTCTGATGAAATCTGAGTGGCTGCAGAGCCATGTCTCAGTTGTGTTTTCATGAGTTGCCTAGACTCTTGCTTCCAAATCATACTTCCAGGCTGCAAACAACATGGGAATACCATGAGCAGGTATGAGCAGGATCTAAAAGAATGAGTGGGGATTTTTTTAGGTCTTTGATTCTCCCTGTGCTTGACATAACAGCCCACTAATTTTACACGTTATAGTAGTTGAATGCTGATGAGGCATTCAATAAGTCATTGGCAGAAAAATTACCAAACCTAGCTGTAGCAGAGAAAAAAAGCCATGTGCTAATACTTCAGGAACATGAGCTATAAATAGCTTTGTAGTATAGCTACTCTTACTGCCTAGGCTGTAAGGCTAATAGCAAGAGGCTAATAGTGATTTGTAGGTCAATAAATACCTTAGGTCATCAAATTTCTGTTAGGGCTTCTGCTCTTAGCTTAATTTCTGGCATAAAGCTTACACTAGAGTTTGAAAGGGCATCTGCAGAGGACTGTTATGTAGTTTTTGCATCTGTGCCAGCAGGATTATCACGATGGTAGGTAATAGAATATTGAATATTCACATTGCCTTGGCTATTGCACTGAAGACTGCTGAAGCTGACTAGATTTTTAACTCTAGTTTTCCTTTGCTAATTGTATCTAGAATTGGTTTCTTCCATTGTCAAATATCTCTGAAAAAATCCATGCTCTTGGATATACTTTGGAGAAGAGCATTTACAATAGGGGCAACTGGGGTGGGAAGAGGAGGAAAATTTTTGTAAATTCCCTCATTGTACTGTTTTCTGAAGTCTGGAGTCATTTTTTGATGGTCATGTTGCCATGTTAGTAGCAGAAATAGGAGGTTATTTTTCACAAGTTCTTTTCACCTGTTGCCCAAAAGCATAGACCAGTTGCAATATTATTGATTAATTGCAAGCATAATGTGGCATATTCAAGACAAAAAAATAATCTCTAGAACTGCAGTGCGTCTTGAATTACATCTCTGCATGAAACATTGTGCTTCATACTTTATATCCTTCCCTGTAGTTACCCACAATTGCATCCAAAAAATCCTATACTCTGCAGTATAGAAAGCCATAAAAAAGATTCTGTGAGAGAGATACTTCATATGGTGCCATTCACTACACTCAGAACAGAACGTGAATTGTTAGAAAAAAAAACACTTTTTGAACGAATGCAAAATATCTTTGATTTTTGTCATAATGATTTTGCACTTACTATTGCTATTTTATATGTATATAAATGATGGAAACCATTGAGAAAGAAATGTGTTCCTGTGATGTATTCTGTGGTGGTAGTCTTTTGCTTAGTTTGATAGAGGAAATAGAATAGCCAAAAACCTGTCACAGTTTAATTAGGATAAATTAATTTTATAGTTCCTTTTTTTAAGCCTTACATAGAGAGAGAGGAAGACATTTGGGGCATATGCCAGCATGTATATGCTCCACATACGGAGCACTGACATATGTGGAACTTGTACCCTTTTATGTGATGCCGCTGCTGCATGCAAGAATTTTATTCAGATTAAAACTTTTGATCTATTTAGACAATCCACACAGATCTTTCTAAAAATAGTTTTGAATGTTTTATGTTTTTAATGTGTATCTGCAAATAGCATGTACCTTTCTAGTGCTTTAACAGGTTGATAGCATTTATGCAGGTAGATATCCGAATAATTATCTGAATTAGCACAAAAAACCTATAACTTCAGTGCCAGTCCCCATTTTTAATTATTACTATTTTTTTTAAATTCTTGATCATTTGAAAATTACTTCTTTTCTGTGGTTGAATTTTATCATCAGTGGATTTTCATTCTGTTATCTTGCTGTGTCTTTATATTATATGTGAATTTGCTGTAGCAGTGGATTTATGGCTGTCCAATTCTTTAACAAGAAGGGGTGTTATAACTTGTAGTAGCTGAGCGTGATCTTGCATTGTCTTTGCACTTACTGTGAGTGTTCACTGTGATAGGTTTCCATGCTATTGATGTGTGTTTTCTGCATCAGCGGATTCAGGGCAGGATGAGCATGTAAACTGTGGTCACTTTTACACCTATCACATGAAGAGTATTCCAGCAGAACAATATCTCGTCACAATTTAGGGAATATGCCTGATGTCTTTCCAGGCCCTTCATCCCCCTGTCATTTCCCCATCTCTTTGAAGGTAGTTTTTCACAGTAATGACTTTGTTTTTATTCCCACTTACTTTCTGTTTACTGTATGTGCTGGAAAAGTACAGTTGTTCAAACCTCCACAGGCCATTAACGCCTCAGCTCTCTATTCTGGGGACAGAGCTGCATACACATACCCATCTGTTGCTAGAGGATTCCAGGTGCTTGTGCAAGGCTCTGGGTATTAGGAGAGATGCCTCTGCTGGAAAACTACTGCTTTACCGAGCTGTTTCATTCCTTCCTTCCTCCCCTGGGCCAGTGTCAGTGAGCAAGTTAAACGAGGGAGTTACAGGGGAACCAGCTCCTGCTAATTGACTACATCCATTTGACACTGTAGGGATATTGAAGGTTAGGATCTTGGCCACATGCGTGTCCCTGGCTTAGAGAGAAGCAGTGTCTCTGGTATTTTTTATTTCTTTTTTAAATTGGCAAATATTTTTACTTTGATTCATTACTCTCAAGGGTGTTTTTTACTGGCATTTCAGTCATCTATCTTTTCTCAAAGCAACAAAATTTTAGCCTTTTCCACAGCCTTGCTCGTGGGAGACCTTCAGTGAAACCAATTCAGCCAGATTTGTAACAGGATGAAGGAGCCACCTCAATTTTTTGATGATTTTGCGTAGTCTTAATAGGGCAAGAATGATAGTCGTTACCAACTGCCTGCAAAAGAGAAGTGTTAAGTCTGTAGAATTTGCCATGCAAGAGGTCTAATTCTTGGAGTGATCATGGCTTTGCATTATTGCTTGTAGATTTTTTCATGGTGACTTGTAAATACCTTTAAAAAAGCTGCTCAATCCTTTCTGTGCCATGCTCTCTCCTGCCATGTCCTGGAAGAGGGGGAAAAAAACAAGGGTAGAAGGTACCGTGGCAATGACACCAAGAGTGGTTTGTTATGAGGGAGGTGGGCTGTTGAAGGTATTATCAGTGACCTGGGGGCATGGGTTTGGGTGTAAAGCATGATGGTGTCCCACAGTGAGTTCGTCTCCGTTACAAAATGTACCACTTAGCCCACAGAAGCAAGGAAGAAATATTAAACCTTGGTTTGAAACCAAATCCTTGTATTTGGCAAAAAGTAGGAGTGTGTAAATGCAGAAAGATGCATTTAACATTGAGACTCCCTTGGAAATTCAACTAGGGACAAGGAATAAGCATTTAAGCGAATAACTCCTGTATTTGGAAGATGGAAGTTAGGGGTAATAAATTTATATAATGGCTCCAGAGGCTTTTTTCCCCCACACAAATTCTGTAAGAATTACTTGTTCTTCAAACCATTAAATGTAGAGAGTTACAATGTTCCCCTTCAACAGCACAGTGAAACTAAAGCTCCTGTATGAGAGTTTAGTCTGCCTGCAGTTGCTCAATTCCTAGCATATACCTTCATATCTGTAAATTCTTTGTCATTTGTTGTCTTTTCCCTTATGGACAGAAGATGGGCTTTCTCAAGACAGAAGGTTTGGCTCTGCAGTGCTGTGATGTGTCCAGATGTAGCTAGAGTAGGAGGAACTCAGTTCCTAGCAGACCCAGAAATGGTTTGAGTAAATCTGGATAAACAGTGTCCTATCCCAGGCTGTATTCAGTAACTGGAGAAAATAGTGTGTTTTGGTTCTTCTGTCTCCAACTGCTACCAGAAACTGTTTTAACGATATGCTGACAAAAATAGGGAAATATCAAATGTTAAGGTTTGTGAATGAATGAAATGTTACAAGGAGCTGTAAATTAAGCATTTTCCAGAGTATGCCACATATACACACACAGATGTATCACTTTCACTATGGTCAGTGAGTTTTATATAACATTTGGGGATAGCAGGCAGTCCCAGACACGTTATTCAGTCACAGTTTAAAACCACTGAAATTTTCTTTGACAAATGAGAACTCAAATTCACTTTTCACCTAAACATTCAGTTGTTCTCCGTCTCAAAAATGTCAGCGTTACCCGTAATGTCCTTAAGCCCTTTTCCAAATGAAGGAAGAGTTAAAGCAGGTGGCATTCTTTCCTCCTTTCAAAGAGAATACTTTGCAAAATAGATTTCCGTTTAAAAAAAAAAAAAGGAAAGAAAAAACACCTTTGCTTAAATTACAGACAGTACAGTAACAGTGGATAGATTGTCTAGAAGCTTATGAATTTATTTTTTACAGAAAGCATCATCGTTCTTATGAAGTACAACTCATTTTTTCTTCTTTTGGACCTTTGCAGGATGAACATGCTGGTTGTTGAAGGCTTATACTGGAGCTCTGTGTGCTTAGTGTTGATTTGTAAAGACATGCAATGTGTTACTCAGTTACAGTGACTATGAAAATGCAATGTTCCATGGCAGAGACTGCTAAAACAGGATCTCTGCTTTCAACACCATCTTCGTAGTGCACGCCTTTATAGGATGAGGATGTGAATACAAGATTCTCTTGAAAATTCACATGGATATTTTTGCATGCATGCTTTTAATTTGACTGTTGTGACTACCAAGATGATTCAGGGAGTTAGGTTTGGTCAGCAAGTAGAAGTAAAGGCAAGACTTGTTCATTAGCTGGCAAGGTGAATTATACAGTTCCAGACTGGGTGTATGAAAATGATCTTATACAGAGGTGTATTAAATCCTAACACTTGTGGATTTATATTCTCTATTTTGAATAAAACAGTTTATTGACCTTTTAATAGGAAAAAAAAAAATCGCCCTCAGTACGTATTTGTGTGTTTTTATACCTTCCTAAATACATTCCAGAATGAAATGACTAACTTAGAAGCATTTTGGCATTTATCCTCCTAAAGAAATCGTATATTTGTTCTGTTTTATATTTTGATTTTGGTGTTTCTTTGTGCACATGTACTAATTCAGTTCCTCTTTAAAAAAAAAAAAAAAGGTAGATGGGGAAGCTAACATGGGGCACAGGAACTTCTAGAGCACTCTGTCAAAAGTCTCTGCACCTCTGTCTCTGCTTTTGGCACAAGAATAGGGGAGAGGAAGGGAGCTAGTAAAACAGTAAATCAGGAACAATAGAAACAGTCAGTCTCATGGGAGAAATTTAAAATCATAGCTTCATTGTTTTTGAATTCCAAATAAAATTAAAATCCATTAAGACTAACTTTAAGACTGAGAACAAGGTGAAGGTCAGTCCAGTGACGTGGAAGAATGTTTGGAGTTGAGAGTGAATGGAACTTTTATTTAAATAAACGGTACATGAGTTACTCTTAATAGAAGATAATAGTTAAAGCAGTCCCTATTTCCATGCTGCTTCAGTTCAGAAGGGCTTTGTTGATGCTATATAGAAGTTTGCTGTGATTAGGAAGAGTAAAAACGTCAGCTTTTCTTAACAGTCTTTGCCAAGTCCTGTACCGCTTCTTCATTTGTACATTTTTTTCTATTTTTAAATAATATTTTTAAATAATTCAAAGGTGAGATAAAGAATTTCTATCCATATTAATAACTATTTGTGTGTTTATGCCTGATCCCTGATCTCAAATACTTAAAATAATTTTAAGAGCATAGCTTTCAACAACCCTTATTTGTGTTAACATCTTGACAATCCTTTTAATCTTGACAATCCTTTTAATTATTTTTCCCCTACTTCTGGCTATTAACCAAGGAATGTTGCTTAAGTGAGTAGAAGTGAAAAAAGTGAGGGGCTTTTTACATATATGAAGTGAAATAAGATTGTTTTCCCCACGGTAATGTTTCATATGCTTCATGTTAAGTCAGTAAGAAAAGTTACATGACTTAAATCTTTAGAAAGTTTGCTTCATGAATCTTTAATATTTTGTTAATAAAAAATGTATTTCAGATTCCATGTCCTCAGTCACGTGAAATATTAGTGATGTTTTGAGATGTCCTTTAATATTTTAAGTCTTTTTTTTTTTTTTTAAAGTTAACATGAATTTCAAAAGTAACTAAGGCCATTCTGTTTTCTGCAGTACTTTGGAAGCTTGCTTGTAATATTCTGTGTTGAACTGGCCTGTGGTGTTTGGACCTATGAGCAGGAAATAACGGTGAGTCAGCAAAGGAGGCTGCATTTTTTCAACAGAAGAAAACAAAGATTTCCATTAGCTAGCTGTTTTCTAATTGCTGTAGTGTTTATCTTTGTTCATTATTCTGACAGTCTAATTTCATGTGACTGTCTTTTTTTTTTTAAACAGAATTCTTCTGGAAAGTCGCGTCTGTCTGGAAGGTCCCGTCTGGGTTTCTCCCCACCCACTCTGTATTTGAGAGACAAATCTGCAGCCCCTGATTTATTTAAGGACTTTATTTTTAGTTAATTCTTGCTTAGGCAGATTCTCATTGAAGCCAGTGGAAATTTTAAGGATTAAATATGATCTTCAGTTTTTAAGATAAGTATTTTGAGGGAGGAGATGTGAGAATTTGTAGGGATTTTGCTCTAAAAGTTCTTAATGTTTTAAAGAAAAGCTCAAGCTCAGTGTACTATATGGTAAACAGTGTGTTCTTTCAATAAAGAACTTGCTGCCTTCTGAAATTGCACTGCCTCCACAAGCTATAAATGCCAGTTTTAAGCAAAGCATGTCTGAGCTATAAAACACTCTTCTGTAAACTTGTGAAGAGGTTTTATCTCAGTCTAGTTTGTGTAGCTGTATCATCATGCAGGAAAATGGGTAGGTGTTGAGCAAAAAAATAGAAGGAAATGTTATTCTGCTGGCTGCTACATCCTTTTGTCTTGCGTTCAGTCTGGTACATTTGTATCAATAGTGGGACAAACATTTTTCTCTGAGCTGCCAGAATATGCCCAACATATTGGTCTTTTCAGCAGTGTGTAGCATTACATTGCTGCAGTAAGATGGGAGGGAGCTTTCCTGGTGTTTACACAGTACTGGGATTAGAGGAATTTCTGGCAGATTTGAAGTCTGAAGTTACGTGGCAGCATTTTGCATCAGAATTCATTCCCTTGCTATACAGATTCCAACAGGGTGTTCTAATATAACCATGATTAAAGCTATCTCTCTACTTTAAATGTTAACTCACATTGATGCATTTTAAAACTGGGAATGCAGGTGAGAGGCGTGCATCATCCTATTGGCACAGCTGCCCTCTCCAGGGTTTTGCCGAGGATGACAATTATAACTAACATCTTTCCACATAAATCTTGTCAGTGGTGGCTGCCTGAAATGACATAACCTTCAGTGCACCAGTATATGCCTTCTCCAGCCTTTTCTATTCAGATAGAAAACCTGAAGCAATGGGTGTGTTTTGGGGCAACCCCCAAGCTATGGGGGTAACTGTTCAGTTACCTGCTATGCTACTGAAACTCTAACCTGGAACATTTTGATAAAAGCCCAGATGCCCAACTATATGTTAAGGCACTGGTGACACTTCTTCCCCTCAGAAAAACCCATGGCTTTCCCCGGGCCCCTCTCCCCTTTTGAGAGCAGCACTGAGCTCCATGTCTGTGTCTTTGGCAGTGGGTCACAGGGAAGCCAGTAATCCATGCTCCTCCAGGTTTTCCTTCTCTTCCAGGAATTCAAGAATATGAACGTGAACTCTGAACATACAAAGAGAACAGAAAAAGATCTCTTCAGAAATTGCTTTCTTTTTGTCTTTTCTTCCCGTCTTTTACACCTTTTTCCATATCCTCTGAAATACTGTGCCTTTATTTTCTCTTTCCATCTGATTACCTTTCCTTCTCCTTCTTTGTCATAACACCAGCGCTCCTTGTGTAATGAGATCGACCAGACTCAGGTTACCTGCTGCTGACACCCGTAGGAAATGTGGTGGTTTGGAAAAGCACAGCTGTTTCTCAGTGATTCTTTCATACCTGTGCAGGTCACTTCCCTGCAGCGTGCTTTCTCCTACTCTGCTGCATGGAGATGAGACAACTGCCTTGTATCCCCGGGGAATGACTCGCTGTCATGTTGGTTTCAGTGTAGCATGAAATCACAAGAACCCCTTGTGGGTCTCAGAGAATCAGTTAGCATTAGTGTAGGTGGGTGTGTGATGTTGTCAAAAACGTCACTGAGGCATAGCCACCTCTGCTAATCCAAAATGGTCTTTCTTTGGCATATGGTCAAATCTGCTGTAAGAGCCCTTGTATAAACAATTTTCCTGCTAGCTCATGATAGCTCTCAGCATGAAGTGTGCCTCGTGACTAATTTTTCCACCCACAAGAATGAACAGCCAGTGTTGGTTCTCAGCTTACTTGGGCATTGGTCAGGCCTTGGTACATATTAGAAAAATAATCATAATGAGCAGATCTGAACAGTAAACTGAGCTTTGTATGCTAAATTCAAACCAATATTTCTAAATTTTTGTTTATTTACACACTGCATGAAGGCAGTGTTATACAAATTAAACGTATGGTGCACGGTCAAATGAATGCATCTCACGGTTCTGTGTTATTGTGCAGTACTATGCATACAAGCTGACAAGAAGCTACTTAGCAGATACATTGATGTCCTTAGTTTGACATCTAGATATTCTGGTAGTAGTCAAACATATAGATTCCAGACAGTGTCCCTCCTTAGCTCCAGAATTCAAATTGCCTACCTACAGTGGGTTTTAGTTTGATTTGATTTGTTTTTAACTTTCATCTCTCACTCTGTTTTTTTTCCTCCTTCTCATTGTTTTCATAAAGAAGATGGACACCTTTTGTTATGTGTGTAAACTAGGACTGTATTCAACTCAAGATAATAAAATAGTCTAGCAAATAAAATCTTAATTGCAGTGATATCAAGTATTATCCAAAGAAAGCAGAGTACATTTCTCTTTACACAGCACTGGAAGTCAGCATTGAGTACAAAAACAAATTATTTTATTATAGTGACTAGTGTAATGTTTGCAATAGAAGTATTCTGTGATACTGTTTTCATAAGTATTCTTAGTGCTGTAGTGCTAATGTATATTTTTCATGTGGACAATGGTGAATTCGAAGCTTTATAGCATAAGGAATAAAAATTCTGCAAAGTGAAAGGTGTGTTAAATTTCTCGGTTACTATTATTAATATATTCATGATATACAAAGCTTTACCAGGAGTCAAAATTGTCGCATAATGTAACAGTTATCAAATGCTCTTATTTGGATTACAGAGTCAGTCAGGCATCGACTGTCCCTGTATTCTTGTAGAGCACCTGGCATGACAAGGACCAGGCTTCTTGGAAAGCATTGTGATTTTTTTTTTCTCCTTAAGTTACATTTATTTCTATTCACGCAGTGCTGTTACTATTTGCTCCAAATTGAACTGGAGAGCTCAGTCATAGCCACTAGAGTAGCTTGGCTCCCCAGCCCTCCAAATGAAAGCCTATATTGCAACTGTGATTGCTTTCACCGTGACTATTAAGGCTAGTGGGAACAAGGCAAAACTCAGCACGAATGGTATGTGTGCCTAGAAGGGCAACTGTGAAGTCTTCGGCTCCTTGTTTTAGTTTAACACACTGAAATTTGTGCTACTAAACAGGAAGCCAGTTTCTTTCCTCGCTTCTTAACTGCACTGTATGCCCAACGCTATAGCATTTGCTTACTTTATTTCTAACAAATTACTAGTTAGGGGTCATCATCTGATGAGAACTCCAGCTCCTCACTTCTGAGTAGTCAGGTTTTAAAAAAATACTTTAACAATTATTCTTTCAGAGGAGAAGATTTACAAGGCAATGAGTGTGTGTGAAGAAAAATTTCACAGGTCCTCACTGTCTAAACTTGTTACTGTTCTTAAGTGAGATACTGAAATCGAGCACATTCAGGATACGTGTGTGCTCAACTTCAGTCAAAGCCAGAAAGCTACTGGAAAGATGATCAGGGAAGAATTAATCTCAATTTTATAAATTTAAAAGATAGATATTTAAATCTGTGTTTGTCACCTTAGACGTTGAAGAAAGTGGATTTGGGACTTCAAGGGAATGATTCATTCGCCTTGTGTAAAATATTTCTTGTGGTGAGATGAATTGCCCTGGACAGCTGCCTGTTTCTTTGTATTGACTAAGAAGGCAACAAGGAGATAACTAAATTGGAGCAGACAAATTCCATCCTGATGACTGGGATGGGGCTTGGTTCAAGTTTTATGCCAGATAAAATCTGGTAATAATATAATCAAATTGTACACAACAATCTTTGAATATCTCCAAAATGCAGTAGCTCCTTTTCAGTATACACTACCTTACTAGCAAAAGATCCAAATAACTTTTTCGTGTTATTGTAGTAAAGGTTTATAAGGATTTGGTGTCGCAAAAATTGAAACATTTATTTTTCCTGTTTTATTTGAATGCGGAGTTATTTTGGTTATTGCACTTAAAAGATCTCAGAGTAGATGAAGGTTCTGGGTTTGGAGCCATAAGCTAACTGGCCTATTCATCAGCTTTCTGTTGTGTCAATCACTTTTCTTTCCTTGTTCTAGGTTCCAGTACAGTGGTCTGATATGATCACTCTGAAAGCCAGGATGACCAATTATGGCCTACCTAGATACCAGTGGCTGACCCATGCCTGGAATTTCTTTCAGAGGGAGGTAAGAAGATGGTTAATTCATTAACTGAAATAAAACATGCTTAGTATTATTTATCTGCTAAAGGAAAAGCTTTATTTCTAAATGAATAGATGAACGTAAGTTAAACGAAGCCCTGTGTAGTGATGATGTCTTTTACATCACTTGATATCCAGCTTTTGAGCTTCTGTAGGTCCTAAAGGCACTATTCTGTATATTTTACAACTTGATCTCCCATTTTCTTAGAAATAATATTATTCACATGACATGCTGTAGCTTTGCCTAATGCAGGTAAGTTCATGTGTATTCCTATTATATATATTTTAATATCAGTATGTTGTAGAGACCTGCACCTCAAAAAGTAAATTAAAATAAATGCCCAGCATTTGGTAGTTTACACTACTGAACTACTACTACTACAAATGCTACCAATACTAGTAGTGGACAAACATGACAACCTCAATAGCTTATTTCTGTTCAGTCACATAAGTAATTCTTAATATCATCAAAGTATCTAGCAGTTCAGGAGTCGGAAGGTCCATATCTACTTAATGTGTGTAATCATGGTGTTACATGAAGCCTAATTAAAAATAACACTCAGAACATATTAAAACTCTCTTTGTATATGTCAAAAGTAAGAATGTTACTAAATTCAGTTAAAGTGCTAGCACTATCTTTTTTTCTGCCAGTAATGTTAGGACACCAACACCTTTTAGGATTATTATAAAAATAAAGAATATGGCTTATGTAGAATTGAAATTCTTCAGGTAAAATAAAACAAACACTTTTATATTCTATTTTAATATTAAGCTGTGCTCCCCTTCCTGTATGCTCTGTTAGTTTCCTTTCATGGAACTGTCATGTATAAGATCTGTGGTTACCTGGAATTGGGTGGGACAGGAAACTTCCAAAAGGATGCCAATGCTGTCTCTTTTGCTTAGGTTAGCGAAAACTGATCAGGGTTTTTATTTCCTTTGACCAGGGGTGAAAAAAACAAAGCAAAAAACTGCCTCGTATTCACAGCTTTGCCCTGTAGCCTACTAAAATTCAGAACTATTTTTAAAGAATGAAGTATTATGTTACAAAAATGAAATTGCCCAAGGTAAAACCCATTAACTACAAATGTAACTCATGTGCAGGAAGAGAACTCTTTAAATGCCTGTCATTGTGCTGCCCTTGTTGAAATGTTTAAGTCTATCGGTGTTGCATAGATTTCCTGTTTACTTAAACATTTCCTAGCTGCTCTTGGTTAGTCTGTATTTATACTAAAACCTAAAAGAGAGAGCGAGGACTTCATGCATTTAAGCCCCTCACCCCTGCTCTGGCTATTCAAGTGCTACGTTAAACAGAAATCCTTCATATGCAGGTAGAGTGTGTGTCTGTTCTGTAGCCTGAGATAACATAATCAGATGGTCTTGAATTCCTTGAATAGAGCTGATATTGTATCTTGATTTAAATGTATAGGTTGATTAAATAAAAAGCTGCCTTTTATGCTCCTGGTTATAGTAGTGTCATAATAATGGTTTTAAGGTGAATACTAGCAATAAAATACCAGCTTCTTTGCCAAAGAAGCCATGCCTTAACTCTTCTAGGGGAGAAGAATTTCTTTTATAAGTTAAATTTCTTATGTTCTATCTGTGACCAAAGGAATTTTGAGAAAGTTTGAAGTGAATTTAAGAAGGCTCTTCTACTGCTTATACTAAACTGTTGGAGTCTCATTTTTGTTCTGCCTACTCATAACTTAGATGGTGAATGGGTGAGCATGGTATGTATTTTATGCCTGAATGAGCACTCTGCATGAGGCCCTTCTTTAGTCAGCATTATGATTTTTTCCAGTTCCTAAAAAGTCAGCTCTGATCAGCTGTGTGCTCTTTCTTCTGTATTATTTAACATCTGAGAGAGACGGGAAATGTATTTCCCACCACCACTACCACCTCCCTTGCTGGTCTAACGCCAGAGTTGTGACTATGCTAAGGAAGGCAGGAAGGGTTGTTTCAAGTCAGGAAGGAAGCACTGGGGTTGGGGAAAAAAGACTCGATAATAAGGAGAGACCGTTTAATGAGGTTGACTTTATAGTTGCAATGGGGAGCCAAAGCTTGAGCTTTCTTTAGAAAGTCCTGTACTGGAAGTCAGGGAGGATTTTGACTGACTAAAGAATTGATAAAAATAGGGGCGCTAAAGCTGTGCTGAAAATCAGAAATGGAAGAAGTGGAATTTGTAAGAGGACTGGAGTACAAGCATTCTACCTGGGCACTGATCTGTTTGAATATGACTGAGAACTGGATTAATCATATACAGAAGTCTGGCTGTGAGGTGGGTAAATGGGGTAAATGTTCTTAAGTCCGTGGTTCTTTGCCAGATGATGAATTGTAAACACTGAGATTGGTACTGGAGGACATTCAGACGGACGGCACCATTTTGTTCCTCCAGCAAGGCCTTTTCTCAGTCATATCAACTCCCCATCCAATGTTGAAAAAAAAATCTGACATAGCTGCTTCAGCTGTTTTTTATGTGAATGCAGTTAGGAATGTGGTAGGCTAGTCATTTGTCTTTAAATCTCCTGGTGTGCTCTTCAGAGAAGACAGATTGTTAGCCCTGGTGGTTTTTATAGCCAATTATGGCTCATCTACTTTGCAGCCAGAGTTTCCACTTTTATGATTGATTCTGTTGCTGTGTTTTATTATTTTATTTTAGTGTGATGCCCTATTCTTCCATTTACGTTTTGTCTTTCAGTATTTCTAATTTCTCTACCTTTTCTCACTCTTTTAACTTTTTATTTTTTTACTGTTTTCAGATAAATCTCTGCTGTATGCTTTTTCTGATCTATTTTTCAACAGATATGTCCATAGCTGTAGCCTTGCAGGAATAGTCCTTACTAGTAAGACCGTAATACAATTTTTTAAAAATTTACTTTAGCTACAGATGTCGTTGTTCACTCTTTTGCCATGAGATTATCACGCGTTAGTCTACAGTAATATGGATAGAAAAACTAAAGGGTACAATAATTTCTGCAAAGCCTCCTTTGAAGGAACAGTAGGGTTTTAAAGGACAGAGCAGTATCATTGGCTCTTTCTGAGGTGTTCATTGGTCACTGCATTACTTCTTTCACATTGCTTTTCTGTCAAAGCAGAGGAATATACATGAAAGCTCTTGTGTGTGTTTTGGTCCTACTTAAATACTGCAAAAGGTTTTAATAGGAATTTATTTAATTTGTTTGATGACCTACTATTAGGAAGAAGTAGCATCATTATTGCTGATCTTGGCTAATCCTTCCTTTGCAGTTTAAATGTTGTGGGGTGGTGTACTTCACAGACTGGCTGGAAATGACAGAGATGGACTGGCCACCTGACTCCTGTTGTGTCAGAGAGTTCCCAGGTTGCTCTAAACAGGCACATCATGAGGATCTCAGTGACCTTTATCAGGAGGTAAGAATTAAAATATGGGTATTTCAGATGGCGTTGTGCAGTCTTCATGATCCAGTTTCTTTTTCCAAACTTTTTTTTTTCACTTGCAGTGCAGCAGAAAGGTTTGCAGAGCAATTCTTTTTTTTTTTTTTTTGAAAGAAGTTAATGTTGTTAATGCTGAGGTTTTGAGCATCTGCTGTCTTTTTTAATGAAGCCCTCCAGAGGCAGCACTCTTGAAGCACTACCTTCCTACCTGCACACCTTGTTCTCTTGTAGATGTCAGAAGGTCCTTTAACTGTGGAGGTAGACACTGAAAATCAGGAGCACGTTTTGACAAAGATACTGAGATTCTTAGATCTTTTTTCACAGTGTTTTTCTGAAGAGATGAAGTAAATTAGGTGTGAGGGAGGATATGTTGTTTTCGGTATGGTTTTTAGTTCTGGTGTTTTTTATAGCCAATTGTGGCTCATCTACTTTGCAGCCAGAGTTCTCACTTCTATTTGATTCTGGGTAGTGAGAGGAGAAGAGTTAAGCAAAGGTGTTCAAGTTGACCCAAGCAACTCAACAGGCAGTCTGGTAGTAGTCCAACACTTACTCCTTGGGTGCCACCAATATAGCTTAGGTAATTCCTGAGCCAAAGTTATTGTGAGATCTTTTTCTTTCTTTACCTTGAATATTACTTTTAGAGGAAGGAAGATGAATGGCAATACTTAAGTGAGCTCTTCTGGGTGTGAAATTGGGAATGAGTCCATGAGGAACCAGGCCTGGAACATCATGCTGGTTCTGTGCTGTGACATCCATATCGAGATCAATACTAGGACAAGCCCAATCCTTGAAGGTGGGCTTCCATGATGTTGACAAAGTTCCCATTCATGATTTTTCCCCAAAAGTAATTGACCATATAGTTTGACATTTGGATATATAATGTAACAATTTCTTCAGTTACTTTTGGAGAATAAAAATAACAGCTGTTAGGAAGGAGAAGATTTTTCAACTCCTGAAACCATCCATTGTGTTCCAAACTGTGTTAAATGTCAAAACTGCTAGATTCAGTTTGAAGTCTCTCAATAAAAGTAGGCACATGGAGAAAGAGAATCAGAGACACAATAGAACTAACATGACAAGAAGTAAGTCTCAGTCAAGTAGCTACCAGGATGTGTGAAAAAAGTGTGTGAGAATTAATAGTGAAAGACAATGATGTTGTGGAGCACAAAGACTACATTAATACCCACTTGATTTATAGAGAGACTGCCTGGCTTTTTTCTAAAAGAAACCTGAAGGGCACATTTGTAGTTCTTCCTCTATTGTACTGCAGATATCCCAGAGACGTTTTGATTGGATTAATCTCTTATTAAAAAAATAAATAAACACACACACACACATATATTTGGCTCTCTACTGCAGCATCTTTTCCAAAAAGGGACAGCCTTTACTTTGTTTCACTAGCCGCAAAAAATAATGTTTTGCTTTCTGAGTTATGTACAGTGTTTGGTTGGCAAAACTGTTTTTTTTCCATGATGCTTGTTTGTGGGTTTTCTTACAGGCTTGTACTATGTACTTGTTCTTATATTTATCACTGTCATGCAAAACCAACTTTAACTGCAAGGCTAATCTGTCTGACTTCTGCTTTGGAGAACGGAAGGAGAAAAGCTTCTTTAGAAAGAGATTTAAAACAAATTTATGTAGTCTGCTGATTCTAGAGGGAACCTGATGAGATTAGCCTCGCTGGGCTAAAATTGGCTTATGTAAATATCCATTCTGGTACTTCAGAAAAGTCCTTTGGAGTATTTCAGAAAACTGAAGTTTAGTTTGTTGGCTGGGATGGATAAAAGTTTGTTGTAGCTGTGCTGTAATTTTCTGCTGGGATCTCTGAGCTCTCTGTGGTCTCATTTGGAGTCCTTTGCAATAACAATTTTTGTTGAAGGGATGGTGGCTTACTTGAAGGCTTGCCTGAGAGTATTTTTGACAGGAATTGTGCTTCTGCTGCTAGATTTTGAAAGCCTTTTTTTTTTTTTTAATGTTGGTCTTCTTGAACTGCTTTTATTCTGACAAACCTCACCTTTGTGCAATTCATAGAATAAGGAAGTCTTAGATTGTAGTTGCAATGGAAGTGCATGAGATGACTGCAGC
Organism: Cygnus atratus; assembly: GCF_013377495.2. Classification (NCBI taxonomy): domain Eukaryota; kingdom Metazoa; phylum Chordata; class Aves; order Anseriformes; family Anatidae; genus Cygnus; species Cygnus atratus. Next base: position 24,958,485 of record NC_066362.1, read on the forward strand.
TTAGGAGGTTTATTTTGTTTCAATTTGGTCTGAGAACAAGGGGAGGTCTGCCAGTCTTGTAAAATACCAATAAAATAATTGGTAGGATTTGATAGCTTCAGAAAAATCAAAATTGCATGTTAATTTTTACTTCTTTTTTTTTTTTTCTAGCATAATTTTGACAATCCTCAGAACTTTGTTATATATAACAGATCTGTTAAATGTGCTGGTGGTTTATCAGTTCTCTGCTGCTCTGAGAAGTGGCTTATTTAAGATCTGATTATTATTCTGTTGGTACTGTGGTGTTGCAGTAAATCAGAAAAACATGCTTTGTTTCCATTTTAATACTGAAAATTTCAAATGGCTCTTAGAATAAATTTGAACCAGGTCCTTAATACTGGTTTAAAGCTTAATACCTTAATAGCTTAGTAGGAGTTCGAAGCTAATACTCTAAATGATCACTACAAAGTTTTATAGTATTTGTGATTTGTCAATAAGAACTTTCAGTTTAGTGACAAAGTACTACTTTTGCCTAGGAAAGTATATTTGTGTACTCTTTAATTGCAGGCTACCAACTATGAATATGTTGCATAAGCAGAAATAAAATGAATTTGAGGATAACCGGGATAGCTGGATATTTCTCAGTTTTGAGGCTGATTATGAACGTGTATTAGAGCAGAACTGTAAGAACATCATTAAATGGAGGAAGGCAGTCTATCTAGATTGGGCATAATTTGTGTCAGTTATGTGTGTTTTCTGCAGGAGATGCAGGCATTAATGTTATTGCTGTTTGTTAATGGATGTTTCCTCCAGGCAAAAAATGAACTGAATTTGAATACTGCTGTGGTTGAGCATTTTTAAAGTGTGACCAGCTTGTACCTTAATCCCTTAAAGTTATCTAAGTATCAACATGAAGACAGTTTCTCTGTAATCAAAAACAAAATTGGAAAGTAACATAATTACACCACTATCTTTTAGTTGAAGGAAATAAAGACACTAACTTGGTCATTTTTGTTCATTAAGTTCAATTACATAGCTTTTGCTATATTTTTTTTCTTTTCAGATTTCAAAGAATCCAAATTTTCTCCTTGTTCTGTGTCTAAACTGTGTTAATTTATAAAAACACAAAAACACAGTGGCATCATGAAGAGTGTAAAGACATTGAGATCCTTTAACTTACTCTGGTACAATTATTATAGAGTACGTTGATTTTATTTAGATCCTAAATGAGAATCTGTTGACTGTGGTGTGAATTTTGTGTGTCAGGCAAGAATCAGGCCTTTCATCACATAACTTCATGACTGCAATATTTGAAACAATGTTGGCTTTTGGGAATTTCACTGCGATTGAAAAGTGTTGTTTATCATAGCCTGTCTTCAGATTCTATCACTTTGATCAATTGCTTTCTTTTCATAGAGAATTTACAAGATTTGTAGGAAGGATATAACCACAAAAATGGTATTTTGAAGGTAATGCCCCTTCTGATGGGTTCCACGAGGCCTTTTGCTGGGACCAATGCCTGCTGGTACTCCATAGTGTTATCCTATCATGATTACTACTCTGAATTGTCCCTTGCTGGTGCTGTTCCTTTGATTTCTCTACTGTGAAGTCCTGTAAAACTTAGCATGTGCCAAAGTAGCTAAGGACCCCCTCTTCAGAGTTTTATCCTTTCTAAGATGACAACTTTTCTGATCAGCAAGTAGTGTAGCTTATGTTTGCACTGTTGTCCAGTAGTCCCCAGAGCCAGCATCTCTTTTTGGGTACTTGCTGACCTACAGGGACTTGGGAGCTTTTCAAAAACCTTGTGCAGTAATTACTTGGCCACGTGAGCAAACTGCAACATGTGCTCCACATAAGCGATTATAGTTTCTAAATTTACATTTTTTGGAAACATCAGCTTATGGTATTTTAACATGCTTTTTTTTTTTTACGTCTTTTTTTTTTTTTTTGTGTGTGTGTGTGTAAATAATTATTTTTCTGTAAATAAGTGCTTTGGATTTGCACCTGTCCAATGGTAGGGAGAAGTGATGGGTATAACCATCTTCCTAATACAGCACGTGGGTGGTAAGCTCTTTGGAGAAAGGTCTAGTTTCCTGCCTGGGTTTGTGCAGGGTGGGTAGTTGCAAGCACTCTCACAGTGAGATATGAAACAAAGCACAGCAATAATGCTGTGAGGTGACTTTCAAACTCAAATGTCTGCAGAGTCTCCATGGGAATAGCAGTCTGCAGGATGGGTGTCGGTACTTGTATTGCTTCACAGGTGTAATTAATTTGATTCAGCCTGGGGACCTGCTGTGGCCCGGGGCATTTCCTGGTGCTGCTGCAGCAGCTGGAGATGGTGTATAGGTGGGAAAGAAGCGTGGAAACCACTATGCTAAGCCAATTAGCCCCAGGTTGGATGGAGGACCCTGATTGTGGGAAAAATAAAATCCCAGCTAGCTGCAAATTTGTGCAGGATTTGCTGCTCCAGCTGGATGCATATAAGTGTGGGACCAATGGGATTCACCCCTGGATACTCAAAGAGCTGGCTGATGTTATCACAAGACCTCTCTCAATTATTTGTCCAAAAGTCTTTGGAATCTGAGGAGGTCCCCGTCAACTGGAAACTGCCAAATGTTGTCCCAGTTTTCAAGAAGGGTAAGAAAGAAGACCCAAGTAATTACAGGCCTGTCAGTCTCACTTCAGTTTCTGGTAAAATTATGGAGATTATTCTGGGAATTATTGAAAAACATCTGAAAGACAATATGGGTCAAAGACAATATGGGTCACAGCCAACATGGGTTCAAGAGGGTAAAGTCCTGCTTAACTAACTTAATTTCCTTTTAGGACAATGATACCCATGTAGATGACCAAGGGAAGACAATAGATGTAATCTTTTTGGATTTCAGCAAAACTTTTGATAGTGTTTCTCACAATAGCCTTATGGAACAGATGTCCAGCACACAGGTAGATAATACGATGGGTGAACAATTGGTTGGTGGGTTGGGCTCAAAGGGTTATAGTAAATGGGGTTGCATCAGGCTGGTGGCCAGTCGCTATTGGGGTTCCCCAGGGCTCCGTTTTAGGGCTTTACTGTTTCCATAAACGACTTGGATGTAGGACTCGAAGGTATACTGAGTAAGTTTGCAGATGACACTAAATTGGGAGGAACTGCTGACTCCCTCTAGGGCAGAGAGATTTTGACAAATTAGAGAGCTGGGCAATCACCAGTCATATGAATTTGAACAAGAGCAAGCAGCAGATTCTGCACCTGGGGCAATTATGGTTATATATACAGATGGGGATGAGAGGCTGGAGAGCAGCCCTACTGAAAGGGAACTGAGGTTTTTGTTTGACAGCATGTTGAATGTGAGCCAGCAGTGTGCCCTGGCAGCCAGGAGGGCCAGCTGTACCCTGGGGTGCATCAGGCCCAGCACTGCCAGCCGGGTGAGGGAAGGGATTGTCCTGCTCTGCTCTGTGCTATGCAGCCTCACCTCGAGTACTGTGTGCAGTTCTGGGAGACACAATATTAGAAGAACATAAAACTATTAGAGATTGTCCAGAGGAGGGCTACAAAGATTTTGAAGGGCATAGAGGGCAGGATGTATGAGGAACAGCTGAGGTCCCTGGGTTTGTTCAGCCCAGAGCAGAGCAGGCTGAGGGGAGGCCTCATGGCGGCCTGCAGCTCCCTCATGAGGGGAGCGGAGGGGCAGGTGCTGAGCTCTGCTCTCTGGGGACAGCGACAGGACCCGAGGGAACGGCATGGAGCTGGGACAGGGGAGGGTCAGGCTGGGGGTTAGGGAAAGGTTCTGCACCCAGAGGATGGCCGGGGACTGGGACAGGCTTCCCAGGGCAGCGGTCACAGCACCAACCCTGCTGGAGTTCAAGAGGCACTTGGGCAGTGCTCTCAGACAGATGGTCTGATTTTTGGGTGAGCCTGTGTGGAGCCAGGAGTTGGATTCAGTGATCCTTGGGGGTCCCCTTCCAACTTGGGATATTTTGTGATTCTATTTGTTCATTTTTCTAACAGGTGAATTTCTGTGTCATTTTTCACAATATTCGTTTTGTCGTTTCCTACCAGTCTCAATGACTTGGTGTTAATTTTTTTTTCTTCTCGGAACTAATACCCAACAGACTTTTCAAAGACTTTAGGAAATTACTTTGTAGCAAGAGCTATACCTTGATTGGCCCTGCACAAGACAAGATAAAACTGGTTCTTTGTATAAACTATGCAAAAAAAGGCAGAAGTTTCTACATTCAGATCAGAAATGAAGCCAAGTTAACTTTTAGAGTATAGTCTACAGATATGCGAGGCTGGCAGAGTGTAACTAGCATAAATGAATATGCTTTTTGCAGTGAGGAAATGCTACTATTTCAAGAATGAAACGCAGGAATAATGCTACACGTATATGATACTGTTATTACTCAGTACTAAAGAAAGTCTTGTACTCAATACATTCCCAAAATTTGTCAGAAATCCTCCATTAAGGGGGGTTTTGTTCACTGTTCCTTACTCAGACAATGTCTGGAATGTAATGATTTTTCTACTCCTTAGAGTATTTCTGCTGAACTAAAAAACTGGCATATAGTGGATGCAGGTAACACTTAAAAAGAAAAGGTGAGAAGAAACATTGATGAGGTTATGCAAGTCTGTAGATCTTTTGGGGGAGCCAGAAAAGCCAGTACTAAAACTGGCTAAGCCTTGGGAACTGCAGGCCAGATAATATTGACTAACTTTTTTATATCTATTTTTGTTTCATAGGGATGCGGTAAAAAAATGTACACATTTTTGAGGGGGACGAAGCAATTGCAAGTGCTGAGATTTCTTGGAATCTCTATTGGAGTAACGCAGATTCTGGCTATGATCCTCACTATTACCTTGCTGTGGGCTCTGTACTATGACAGAAGGGATCCTGGGGCGGATCAAATCATGTCCCTGAAGAATGATACCTCACAGCAGCTGTCATGTCATTCTGTGGAGCTACTGAAACCAAGCCTAACAAGAATCTTTGAACATACATCCATGGCAAACAGCTTTAATACACACTTTGAAATGGAAGAATTGTAGGTGATTGAATTGATCTAAGAAGTTACAGGGGCTTTAATCATTTTTTGTTGTTTTTATTCTGTTCCATCAAGTATACCAAATATACCAGTCTTCCTATGCTTCAAAGACCAGCTAATGATTGATAAAGAGGCCTGTGTAGTAAGAAAGATAATGAAATGTCTGTATTTCAGCCTCTTAGAAGAGCCATATAACAGAGTTGTTCTTGTTTTTAAAAGGCATTCATTCTCTGGGCACAGTAATAGTTAACTTACTGTCACAAGATGAGTGATGTGTAAAATACTGATTTGTTCACGTGTAGATAGACAGAACCTCTAAGGGAAGCATCATGGGAAAGGAAGAAAGATACTTGTCTTCTGAAAAAATGACTGTGCTTTGGACAAACAAAATGTGACTTCAGCTGAAATTCACTTTTACATTTTTAATAAGCCATTTGGAAAATGTCTTAAAATAATCAGGGATCTATGTATATATAATTGTGTGTTTTTGTGTGTGCATGGATAGCAGAACTACAATTCAAGTAAATACTTGGATTTGAAAAATTGCACGATCTGTAAAAAGTGCAAGATTTTCTTTTTTCTAACAAAACCTTTATCTTAGCTATTATTGTTAAAGATGTTCTAAAACTTCTATTTTTATCTAATGTAACTGTTTAATTTTTAAATTTATTAAACGGTTAAATGTATTAAACAGGGATTAAAAACAAAGTGATGATTTTGGACAATAGACTTTAATTTTCTGAGTTTTTCTGAATTCTAGAGAATTCTCCTTTGAAACAGTTTGTTCTATGGACTATTTCTTAGTAAAAAGAAAAAAAAAACTACTAAACATTCTTTCCAAAATGGGGATCAGTATAGGAGTAGCGTATTTTTTATAAATAAATCTTTTCTCCTGTCTGTGATTCCCATGGAGATGGAAACAAAAGACTACAAGGAAAATGCTTACAGTTCTGGATGCTATTGCAATAATTGTAAAAGTACATAAGGAGAAATTATACTTTGGCTTGTACTTCATTAAGAGCTCTCTAGTGGCTTAAAATGCCAACTAGAAACAGCGTTAAAATGTATTTATTGACATGGGGAAAGTGCATTTTACTGTATTTTTATGAACAATGTTTATTTCATAGGATTATTTTTACAGTCAGCCACGCTCCTGAAATATATATTTGTTCCACTGAGTACAGTAGTTTGTGGCAAATGGGGTTTTTACATAATACTACATTTTAAAAATTCTTTCATTTGTTTTGGAATTTGTAAGAGGAAAAAAAAAAAGTAAGGTGTGATTTGGTAGACAATAAAATCACTACTGTCTTAAATTCCATAATGGCTTTTTCATTTTGAAGTCACAGAGCGTGAATGCTTTGGTGAGTGTTGGGAGGGTCCTACTGCTAGTGTGAGTTAATTTGATGCATCTTTACCCATTCTACTTATTCTGTCATGGAGAAACTGAACTGTAAATTTCAGTTGCTTTTTTATTGCTTCTAAGAAAGCTTCCAAGGGCTCATGAAATTAAGCTCTTCAGTTGTGTGGGCTGTTGTTTGTTTTTTAGCAGTCTACAAGTGGGTGTAATTACTTCACAGGTTATATTGCAAGCAAAATTACCTTTTTGCTTTTGTATCTTTCTTACAGAGATGCTAATAGTTACTTTGGGATTTAAGAAAAAGGGTAAAGGATAGAGCTCTCCAAATTTTGATTGGAATGACTTTGTCAGAAATACTTTTATGTGCCTTTCAGAAGGTTTTATGCCCAGCGTTACTGCACATATGCAGATTTCTATCCTTCCCACTGCTTATCCTGAGCAACATTTCTGTACATGTCTGTAGCTACAGAGGAAGTTCCATGTAGAAAAGGAGGATGTGTCTAAGCCCGAATTTTGGACTGTTACAGTGACCTGTGATGCTACACAGTGGATTGGGCCATTGCTGCTTGTTTTTTTTTTTTTTACTCTTGTTCGTAAACAAACAAAACAACAAAAGACAAATGGCAAACTATGGAATGTTTTGATGGTGGATTGCATTTTGTCAGGTTGGGGTTGCGTGCCATAGGCAGGCACACCTCCCACTAGACCAGGTTGCTCAAAGCCCCATCTAGCCTGGCCTTGAACATCTCCAGGGATGGGGCATCCACAGCTTCTCTGGGCAACCTGTGCCTGTGCCTCACCACCCTCAGAGTAAAGAGTTTTTTCATAATATCTAATCTAAATCTACTCTCTTTTAGTTTAAAGCCATTACCCCTTGTCCTATCACTATGTTCCCTGACAAAGAGTCCCTCCCCAGCTTTCCTGTAGGCCCCCTTTAGGTACTGGAAGGCTGCTATAAGGTTTCCCCAGAGCCTTCTCTTCTCCAGGCTGAACAACCCCAACTCTCTCAGCCTGTCTTCGTAGGAGAGGTGCTCCAGCCCCTTGATCATCTTTGTGGCCCTCCTCTGAACTCATTCTAATACCTCCACGTCCTTCTTGTGCTGGGGGCCTCAGAGCTGCACACAATGCTCCAGGTGGGGTCTCACAAGGGCAGAGTAGAGGCGGAGAATCACCTCCCTCACCCTGCTGACCACTCTTCTTTTGATGCAGCCCAGGATATGGTTGGCGTTTGGGGCTGCAAGTGCACATTGCCAGCTCATGTTGAGCTTCTCGTCAACCAACACCTCAGGTCCTTCTCCTCAGGGCTGCTCTCAATTCATTCTCCCCCCACTCTGTATCTGTGCTTGGGATTGTCCCTGCCCACGTTCAGGACCTTGCACTTGGCCTTGTTTGAACCTCACGAGGTTTGCATAGGCCCACCTCTCAAGCCTGTCAAGGACCCTTTGGAAAACCCTAAGTTCATTTTGGGGATCTCCTTTGCTAGCATGAATACTTTATGAGTTTGTAATCCTAACATTTGGACATTTCCTTTACTAGACTAAATCCTAGGCCACATAAGACTACTAGACCCTGTGATAATTCCAAGTTTCAGCCTTCTCTAAGTACAACTGTGCCTCTAGTCCTGGGCTGCTTTTACTGCCCAAGTTGCTTGGTGTTAGGCTTCCCAGGTGGTTAAGAAGCACTGCAGGTAGGTGTAGTTAGGGCAGCAGTATAGCTGTCTGAACATGATGAGCTGGAGTATGCTCACTGGGACAGGCTTAGGGGTTAAGGCTTCTTCCATCTTGAGAAACGTGCATATGATAGAATACCTTGTAGAGTCTCCTCAGATCTGGATTAGGGCTCCTGAGCTGGGTTTGTGAGATACCTGTATTGCTGCTCTGCCTAAATTTTGTTTGTGCATCCTGTATATATATTAGAAATATAGTATTAAAATTATATTATGCATGTATGCATAGTGGTTAGACGTCGACTTGTAGTGATCCTCTGCTTTGAGATTGAGGAGTATTTATGTACCCAAGGTTCCAGTCTGACAAAGGAGGTTAGAGAAATGAACCTATGCCTGAGGTCGTCCAGAATGAGATTTGTGTGTTTAGGGTGGAGATCAGTATGCCACTGTTCATTAAGCCCAGGATTACTTCTACAGCAGTGTAACAGATAGTGGAGGTACTTATATAGTCCTTGTGGGGGTTCCCAGTTCTTAGCGCAGAATGCAAGCAAGGTGTTGAAGAGCAACCTGAGAAACAGGGTCTACACATGTCCCTGGGATCTGCTCAGTTTTTCAATAAAGAAGTTCAATGCCTCTTGTTCAGTTCAAGCGTTGAAAGGGATTTATCAAATTACATCTAAAACATTAGGTCCAGGGGGTGGTGAATCCATACCATGAACAGAGAGATTAGGGGTTTGTGGTAGTGCTTCTTGAAAAATGATTTGGTGGGGGGTTCCTTCATTGTGGTAGGGCTCCTTCGATAAGGGACCAGTCTCCCAGACCAGTGTTTTTGGACTTCCACGATAACAAACATCTATAGTCTGGGTAACTTTTGGTTGGTACGCAGTTCCTAAGCCAGTCTGCATTCAGAATGGGGTTAGCTTAATTCAGGGAAAGATTTACATGTCAGGAATGATGAAAGTATTCCTTTTCTGGGAAAGAAAACTTCTATTTTGAGTATCTAACCCCATTTGTCAATCTAGGTCTTAGCTGTAAATTGGAACACTTTCAAACTTTTCTCTTTTTGTGTGATCAGACTATGAGGTGTCTATGTTTTTCTAGGGCTTGTTAAAGGAGCCTTAAAATTGATTGACTGGGTTGCTGTAAGTCTATTCTTTTCCTGCAGAGCTTTAGGATACAAGTAAGAGAGAGGCTGCTTGGCAAAAGGGGAACATTTAGAGATATTTGCAGCAGTGAGAACTACTTCAGTCTTTAATTTCCTTTTCCCGTTAGTTTTGCAGGAGTACCCAGAGGAGAATGGTGGTATATTCTTTCTGCTGTGCAGCATAAGCTGTAATGAACCAAATCTTTCTTGTCACAAGAAGCAACTATGGAGCTGCTCCTTAATGTTTTTCACAGATCACTTAATGTGTTAGGAAATGGGTCACCCCCTGCCCACATCAGACATTTCCATTCAGCCACACGAATCTCACAGTTGAGGGAACTTGCTGCAGCAGTGAGGTTGAGTGAGGTTTACAGGGAGATAATTTGGGAGTATGGGGATACTTTTAGGAGACAAACTTCACTATTCCTGGTCTTTGGACAAGGTATTGCTTCATCCACCAGCAGGTCATGAGTCAAGGCTTTCTGGAAGCATATAACTGCTTTATATATGCTTTATATGCTGCATATAACTGCTTTCTGTTCTTTATAACCACCCATTTTGTAAAAGCACCCTGTAAATCTAAGAGAATATTATAAAGAATAAATAGTAAAAAGAGAGGCTGTTGGTGGCAGTGACAACACAATTATGATAAGGGAAATAATGTAATTATGATACAGGAAAGTGTTTTTAAAATAGTTTTTGGGTTTTTAAAATACTTTTTTGAATACTTTTTTTTTTAAATCTCTAAAGCATTATATTTAATTCATGTGAATTATTGAAATGAAATTGTTTCTAAAAACTTAAAACTCTGGTATGATAGACTTTTTTTTTTTTTTTTTTTTAACAATTTGCGATGTCCTAAATGCATAAGATTTTTTATGCATCTGCTTGCTTTTTATCCAGCACTCCTCCGCCTTCAGTTGCTTGTTCTGCATACTTGTGCATACAGTGAAAATGGGTACTTGAAAAGTAAATAAATAATGCAGGCAAGTAAGAAACTAAATGGTCTAGGTAGTTAGGTATGTCTTACAGCCTTTGTCAATTTATCTATGTTGATGTTGTCCGCTACTGACAGCTATTCTGTCTCTCCGGTTACACATCATTCTGCTGTGTAGTTACCGATCCTTTCTGTTCCAGGACACCTGAGCATCTTCAGATGTTTCTGTGGTCAATGGCAAAATAAAACCACGGTGAGCCCCAGTTACAGGCAAGAGAGCATATGAACTCCTAAGCATCCTCCCAGTCCAAATCTTTTCAATCCCGTCATTTTACTAATCTATCCTCCTCCAGACCGATTTTCTTCTTGAACGTCACCCTTTCCCACAGAGCATGTGCAGGTTGCAGCGTGCTCTTTGCTGCAAGTGCATTCGCTCAGCAGTGGGTGTGTTTCTACAGTGACTATATACAAAAATCTCAAAATGTAAAGCATATGTTTTCTGTTTCTGAAGACATTTTATGGGAGGACAGTCATTCTTCTTAAAAATGGTCTAGGATGGTTCAGCTCCTGATAAAGTTGACCATCATGCATGCCAGTGCTATGGCATAGGCAGCTGATAGATGAGCATCATCTGCATTGTCATTTGCCTCTTGCAAATGATCTGCAGTGTGTTGTTTGCTGCTGTGAAAGGAGTTTGATCACATCTGTGCACTAATATATCAAGGGAATTTGCTCTCAGACTTGAGGGGATTTTGTAGCCTGGGAGATATATCCAGGTGTCTGGATATATTCAAAACAAAGCAGAAATTTTTTGAAATATTTGAAAAATATTTTTGAAACAATTCAGTGCCCCAATTTTCTCTGCTGCTGTAGGCTGGGTAGGAACTGACAAAGGACTCCTCGTAGCAGCACTAATATTGAAGGGCAGCAGGGAAGGGAAATGTGGTGGCTGCCTACCCAGAGAAGGGCAACTCTGTGTTAATGGAGCATGCTGGTCTTGGTGGCTCTCTTATGGTTTGCACGGGCTCAGATGTGCTTGCCTGAAATGTGTATTGGGGACATTCATTGTCCTCAGACTTAGTGTTCCTTGACTCTTGGTAGGAAAAAACAAGTCCCATGAATAAGTTATTGCAAAACCAGGTTGACCCATTCAAGCATGCAGATGTTTTATTTAAATATTCCTCAAATGTCTATTTATTCAGCATAAAGCATGTATTATGCTGCCTTCTGAAATACGATATATGACTGTCAAACAAAATTGTCAAAAACAACAACCTCGGTCTCTTTGTATGATACACAGAAATAATTACATTTCATGTACAGTACAGATGCATTTTACACAGTCATCAACAGTCATTCACTACCAAAACAGTATTTAAATCACCTAAAACACCAAAAGAATGTGTATTTCCCAAATTCAGAATAAATTAATGATTTTGCATGTAACATATGGAAATATAAGACAAGACTGCAAAATCATACTAAATTATTCCTTAAACTGTAATTTAAGAATGAAAGTACAGATTGGTTCAGGGGTATAACTGTTATGCAAGTGTATTGCTGTAGTGTGATTTTTTTATTTTATTTTTTTAATTCATGCGAAAAGGAGAATAAAGAGTTTTTAAGAGTCATGACTTGATGGAGTCAGTAGGTTTCCTGGGTTGTATGTAATCTGTCCCAAGCTGGGTTCAATAACTGCCTTTTTACATTATTTACCTGATGTAACTGGTCAAGAAGTACCATATGGCATTAAGCTGTTGTTGCAGATTGCTAGTATCAAGGCAGATTTATATCAATAACTGTTTTAGCAAAAGGTTGAGACCAAGCCTTTTTTTTGTGAATGGCCATGGGTAGAAGGAGTATGTAAATAAAAGCTCTACGACCATTTTGCTTTTTTTTAACCCCATTAAAACTTAGGTAACTCACCAGCTTCAGCAGATCTACCACAATTTTCTAACAGGCTAGAAGGGAGGAGAGCAATGCAATTTGATTGACTTCAGAAATACTCAGAGTTGGTGTTTTGTCAGAGGACAATCTATGATTCTGCTATCTATTTTGATCTAAAAGAAATTTAGAAGCTCAGTTTATAGTAAGTTATTCTGATTTGCACAAAAAGTGGGAAGTTAACTGCAAATTAGCTAAGCTTCTGAATAACTAAACAATAAGAAAAAAACAGTATTTCATTACGTTATATACTCCTTTTAATTGCAATTTAAGTCTAGTATGTGACGTTATATTTTGGTGTATATACTGTAGCATGATAGTCCATCATCTACTCTTCAGTCTCTGTTGACATGTACAGAGAAATATTAGTATCTGTGTGCACTAAAACGTGGTATATTATCAGTGAGTTTCAGTTTTTAGTGGGTGTTTTCTCCTAATGTAAATTTTAAGGTCAGTAGAATGCTAACAAATACTATTCTGAAATATATACTACTCAAACTATTTAATAAACTGTTAATCATTTATTGCAATGGCCTCTAATGCACCGAGCCTTTGATTTATATGCATATTTTATTTTGCAGACATGCAATCATTTCTGATCCAGTGTTCTCGATGTATATATGTATGTATTGATATGCATATATTCCATGTATATTTGATGTATATGATGTATGGTTGTTCATGTATATAGGAAACATTATGATACATCTTCTAACACACTCTTATGGAGAAAAATGACACTTTTTTAACAGAAAGGTTCCTGCTAACATCAATGCATTTTAAAAATGAAGCCAAAAAACCTTAACCAGCAGAGCCTTCGCAGTGCCTTCTAGGCCTGCCCACGTAGGCAAATTCCAGTTGATATCAATTGCATTTTTGTAGCTTCGGGACCCAATTCATTATTCTATCAGTGTTCTTAGGTAATTAAATATCTTGACACAATATAAATTCTCGAACAAATTTTAGGATGCAAGTTTACACATAATTACAAAAATAATTTAGTCATCATTTCTACTGAATACCTTTCAGTGTCTTCCACCTTAGCCAATACTCTGGATGCTGCAGAATGTCAGCGGGAAAGGTTTGGAGATAAGTGTTAGTGGATCCTCAACACACCTTTGTTGTAAATTCATTTCAAATAGTATTGATCCTGTAACAGTACATTGGAACAACAGATTTGTTCTGAAAATACAGAAGTAGACAAGATGTCTACAGAACAAGTGACTATGCCGATTCATCAGTAGCCTTAAAATCCCAAACAGTACAGTAACATTGGAGTGGACAATGAATTGTCATGGAAATAGAGGACAGTGGACAAAACAAACAGTGATTGAGGAGCACATTTGTGATGCACAGTTTGGCTGTAAGATTATTTAAATGTTTGCAATTTGCAGTTTATAGTGTAGATGAAGTTGTGTAAAATACCTTGAAGAAAAATAAATCCTGATTCCTGATACAACAGGTGTACAATGACTTATTGCAGTTGTAACAGTACCTAGGAAGCAAGATAAAACAATAGTAAATATTGAACTAACTGAACACTTTTAGTTCACTAATGAGTGTTTAAATAAGAAATACTGTGTTTTTCAAAGGGAAGTTATTTGTACAACTACCATGGAACATTAACAATCAGCTTGTTGTAAGTGCACAGAAATGCCCCTTTCTACAGTAATACTTTATCATGCCTAATCTGAAAAACAACAAAAGTAAACTGAGATCACAGCTCCAAATAATTTCAGCATGCATTATGGTTGTATTTATTTCAGTCAGTACAAACATATTTCATATGAGCATTTTTTTTCCCTTTTTTTTCTTTTTTTTTTTTTTTTCATAGTTTCTCAACAAGTTTGTGGTTGTTTATTAACAGGAGAGAAAAAAAGACAAGTTATCAAAATGTTTCTCATTTTGCATTCAGCAGGAACACAGGTTTGTTTCTATTTTTTTGTTTCTTTTTTTTTTTTTTTTTTTTTCTCTAAAAAGAGCTCTCATGATAAGAAGAAGCATCAATGGGGACATTTCATTGTGCTCATATAGTAAGTCAGGATGGTCACAGAAGCTTCCACCGTGTGTCAGTTCCAACAGTGTGTAGAAACTCCGTTTGGTTCACATGCTACGACACCGAGACCCACAAAGTGCTGTGGTTCTCCTGAACCTCTCGATCCGTTGCTGCTGGCACACACATCAAGGGGTGTTGTCTTTGTCAGCTCTCTCATTCCTTAGGACTTGTTTCCCACTGCTCCAGCTCAGCTTGCAAGTGGTCTTTATTCTAATTTATAAATAATTCCTTGTTTTACAAAGCAGATACTCTGACAATGTTTCCTCCTGAATATTCGGGAGACTCTGGCCTGTCATCTCCTTCAGGTGTGGTGACTGGAGGTGTTGGGATGCTAATTATTGCTGTAGTGACGTAAGGCTGCTCGCAGTTTAGTTTAACACACTCTTCCACTTTGGCATTTAAGCTGGATCGGCTGGAGGAAGAAACAAAAACCCATGAAGAAAGAAAGCCCATGTTACGGCAAACCTCTTGTACACCCAATTCTACTGCCTCAGCTGGTCCTCTTTTGTGTTACAGAGCTCAGAGGCTTAGAAGTGCAAAGTGGCACCACCCTACCTACCCCAGTAGCAGGTATGGACAAGGATAAGGCCCGCTTTCTGTGTTCCTTCCCACCCAGAAGTTTCAGTACTTCTAAGACATTCTCAGCTCATCACCTACATTGTTTCTGAGCAGGGGAAGCATTTGACCTGCTCCCTGCAGAAAAATAAACAGCATTGTCAAGGCTTGCTTTGCAGAAAAGTGGAAACTAAGGGGTAGTCCCAGGACCCTACTGATTCCTCCATGCCATATTTATCTAAGAGCATTTTGTATGTCATATATCCTCAATAGTAAGACACGGTGATGTACACACTAACTGAGTTACAGTGTTAATGGAGTTGCTGCAATACCTCAGCATCATAAGAAAGTTAAAACTCAGACTTATTTGAGGTGAGACTGGCACTATGAGCTTGTGTTTTTAGCTTGTTTGCTAGCACAAAGCTGGTGCATTGTATTTCTATGTACTCTGTGACTGGAGGTGTGGTGCAGGAAAGTCCTCTAGCAGGGAAAGGAAGGATCCAGGCAGAACATTTCCTGAAAATCTAAAGATTGGAGCTTTGTGCTGGCCAAGAGGTCTCATTGCACAGCAACTGAAAAACTCCATTAGCTACAAGCTGCTAAATTGTTCATGGAAGTGAAATCCAAACCTAATAACTGTTTAAAGTAAGCTACTCAAAATGTCACTTAACAAGACAATCTTTATAGCACCTAGTGCTGAGAACGCTTCTTTGTTAAATGCCAGCACGTTTGAGTTCAATGGCAAACACTTTTGAGTCTCCCGAGACCTTTGCTGTGTTTTCAGAGATGGTGCTCAGGTATATCCAAAAGCCAAATGGTTTATTTCTAAAAGCAGAGATTTTCAGCAAATTACAGAGTCTTAAACTGCACTTTCCTCACTTTTGTAATAACTCCTCAAATGGGAAAATAAATTTTTCTTAACCATTTCATATTTTTTTGTTTAGAAGAGTCTATCTTATGGCTAAAACACTTGGGACTCTGGGAATCTAATTTGGTTTCCCCATTCTGTCTTAATTTGAGGTCTTATTTGTGCTATGTTTCTGCACCAAATTAATAGCACAACAGCAGTGATAAAACTTTCTTTCACTTCCCATTTGCTCATCTTGTGTGTCTGAATTGCAAATTTTTCTGTGCTGCTTCTTATGTGTTTGTCCATGGCCAGTACTCTTTGGTGCTCTACATAATTTGGAGTCCCTGGATGCTATTCTGTGCAAAGAATACACAATACTTTGTGTGGAGGACATGAGACGACAGAAATGCAAAGAGAGGGACTATTCTATTATCTTAGAATTAAGTCTAGAGAAAATTAAGTGCAGGGGATATTTCAGTCCTACTGTTCATTTTTGGATGACAGCTTTAATTTTATCTTTAGCCTCCCAGCCCACTTGTGGAGGCCACGACACATCAACATCTCTAACGACTGAAGGGGTTTCAGCTCTTGGTGCGCTGATGCATAAGAGGTACCTGTTAGACAGAGGTGTCCTCTCCACACATCTGATCTGGATGGTGCTGAGCTCTTGTACACTGCCTTGACGGCTGCCAGCAATGGTGGTGTTTGGGATGCGGTAAGTCTTTTTATGTCTTCGTGAGCAGCAAGTGCTGGTGACACCTTGTTGAGATGAGAGAGAGGGGCTGTGGCTTGGGGGTCTATTGACTGTAGAAACCTCCATGCAGCTCTCTTCATAGACTTGTTCATCCACAAACTCGTGATTCTAGCCCAGAGGAAGCCAACAAAGGGACAAAGCATGCACACAAAGTTAAAGTGAATGTATTAATCATGCTCGTTTAAAGGCTTAAATTGACACAACTGAATAAATTGGTAAAATTAGACAGCTTAGTCTTGATTATAGTGTTTAGCCCCTATTAGTCTGGGCTGAATACCAGTACAAATGTAAACGCTGGAACAAAACTCTCAGGGCTCTTAACTACAAAAGAAGTAATTCAAATTCTTTTGTAAAATAGCTTATGATCATAATGTAGCTTGCACTACGAATATCTGTATAATCTATGGACTGCCACAAGATCAGGGATTAGGTTTATTAATAAAAATAAAAGTGGTGCTTATGTAAATGCCCTAAATGTCATTTGAAAATAAATAAGATTTACTGTATGAAACCATAATAAAATAAAATTCATAAATATTTTCCAGCTGTGATTTCCACACTTTCTTTGTGAGCTGAAGGGTGTAAAATAGTGGTCCTGATTATAGTAGATGGCAACAACAAAATAAAGGGGAATTTTTACAATAATTTAGAAGTGACAGCCCAAACTAAACAGAGATTAAAACATGCTCACATGCAGTTTGAAATATTTTTCTAAAATATTTCCAGTTACCACTGGAATCAGTCTACATATCCTGTGGATGGTTTAGGGGACATGTTTTAAGTAGTTTTACACTCTTCTCAGTCTCATTCACTTCAAGTTTGTTAGCCTGCTGCATTTTTATGCATTGGAATGAAAAAATCCCCTGAAGATCAATACACTAATTGGAAAGGTGCTCATGTTTTCCAGGAGAATTATAGCATAGTGCAAATATAAAATATGTGAGCAAAATAAATAGAATAATAATTGTAGCCATATGTTTGCTAGAAATGGAAATACCTTCACAGACATTATTATTATTTCTATTTCTTCTCTTCTCCTTCACTCAAACTTAAATTTGTGTGGAATTGACTGGTGTTGAAGCATACCAATTTCAAGTGATATGGAAAGAATTTGCTTGACAATCAACTTCTATTAGGCATGTGTCAGCCACAAAAAATATTTTGAATGCTATCACACAGTGGACAGAAAATTCAGAGAGAAAAAGTGACCTAATCACGATCCTTAGATTACGTTCAGTGGGTTATATTCTGTTTGCCAAGATCTCTGCTAGTTTTCTGATTGAAAGTAATTTTGTTCTTCCTAAAACTTTATGTAGTAACCGACAAGAATTCAATTAGTAGGGTCCATTAAGGAGAGCCATTGAGTGAACTTCTAATATAGACTGGAATAATTTTGAAATGATATAAAGGCTCAAGTTAATCTATTTTATTATACTTATTAACTGTTTTTACATCGGCTAAAAATAGCCTGTAAAATATAACTTTCAATACAATTATTTTAATTATTAATGTAAGTTTTAGAATTCAATAACATTGCTCACACTGAATTTCTTAGAGTAGAAAAGATTTCATCTTATTGGCTTTAAAATGTTGGAAAATAGAATATTTCTTTGCTTAACTTCTTTTGATTGAGGTTTACACCAAATTATATTTAATTCAAAAGATGAGGGGAGGCTAAGAAGGCATCTAACTCTTGCTGTTTTACCATGAGCCAGCTACTTGCTAGATTCCACAGAATGGGGGCCCAAAATTTCAGCTTCCCACTTAAATTTTTGGAATGTATGATCTGACCAGACAGTTGCAGAATACAACTTGGAGCCCATGAATACATTTTTGTGTTCATGTGTCATATGAACATCAGTGCCAGAAACAGGACCCAACAAACAAGGAAAAGTAAAGTAGATTGTAGTCAACTTTAAGAAACAAGATAATATTTGCATTATAGATTCTTAAAAATAAAGACTTCTGTTTAAAATAAAAATAAAGGCTTACATATTCCACCACTATAATTAGAGGAAATTTGAAAATTTTGGTGTTGAATCCAGCTCCCACCAAATGAATAATTTTTTTTTCATGATTTCTGTGATAGTTTGACACGACCTGTGGCTACTACTAGGTTTTTAAAATATGTGTGTAATGTTCATCTATGGAACATTTTTAAGGCAGATTACTATTATCAGGTCCTAGTATAAAATGTCTCAGAAATGTTCCAAAAGGACCCATTGTGAACCCTGGAAAAGTAGCTACATTTTATGCTGCGAGACATTCTGTCCTACAACCCATTGTATAAAAATAAATATTCTGAAAGTAAGAATGGAAAAAACATAAGCAACCATGAGATGACATTACTAGCTAGTGATGTAACAGATGTGCCATTTTATTTACACGGAAATGCTGTCAAAAACAGAACATATATATATACATACATCATATTTTAATTTAGCAATGTCTGTAGGTAGAAAACTTTAAAGTCTTTTAGAAAGAGTAGTAGTAAAACTTTCACATTGATCTCCATCAAATATAGTAGAAGCATTACCATGTCTTTTAATGGAAAACTAGATCATAAAGTTAAGATGAAATAGCATGAAGTTTCCCTATGTATCCAGAACTTAAAAATAAACTGCAAAATAGATTTCACAGAATCACAGCAGGTCATCTGGACCTGCCCCTAGGGCAGTGCTCAGTTGGGGCAGCCTCAAGCTGTCAAGTTGTTCAAGCCTCAAGCCGTTCAAGACCATGTCCACGTGGCTTTTAAGAATCTCCAAGGAGGGAGACTCCACAACCTCTCAGGGCAACCTGTGCTAGTGCTCAGTCACCAGCACTATATTTAAATAAATAAATAGATAAATGTTTTCTGATGTTTAGACAGAGCCTCTTGTGTTTCAGCTTGTGCTCATTGCCTCATTTTGTGCCATTTTTTCTACCTTGTGCTTTTTAACTGTTATCTGAAAATGTCTTAAAATGTTAGATTTCAAGGAGGGTTTGGGAGAGGGAGTGGTATTGATGCAGCAATGGAAAGAGAAGTCATGCCATAACTGTAACCTTTGATTTGGCTTCTGAGAATAAGATACTTCATTTGTGCAAAAAATAGATAAAAAACAGAAGGAGACTGCAGAACGTGTCATGGAATTTGTATCTGAGCTAGCTGTCCAGACACCGGTATTGTACGTCTTCATTTTTGGTGAGCTGTATCCTATTGGCAATCTCTAACTTTTTTTTTCTATTAGTGACTTATTAATAAAAATGGATAAAAATCACAAAAATACTTAACCTAGATATTCAGCACTCACTAACTTGATCAAGTGTTTATAGTGTTTGTCAAGAAATGCCATAGTACAAGGCATATGGATGGCCTCTATCATATATTTTTTCCATGCAACCAGAACTTATAAAACTAGATGTAAATTTGTAAATGGTGGTCTAATGGATGTTGACCAATGTACCTACAATATAAGGTAAATTTTACATAGCAATATAACACCTGCAACTATATGAAAATACAGAGAGATATTTTTAGCATGCCTTAATGTGAAATTCCCAAATCTAGAAAGATTAAATTAAACATAATTAATATTTATGTTAGTTTCCTTAGAAAGTGATAAAAGAGGAAGCAATATAAAGTTAGGGATGATTAGGTTTATTGCTGTGACCTTAACTGTCCAAATACATACTATTAGTAAACATTGCATTTAGATAGTACTGAATTATAACTCTGCTGTAGTTTATTATCCTTTATGGCTGTATAATTATTCAGATATTGACCAGGGAAAAATATAGACAGCACATGATAAGTAGTTCTTTTGATTAATAGGGAGTTTCAAATCTAGATGAGTGTATTTGGGCTGTTATGAATTGAGTCACTGATTTCTACAGGGACCTCAGTGTCTAAAATGAAGCCAAAAGACTTTGAAGCTTTGCACCTACAACTGGATTAAACATTTGAATCTTCAAAATAAGATGCTTGCGGATCCTCCTGTGCAATTGCTTCAGTGAGAACCATAGTCATGGTAGAGAAAACATTCAGCAGCTCTCTATACCAAAGCTTTGACTCCACAGTTTTGAATATGTAAGGACTACAAATGATGTCTTATGAACTGTACTGCGGAAAAGTGCAGATGTTAGCATTATGGAATGTATGAAAACCACTCTGAAGGTCACATTTGCCCCTACACTAGACTCATGTCACAATATCTTTCACCTTAGATGAGGCTGTCATCCAGGTTCTCTCTCTTATTTACATTCAGAGGGTATAATGTTTTAAAATATGATAAAATGGCTTCTCTAAAAAAAAAAAAAAAAAGCTAAACACTTTCACATAAAGGCTTATTAATTAGAAGAAATACTGAAAACATTCAGAACTACACTGATGTTGGAATTTACAGGAAAACACAGTCCTTTTTTTCTTACCGTAGTTTTTTCCAGGCAGTGAAGCAGGTGGTGGTGCTGTGTTTCAAAGGAAGAGCCAGATTTGCTAACAAAGGCCTGTTCTTCTTCACTGGAGGACTGTTAATACAAAGAACTCTATTATTCTCAGTTATGAACAAGAGGGCTCTTATCCAAATATTTTATCAGAACTAATCTGGATTGTATACTGCAGCATAACGTCTCATCTACATGGGATAACACAAATGACCTTGGATGCAATTACCTTTTTGCTTTTGATTTAAATATATATATTCATATCCTTGCTTTGCATTTTCTTTTAAATATTTCTATCTTAGGTCTTTTATGTGTATATAGGTGGACTAGTACAATTTCCAACTACAATCAACACGTGATCTTTGAATGTTGAATTAATATTAAAATTATCATAAATTCCAGTGACAGTAATTTTTTATTATTAATATATATATTTTTGTTTCCTGGGAACGTGCCTTATTGGAAGGAAAACGAACATAGTTGTCCTCCTGGGATCATTTCACAGCACTAAGGAATTTGTGGTATTGCTGCTTACACAAAAATTCACGTCAGTGATCTCAATCTTCTGACTTCAGAAAGCATACAGCAGATGTTACTTACACAGAATGAAGAATTAAGTAGAAAGCATCCACTGTTTATTAATTGCTTTTGTAATTATTCACTAGACAGCAGAAAACTAAATAGGGGAGGAAGTGGGATAATAGGAGAGATTACAATTCAACTTTGGGATATTTGAAAGCTGCATGGCAATTAAGCCATTTGGTTTCTCTTTCTTTCAAAGATTTGAATTCTTCCATGCAGAAGAGGAAACAAGTATTCTGCCTGCTCCTCTTTTATGCTAAATCACACAGCCACTTCCTCCTCTTCTGGCTATTTACTAGAATGATAGGCTTTTTAACAGTTTTTAAACAGAAAGGTCATAGAGGAATGAAAGCCTTCCTGTATCCCCCAGGGAACTGCCAAAACACCAGAAAATGGCAGGGACTAAGAAACACTGTGTCTTCAGTCTTTCTCAGCTGGTTACAGCTCCGAGCAGCCCAGGGGCCACCTCCAGCTGCTCACAGCCACGCAGCCACTGCACATCCTGGTCCCAGCTGCTGCCTGGGCTTCCTGTTACTAGTCCGTGCTGCATTCGGAGGTAATCACTGAGATTTTCTCCAGGAAAAAAAAATTAGGTGCTTCCAGGGAACATTTTTCACTCTGCAACACCCCTTTGTGCCAACAGTACTCTACAGCTACTTTTATGAGAAAACATCACCCATGTTCTAGGTGTCTAAAGCCAAATGAGATAAATCCAACATACATCCTAAGGGGCAAAAACTCTGTTTTCTTAATGGGGTCTTCTGCAGGATTTACTTCTAAAACTGTGGCTTACATTGAATCCAGCATTTCTATCCAGCCATTTTAATATTATCATTATTATTATTTTATTATTACCCTATCATCAGCTCTCATAAGCTACCTTTAACATAACAATTGTCCAGCTTATCCTCCCTTAACCTACCTCTAAAGATAATATTGCCTAAAGACCCAAGTTGACTTGCCCTGGTGATAAATAGAATAAACTGCTGCTGGGCTATTATTAAGCTGTTACTCTGGAGGCAGAGAATACAAAAACATTACCTGCTGCAGCTGGTTACTCAGTAAGCCATTTCGTTTGCTCTGCATGTAGGCATTAGCACTCCCACTCTTTGCAGCACGAATTCGAGCAAGTCTGGCTTTCTGTGTAAATAGACAAAAAGGAAGAGTGTCAGTTGTACTTATATCCATTATTCTGTTTATCTAAAACTGCTAATTGGAACCAGCTGCTTATGAATACCAATGTCATAATCACTGAAAGGCTGCATTGCATCCGTACTCCAGGTGGTGCAAATCAAAAGTGTCTTCCCATATAAATGCAAAAGCCAAAAGTTTTTATTTGTTTGCATGCGTCAGCTAACAAGAACAAATATTTTGGAGAGGAGGTTAGACAGATCCGCATGTAAGAGACTCCTGCTTTTTTCCTGGCTGTGACTTTGCCACTTCTTATGCCTTGTCAGGATCAGGGTCAGGAGCATGACTTCCATCTCGGCTGCTTCCTGCAGTGAATATCTCTTTTTAGGGGAAGAAATAATTTAGAAAAAAATATTATTACAACTACCATGAGCTAGTTTCTCAGAGGCTTCTGATTTTCGGAAGTAACAGAATGTGGTGGTTGCTTTTACACTGTCTCCCATCTAAGTTTCTGAATGTCTGCCAGGCCTTTTAAAGCCTTTTTATCTCTTCGTGTGTATTTCTATAATCAGCCTTAAAAGTTATCATTGCTAAACATAATATACCCATAATTTGACTTTTTGGAGTCAGCATGTGTCCAATTGCTGAGAGAGAGGAGATGTGGACTGGGATTTCTCAGGTGAACCTCCTTGCTTATGTAGGTGACATTCATCCCAGAGAAGGTGGTGGTGAGTGAAGGATGCTTTGAATCCACTGACTTGCAGAACAGCAGCAGCCAACATTAGGGGAAAGTATAAAGAAAAGAGTCTCTTAACACATATTATGGAAAATGGAAGCACTTATTTTTGGAATGGTCTCTTGGTTCTTTAATTTTTGTGGCTGGTTCCTTGTATATATCAAAGCTTTCTGATTCTGAAAGCCAAATGCAGAGCAGCACCTGGAGTTGAATGGCTGCTGAAGCACAGAGGGAGACAAGTGAAGAACTTGAAAAACTGAGTTTAATACATTAATTAGGATTTCCATTCCTGACAATTGCTCAGTTGATATTTTGAGAAGATAGAGGGAACATGTGTCTCCCTCCTCCCAGTTTCTTTGGCATTAAATGTCAACATGAAATGATTGAGAATCCCTGAGCGCTTAACATAGAGAGAAGCAGCCTGGTCACTGCAGGCACCAGATCTCCTCTCTGGCATGATTAATAATTGACTAACTATGAGGAATGACTCAACACCATGCTTCTTTGCACTTACGTTCTCAAACTCACAGATCTTCTCAACAGTGAGCCAAGATATTCATGACAGCTAACAGCAAACGTTCTAGAATCTGGCTGATATGTTTTTTATTTGTTATCTTTTAATTTTTCGGAAAGAAAATAAGATAATGCTGTGCATGTGTGCATCACTGAGTCAAAAAGACCACAACGCCTCATTTTGTGATCTGTCAGCCATTTTAGAATAACACATTGGTTTGTCATCTTCCTCTATGTACACAGCCCTTCCAGTTGTGCAGTAAATGGACCTTATCCTAAAGGACAAAGTTAAGGAATGAAGTGCCTTGGTCCCACAGTACTTCTGCACAGGCCAATGGTGTGGTTAAGGCCAAGTCTTCAGGACTGGTAATTAAAAATCCTCTTGGACAGGCAGAAGATAATTTTTTTTTCAAGGTGGAACACTTGAGAAGCGACACCAGCATGGTGGGCTGAAGGCTGAGAGAAGAGCTTTGTCTGTACTGCAGAATACAGTCTTGTCAAAACACGTTTATGGGTTACATTCATGAATAAGTGAAAGGTCTCTCTTACCACTACTCTTTATCACTAGGAGCTCAAGATGCTTTAGAGATGCTGTTGCAGGGTGCAGCTTGGAGTCTCATAAATAAGTGATTTTGGTCACAAAATTTTTTCAGGATTTACAAAGAAATTCATTAAACTTAACGAACAAACATACTGACATTAATCATGCTTTTTCTTTTAGCTCGTATATTCATTTCCTCTAACAGTGACTGAGGTAATAATTATGGTGCAGCACCATTTAATAAAGAAATGTAAAAAATATAACAGTTCATCAGACTATCTTAATGTATTGATGTGCTGCAACACATATAATATGAAGGTTGTATTTTCCATGTGAAGATTTTAAATTGCTTTGTAAATATGAATGTGTTGTATCTTAGAAAGCATTTGTGAGATGGAAACTCATAGCTTACATCTTCCTAGCTGAGACTCATAAAGATGGCCAGAATTTACACCATTTGCTAAAGTGAAGACAATAAAACTATTGCCAAGAAATGAACCAGATATTGTGGCTTGCCTGCTTATATTTCAGCTTATAGGAAATACTCCTGAAACTGGGAGTGCTTACAAACCTGTCACAAAAATGATAACATTTCTTTTCAGTGATTCTGTTTGATTAATCAGAGCCTGCAGCATTAGCAGTCCAGTGACTTCCCACATTTCTTACCAAGGAATCGTTCAAAGCTCATATCAGCTACAGGATTTTAAGGGCTGGGTGCTAGGGATTGAATTCCCATGAAGGACATCAGAATGATGTGATGACATCAAAAAAAAAATGTGGTTATGGAAGAATTATATTTTCCTTTAGTCTGAACTGCACTTTCTGTCACGTATAACAGAAAAGGAGTGATAACTGTCCCTTTCAACCACTGCAATATCCTTCCTAACTCTCCTTTCATGGAATATCTGATAAACAAAGAAGGGATTAAATTCTCCTGCAATAGGTTAACTGCTTTGCTATGAGATTTTCCCTGTTAGCCATTCAGTGTGAAACCTTGACTTTGGTAATTTTTACATTGTGTGGGACAAAAACAGTGAGCTAAAACACAGTTCTTTTACTTATTGGGATGAAATTCCAGCTGTTAGGATGAAATTCCACCACAGACATTCTATCTGATGCTTTCTAAAGAAACCAATGATCAGTTCCAATCCTTATAGCATCCCTTGTATTGCACTGAACAGTGTTGAATGTTTCACTTTGTTTTCTACCTTCAAATTTTGTAACTTAAAGATGGATCCTTGTCTATGACTGCATTTATAGAAACCTTACGAAAATAAACTGCTTTTCTTCAACAACTGCCTGTTCTGTCAGTTTTAGAAGATAAACACTTATTTTCTCAAGGTTTTAAATAATGCTAAGTGTAGGGGATATTTACAACATCCAGTATTCAGCACTCAAGGTAACCTCAGCTGTCTAATTGTAGTTAGAGAGATTTTTATCAGAAATACTTTAGGGCAAAGATTATTGTGGTACTGGGAATCATTTTTAACAAGAACCTCATTTGCTATTCAAGGAGCCAGGTAGACTACCCTTCTAATTTAGTACCTCCTGTAGTCTCCTGTCTGCTACTCTCCAGACTGCTTAACTCTTTGTTTATCAAAACTGAAAAAGTACTGATTACTTACCTTATTGTCTTTATGTTTGTTATTTTTATCATGATCTTGTACAATTGCAAAATTAAAATTAAAATTCCTTCACAGTCATTATGTAGCTCCTATAACAGTGTAGCAGTGGCCAAAATGATCTGAATATTAATCTCATTGTGTTTATGTCTTTTTTTTTTTCCCTTGCCTCTTTGGTCTTTCATAAATCCATCCTATGTGTTTGTTTTCAAGTGAAAAATCAGGCCCACATTCCATGCTCCGATTTTCTAATTTTCAGTAATTGCAAATAATTGACTTTAGATTAGCTGAAAATAATTTATAGAACATCAGCATGTAGTACAGAATAAAATGCTGTTTACTTTGGAAGCTAATGGATATGCAATTAAAAAAGGTTCATATATTTTTTGAGTTGTGCCTTGCTTTCACAATCTATTCAAATTCAGTAAACACAAGTTTTATGTGCTTTTGTGTTAAATTTAAAACTCTTGGATAAGTTGTTCCATTAGTTATATCTCTACAACACCACTGAGATTAATATCCTATTTAAGCTTGAAGAATTTATATTGTCTAGCATGGTTCCTTATTGCAAAAGCTCAGCTCTAGATTACTAGGTACTATTGCTGTAATTCATTCTTGAGCTATTTATATTTATGTAGTAACTAATTAGTCATAACTTGACAGATAAATACATGATGTACAATCAGTAAATAATGAAATATGAGCCCAGCCAATCTTCGTGATATATTTTGTTAAGGTAGAAGACCATAATCATACGAAAGAATCAAGTTGAATAGCATGTATTAAATCTGATTTTGGAGATAATAGTCATTTTTCCTTTATTTTTTCCTTTATTTTTTCCTTTTGTTTTTCCTGTTGTTTCCACATGGACCAGTCACAACATATCTGTCATTAAATTTGCCACCTGAAAGCAATGATGAGAAATGAAAATAACTTAGTCTCCTCAAGTTGTCTCTAGGTGAGAGAACTCCACAAGCAGCCTTATTCAAAACTATCTTCTCAGTTGTAATAAATCTGCTTGAGGAAAAAGTGTAGTAATACTGTAGAGCATAATTAGTTCTGCCCTGAATGTCAACTCCCATGAATATCTATTTTGGATTATTTATTTACTTATTGCCAGAAAAGGTCAGATTCTTGGACATTATTATCTGATAGAAGAAAATATTCTGATGAGCACAGATAGTTTTTCTTTATTTTTTTTTATTTTTTATTTTACTTTTAATCTATTTTGTTTGTTTGTTTATATTGAGGTCTGTTTTATGACAATATATTTCCGTGGTTAGAAGTAAGATCTTCCTTCAAAATGCATTCAAACTGAGATGGTATATAAGTAAATTTCTCTATTCCATTTTCTCTTGAACATTAATGTGCAGCATTATTATTATTTTTTTTTTTCCTAAAAGAAGCAAGTGACATTTTCTAAACCTGAATGACAGTGCATAACTCAATAGATGTATATATTTATGGTCATATGTCTCTTCCACCAGTGTAACATGAGACAACATTTTTCTGCTGAAAATTCTGAGTTCTTCTGATACTAGATTTCAATGCTTCACTGAAGAGGAACTCTCTCTAGAGTTTCCTTACAGCCCAGATATTTTGTCATTTCTGAAGACTACCTTGATTAAACTTACATATGAGATACTAGTAAAGGAAGTTCCACAATTCCAATATCCAATCTTCTCAATAGGATGGAAGCCTGTTGTAGCCAACAAGAAGTACTGTCTCCTGCAAGGGTTCATGCTGTGCTCCATAGAACAGCAGTTTCTTCCAAGCTTGTGTTCTTCGGCCTTACAGAATAGTAATAAGGGTGGCTTCTTAAGAAACGTTTACTTTAGAAAACTGTGTAGAGCTTCTATTGCCTTGAACGAAGCAGGAATTTCAAAGTTCAATAATTCAACCTTTTTGCTTGAATATTCTTATGCAAAGCTATACTTCATGGGTAAATATTGCTAAGTACGGACTATACTGTACCCAAGAAGTTCTTTTAGTTGACTTTTCTTTCAGTCCATCAGAGCAACAATCAGTTCATAACCTCTCAGTCATTTTAGAATGAGAGAGGAGATTAGCTTTGCAACAGGACACATCAATAAAACACACACAGTGCTACATTAACCAGACCTCCAAGCCATTTTCTCCAAAGCAAGAAGGGAATAAACATGGTCAGAGTAAATCTCTCATCCTTACTGTTGGCATTATTCTGTGGAGCAGTGGGAAAGAGATTTTGCAGGATTGCCATTCATCACTCCATATTCCTGTTTGTGACAAACAATGAGCTCGCTGTTTTTTCAATGAGAAAAAGTCAGTTACTAAGCAGTTTCTATTCAGGAAGAGATTATAGGAAATATCAGCCAGTCTGCCCATCTAATTTTTGCAAATTTCCCTCCTCCTCACTGGAAAGTGCAAATCAGACATAGAAAATTTTGTTTCACAACATACAGTAGGAGACTATGCCTATCTGAAGTAAGGCTGGTTGCTTCTGTAGTCATTATGAAAGCTCAGAATAAGCACATTGATTGCAGGGATCAAGTAGATCTCTTATCCATGACTGGAACAATGCTCTGAAGCACAGTAATGAAGCACTGCTGGTACAGACGGTTCTTTTACTCTTTACCAGTGTTACATAAACAGAATTGAAAAGTTCTCTACAAAAGCAATGTAGTGTAAAAGTGTTGTATTCTCTGAATTTTCCAGCTGTGGGAGAGGGGAATATACAGCTGGAACTAGCACATGGGAGAAAACACGATGTAAAAGGATGTGTGGAATTAGTAGGTGAGATCATTTAGCTCACCAAAGCAGTCTATATTTGAAAAAAAATGTTTCCACGTGTCTCCAGCAAGAAAGGTATTACATTTCTAAGATACCCCTGTTTTCTGTTATTGACGTTTTCCCCACCTGACAGAATTCTTACAAGATATGGCCATTTAAAGGGTACAATATATTCAGCCCAGGCCTATGACTGACTTTCTTAGTAATGTACCTCAGTTTCTCATGATTCTAAGATATTCTGAGGATGGTGCCATTATGTATATTTATTTCACTTTCTTTCTATGCAGGCATCAGTCAAAAAGGTAGCCAGACCGACCTAAACCTTTATTGTCTATATGAGGCAGCTGCAGCTTGTAGCAGCCCGTATTCCCCTGCTCTACATCCATACTCCACATCTATCACCTGCCTGCACCCTTCTGCGGGCAGGGATCCTGCTCTCACTGGACCACACAGAACCTCTGAGCCTGCTGGGGATGTACATTTGCTAGAGTGTAGACAGAAGCACAGTTACCCTAATCATGAAGAGAGGCCATGGGACCACAAAAAAAGTCCAAATCCAAGACCCCTTGCATCCAGAGCCTTTTGACTGCCAGCAGCAGAGGAGCAGAAGGTAATACATCTTGGCTCCCTTATCAGGGCTTCAGGTATCTATAGAGGCTGCATGAGATAGTTTTCATCATGAGGTTGGGTGAAGTGGATTGGGACTATTAATTTGGTACTGATATGTAAATGATGGTGATTACCTAAGTTTGGCTGCACCTTTCCTGGTAAGTAGTTCTTCCTGGCTCTTGACCTTGCTCACATGAGCCAGGGAGAAAAAATATCTTGTCACAGAGCTAGTTAGTATTTTACTGAGATCTTCAGTAAGCCAAGAAAGCTGGACAAAAAAAGACTTCCGCTTTTGTCTTTTCCTCATTCAGCTCCTTTTCTGAAGCCTTTTAAGCAAAGTAGATCTAAAGAAACAAGGTCCCAAATAGTCAGATTCCCCAGAGAATGAACCTGGGAATTAAACACAAAGATTAGTGAAACTGACTGTTAAGATAGATATTAGAAGTAATGCTTAGGGATTTGTCTGTTTGTTTGATAAATGAAAATAAACGAAGCATGTTTTTTAAAACTAAAAATAACACAGCATTTGCATCTGGAACCCTGGCTCAACATGTAGTTTATACATTCAAGTCATATTCCTAAGAAATCATACTCACCTTGAGGATGCACAACATATAAAAAGACATAATTTATCTATTGTCAACAGCAAAAGAGGAAAAAAATAGTATCTCACCTTTTGTGCCCTGCGCTTGTCTGCACGTTGGTTCTGGTGGTAGATACGGCTGAAGTTGGAGACAATGACAGGGACTGGCAGAGCAATGACTAAGACCCCACTCAGGGAGCATATTGAACCAAAAATCTTGCCAGCTATTGTCTTCGGCACCATGTCACCATACCTGGGTTAGAGAAGACAAAACCCTTAGTAAAGACAAAATCTCTTCTCAGTATTGAATTTCAAGATGAATTAATTGAACAATAGATTTTATTTGTCTTGCAAATAATACTTGATGCATATAAATATTTTATATACATATGCATAAATTACATAGCAAGCCCAGTGTTGTGCACACATATTTTTAATTTCAAGCTAATGTTAGGTATCCTGGCCATCAACCGCAGTCATCCATGTTTTACTTAATGTGGTATTCCCAAGCTGCCCCTGTTGCAATGAGAACAGATCTGGCTCTGAAAAAATATTCAGCATCTAAGTCATGTTCTTAGTTTATTTGTTTGATAGAAGAACTCACTGCTTTCCAATGATGAGATCCTAGGGAGACCACTTGATAACTTAGATGTCAAGCTGAATAATCTATTGTCTCACTAAGCTGATATAGTACTTTCATTTTGGAAGGTAGAGCATTTTTGGAACAGGGTGCCCAGGAGATCATGGACTTTCAGTCCTTGGAGATTTTCAAGACTTGATTGATCAAAAGCATGTCTAACCTAATTTGTTGTTGTTGATAGGCCTTCTCTGAGTGAGAGGCTGGACTATCTGACCTCCAGAAGTCCCTTCTAAGGTTTAAATATATATATATATTTTCTCTTAGCCAAAAGCAAACCCCACAAACTCAAGCCACAAAGAAACAACCAAAGAAATTCTAACTGCAGACTGCAGATCTTGGCAATGCTCAGAATTACTAGGGCTTGAATTTACCACACTTCTTTATGATTTTTTTTTTCCCAGCAAGTAAATAATGCTGCTGAGAAGTATGTAGAGGGATTCTGGTGACAGGTTATTAAGAGATATTGGCTATTTGCACTCTGTAGTCTGCCATATTCTACAAGACAAGTATGCAATTACAAACTACAGAGTTTAATAAAGAGATATATTAGGTTCAAGTACCATTCTGTTTTTAACTGTGCTGTGTTTTAAATTACTGTTAAATATAGATTGCAGCAGGTAAATTTAATATGCTTGTGAACAGAGATATGGCACATTCTCTATTGTGAAGAAACAATGCAAGAAAAGGTAAGTAATAGAACTGCAGTGGGAACAGTGTTTAGAAAGTGCTATTGGAAAAACAAAAACAAAAACAAACAAACAACAACAACAAAAAACAAACAAACAACCCCCCCACAAACTATCAGTTCAGCAGGAACTGGAAAGATAATAGAGAAGGGGTGTGTGTGTGTGTGTGTGGAGTCTTCAAGTCACATGGTCTAAATTGTGCACCTAATAATGAGAAGGGGGGGATAAAGGGTTGAGGACATCATATCTATACATGGTTAGAGAACACTTTATAGCAATGAGAGCTCAGCATATGTCTGAAGGAGATTATGTATCACCTTGTAGATGAAGATAAATGGTTTGAATGTTGTAAGATAAGAGAAAGGTGTTTAACTCAATGATTCAAATAAGTGTTCATCCAGGCAGACATAATATAGATGACCAAGTCTTAGTTTATTGACCATGACTATGTTGTGTAAAAGAAATATTTGGTTTCTTTATAAGGCATGCCCAAGTGTAAAATATTCACAGGAAAAAAGTACATTAATATTTGTACTAATAAAAAACTCACCACCTTAGAATTTGAATGCTGGTAATTGTTGATTTTATGACATGCAGAAGTGGATAAAAGGACATAATGTAATAGAATCCAATAGAATCTAAGTTATTAATATAGGTGGTCTCAATTACAACATGTATAAAAATTAAAAAAAACACTAGAGAGTTCAATCCCGTTAACATTTGCACCTCACAGGGTAAGTATTTTTGGAGCTTATCTTCCTAAACTGCCCAGAATCTCTCAGGGGTGATACATTCCCAACTGTTGGGCAGGGGAGTGGATAAAGGTCCCTTTGATGAATGGGATCCCTGGAACCCAACTAACCCCAGCAGTGGTGAGTGAGTGGGGGCACAAGACTGCAGATGGTGTGGGGCTGGAGGGGGCTGCCCAGCACCATCCTGTGAGCATTTGGTGGTGGGGGCAGTGGGTGACTTGAATCTTGTTTAGAGGAGGATGCCTAGGATCAGATTGCTCATAAATGTTATTGGTTTACAATAATTGTTACTGTTTTGCTTCATTTTTTAAATACGATCCAAGTATTCTCTGAAATTGAATCAAAATATATCAAGAGAAAGCTATTTAAAAGGCAGGATATATTTACACAAACCTGACGCAACCAGAACTTGAAACGCAAAATTTACACACACCTAGTATTACTAGGACAGAACTATCAAACTAGATTACCAAACCTATATTTAGATACCTAAAATTATCACTTGAAATGTGAAATTGCAGAACCTTCATAAGGCTACACTGTCATCAGTGACTTCTGTGGACTGAAGGCATTTCTGGGTCTAATTAATTTGGTTTGAAGTTGCTCGGAGATATATCATCCTGCTGATAGTGTGACACTATAATTATATGAATTAACCACAGACTGATGTTTTAGGGGTGGTGACAGGAATATTAGCAGATCCATCTCTAACATTTCGGTGTTTATGTGTAACCTATCTAGTGACATAAAGGGCTACCTTTTCATGGTATCTCAATGTTATGGAATGAAATAAAAAAATAGGATTTTTTAATATATGAAGGTATTTCACAATGTTTTTCTTGCCTACTGGGCAAAATGAAAGGTAGATGGATATATTGCTTATTTTGAAATAACTTCCTTTTGCTTTTATTTTTTTTCAGCTTGAATAAGTTGTACAACAGTTACATTTTCCAAATGTAACACTCTTTGTCCGTTCCTTGATGCTAATAATATCATTCACTTCATTAATGACTAACATAATTAGTTTTTCTCCTGCTGATAAACACTGCGTTTGAGATATTTAAATAAATTACAGTCAGAAAATATGACTGCCAAGAAATTACTTTACCTGAACGGGGTAAGAAATATATTTGCTCACTGTTATGACAAAATGGAGTTTTTACTACATTTACACTGGTTAGACTTGGTCTCCTTTGGGACAGTGACACAGATTTAAGTCTAGTGTAGACATGACTAGAATTGTTAATGAAGTTCCTTCTGCTGGTTAAACACTACCTTTAGTTATACTTCATATATCAGTGAATATCATCAACGGAAGCGGATGACATAAAATGAAGGGAAAATGTCTCCCTACAACCAATCTGTAATTGCTTTATTCCTTGGAAAGTCTAAACTAAAAAATAACTCAATTTTCACATGGCAGGGTAGCTTTGTGGTGTTTATATTCTGAAGTGGAAAAATCACACTTGATCCCTACGACAAATTTTGATTTCTGCCACAAATCTGATCTCTTCAGTCATGGAAACAAAACAAATATGGAATCTCATTAAACATTTTTCACACTTTTCAAAAGGGAACTATTTCAAGGTTTTATCTAGAGCTACCCTGCTTTTCTCCCTGCTATTCAGACTGTAAATGCAAACATATTCTCCTTTGTGTTTTTTTTTTCTTTTTTTTTTTTTCCTCTTAGTTTCAGTCTCTTTATAGCTTTGTATATAGTCTGTTCCACATATATCTATTATTGTGGGCAAAGGTCAAGTCAGTTTTTGGGCATTTATGATTTCTGCTGACAATCTAATTTTGCAACATCAAAAGTGTCATCACAATATTGTATGCCTTGGATGAGTGAAGAAAAAGAGACATTGTGTTTATCCCTGTTATCAGTCAGGGATGTTCTACTTCATTTAGCAGAAAGGGAAGTGAAAAGTATGTGACAAACTAGATGTGCCAGTCAAGTTTTATCAAATCACAAGTCAGAAACTATATGATCAAACTAATGCCTTGGTTTTACTGGATGTAGTCCAGACAGGTCAGACATGTGCTACTTCAGTTCATGGCTATCTGTTCACTAAGTGACATGGTATATGGATGGATTTAAAGGCATGCGCTTTTGTCTCAGTTGTTTGTATTCAGCAGGTAGCAGACAACTTCTGCTTATTTGACTCCTTATTGCAAGGGAAGACAGTAAGGAAGTCTATTCGTTTATTTTGAAAACAAATACTGAATCATTCAGAGTATTGATCTGAGCAACAGGGATATGTTTGTTATAGCTTTGCATGACAAATCTGGGGGCTTGAAATGCAGACTGAACCACACACAAATAGGTGAGCTGTTGTAGGAACCTGGGAAAAATGAATGTGTTTTGGTTTACAAATGCCCATTCTGTACCTGAAGTGTTATCACAGCAGAGCTAACCCTCAGACATCCACCAAATAAAGTGATACTGTTTTTCTGACTGTTGAGTAGAATATACCCAATGTTGCATATCCATAATTTAAGAAATCTTTGGCAACAGAACCTATATTTTTAGTATCATCAGCTACGTCTTATTTCTGAGTCTAATGAGGACTGTTTTCTGTTGGGTCCAAGACAAAAGATCTCATAAGTTAAAGTTCTGACATTACTGAAACAAACATACCTTTTAGGTATTTTTCCTTGAGGTGAGCAGAGAAGGTCTTTTCTTTAACACTCTCTATGTTATAGGAGTGACAATACTGCTTTTTTAAACTTCTATTCATTTGAACACATAAGTAATTTTTTTTTTCAAGTGAAAAGTAAGTGTATTCTAGAAGTTAAAATAACATATCACAAGAATATAGCTATTTTTATGTAGTAACATTTTTATGTGTGTTTGAGAGATCAGAAATGCAAATTTGGAATAGTTTACTTTAGGCAGAAACATTCCCCCCTAGATGATCTCAACAGAAAACTCTGAAATTGTAGGAAATGTATAGTAGGAATAAATCTAGGATGTGCGTTTTTAAGGAGATCAAATAATTTAGGCTGACACAAACAAATAAGGGAAAAAATTGTCAACGTTCAAAGAACCTAGATGCAGTAGCGTTTTCTGACACTAGGGGGCATAAATGCCATTGAAATTAAATGGAAATACAAATGAAAAAAAAAATAAAAAATTAATGCATGTTACAAATACCTCTGCCCTGTCCTATCTCTTTCGAATTAATTTACATTCTTTTACAAACATTACATTGATTGAGGTCTGTTATCTGCTCCCATCGTATTTGCTGAAGAGGGAAAGCTAGTAACATTTTTATTTTCAAACATGTAAAACATACCAGAAAATAATGGAGGTGTAAAAAATGAAAAGTCATTAAAATTAACTTGACACTATTTATTTTAAAAGCAAGTGAAATTATGATCAAAGAACAATGAAAATAATACAAAATCTATGGAAACTAAAAATCTATACAGAAGCTAGAATGGTGCATTTTTTCACCTGTGTAGTTGACAGCCGTGTTTCCCAGCGGATTTGGCATGTCAAGCAGGTAGCGTTCTGGCTTTTGGTACTGGAGGTGATTAACACAGTGCTGTGAATCTGACCTTTTTAATTTAGTCTAGCTAGTTTTCCCCCTGCTGTCTCCTCTTTCCAGATATAGTCTCTCACCCTCCATTTGCTTGGCTGGTCCAGGCAAGGTCAGTGTGGTGCCCACCTTAGTGGGGTGAGTTCCCCTCAGTGGGGAAGTGCCCTCTGGCTTTCCATTTTGGCTGATGACACCTTCCACTTCTCTGGGACCACATGCAGAGCCCCAGAGGGTGCTCTGTAAGACTCTAAACTGCAATCACACAGCTGCTCATCAGCCCTTGTGTTTAGACAGCCAGCCACCCAGTCAGGCGTGCAGTAATGTTCCAGCATTGGGGAGAAAGCAAGAAAACCAATTCCCAGCCTCTCTGGCACTAACAATAATCATGATGAATCTGCAGCCTTACCTAGGTCTTAAAATAGCCTAATGATTTTGGAAAAGTAATTTCTAATAGTACAAAATATTGCTGTTAGTGTGAGATGCAGAACATTATATGCATTATTCCAAATTTTATTCCAACCTAGGGAGATTCTGTACAGAATCACAAATAATCTTTCTGGCTGCTTTTATTGCTGTGAAGGGCCCTCTGTTGCAATAGCCCTCTCTTCAGCTCAGCAGTGACGGACGTGGTCCCCTCTGGCGTCCATGAATGCTGCTGCAAGCACTGGCCAGAATGATCATTCATGAATGATGAAGAGCACATCTGCTTCTCAAGAGCAGGAGTGCTCCCTGGACTTTCCGGACCACAGGGCCAGAGTCGAACCTGCCTTGCCAGACAGTAACACATTACTGCCCCTGTACCTGTCTGAGTTATCAGTTTCTGAAATACAAGGTTTCCAGATTTTTTTGTGAAAAAACGCCAGGGCTTTCATCCAAGAAACTTAAGCAGATTTCCAAGGTGGACAGGTGGACTTCAGTATTTAGAGGTCACAAAAAAAAGGAACTTTTGCATGTTAAAAAGTTAAGACTCGCTCATTAGAAACGCTTCTGAATTATTGCAGTCAAAGCAGAGATTCTGATGACCAAATTCCTTATGTTTACCAGGAAATACTAATATGGGAAGATTAAAAAAATGTTTTTATGTTTCTTTTTTGTCATGTCACCTTCAATCCATAGGAGAAGCTAATATCCTAACTGCTCCTGAGCTGCTGCAAAGCACTATAGAAGTATGATATCTGCTTAAAGTTGTATGGTGTCTATTTAAATAACCAGGGCTAAAGCTCAGCCGACCTTCAACAGCTGTGTCACACTTGCACAGATATGCTACTGAGGTGTGGGATTTTTGTTGTTGTTTTATATTTTTCCCCAGTTTTCAGAGGCAAAAATAAACATACTTCTTTGTCATTGTTGAAAAAGAGAATATTTTTGAATGGATCAGACACTCTTCATGAACAAGAAGAGTAACACAGCAGAAAAATTATTCTCGATGCAAAATTTTCAACCTGCCCTTCCTAGTACTACCAAAATCGCTGTGATTCCCACAACGTGCTGGCCATTATTGAAAGTCATAGGTGAAAATGGGTCTTTTTCAGAGTTTGCAGGCAAAGCCTGTCCTCACACAACCTGTTTTGTTGTAACAGGCTTCTGTAGGAAGGACAGGTGCTCTTGCCCTCCCATGTCCACTTGGGAGCAGTGAGTGCCCAAGCCCTCTCCTGCCAAATGGTGACATGAGACTGCAGTAACTGCAACTGAGGGTCTCCGCACACTGAGGAAAGCATTGGCTTGTGCTTTTAAGCACTTTTTTAGCCTTTTTTGTTTGTTTGTTTAAATGGTGTAACATCACAACCCATAATGGAGTACCTCGGAGTTGGGGGTTCCAGCACCAGCTCCTGTGATGGAGATGCTTATACGACGAGAGATCTGCCATGTATTTGGTGGGATTTCATGCTTAGTACAGCTTAGTACAGTTCTACATACAGGGGACTGTATGTCAGCAATAATATTCATCAGATAGTCTGCCACACTCTCCCTTAGAAAGGACAGACTGATTAAACCTTGCTTTTGTGGTACCATGGACATGTGAATAAACAGATCTTTGCCAACTTGCTTCACAGACAGACTCTTAGGACTATACAGATAATCTTAGGGAGCAAATATCAGTTAAGCATTTTAACATTAAAACCAGTTGGAAAAACGCCATCAGTGAAGAAGAGAAACTATCCATTCTGAGAGTAGAAAAAGAAGTGCAACACATAAGGCAATATTATAGAGATGTCAAATTATATCTGACAATTGCAAAATGGTGTCTTTGTCTAAGGAGGGTGCTGTAAATTGTTATGAAGCTGTTCCCTAGAGCTTCCAAGCTGCTTGGTGACTAAATGCTGGCAAGTTGACACTAATTAGTCATTTATTTCAACATTACATGCAACAACTGATAATTTAAAATGCTACTGGTAATAAGTTTAAGTGGAATTTCTAAATAAGCATTTAAACTGTGTTGCCTTAAGGATTCAACCTGTACATTTACAATTTTAAAAGTATCTAAACTGTAGTTTAGGAGTGAATTCTGTTTTTATAACACCACTGTATGTGAATGTAAAATGATCCAGGGCTAGATTTAGAAGAATAAGATAAAACTAACTCTCTCTCTTTTTTTTTTTTTTTTCCAGTTAAGAGAGTGTAGTGGAGAGGAAGAGGTAAATAAAAAATGTCTTCATTTCTTAAAATTATCTATAGTCCTCCGAATACTATATCTAATTAACATGGATTTCAGTTATTACTTTGCTGTATTAGTTCAGAATTTCAAGTCTTTGAGATACCATAGTGATAAGCAGAGAATAAATGCTTTGCTGTATAATTATTCATCAGATAGTACAAATGATTACAGGAAGAATATACTGTCACTCAGGTACTTTGCATTTTCTGGGGTCTGTAGACATTCCTTTTTTCTTTTTTTTCTTTTTTTTTTTTCAGTCTATTTTGTGTGAAACCAACAGTAACTCAAAGGAAAAAAAAAATGACAATTTGATCTTTGCTCCTGCAATTCTGACTTACTTCCCTAAAATAAAATATTCCAAGGTCTTTGCTCTTAAAAATCAATGACATAATACATATTTAGTCAGGACTCAGTTTTTCAATAGTTCTTTTTTCAGTGCATGTACCCACACACAAACACATATACATAGAATAAACTGGCCAACTTTGTCAAAGTTCAGAAAAGAACCAAAAAATACCAGTAACAGGTCAGATCAAAGCTTTGTCTAGACTCGTATTTGAGTCTCCAACATTTAACCTTGAACAAACAAACTTATATGGAAAAAATAGGGTAAATATACATGATAATATCCCTGAATGCTCTTCCAACCTCCAACCTTTTACAGCTCTGGTACTTGAGTAATTTGCAATTTCTTTGTAGTTAGTGCTTAATGCATTACATTTGCATAGGCTTTATTTTGTTCCATTTAATCCACATACATTTTTAGCATTTGCAACATTGGCAGTTCCTTGGTCTGCTATGCGCGGTCTCCTTTAGACTATTCTGACTGCAGTTCCTTGCTCCATATGAAGCTCCCAACAAGGTCCTCGTATTTGAAAAAGCAGCTGGTGTGTGATCTCCAGCCACCCTGCTCCTGTTACTTGTGGTTTCTTACTATTTTCCTTATCTCTTTTCCAGATTGACAAGTCCTACTCTGCCCATACAGAATCTACTCCCTGTATTTGATCATACCTTCTGCCCTTTTCTTCTCCAATTCTTCTGTATTATTTATGAGAAAAGAGGACCAGAACTGCACATGGTATTCAAAGAAGTACAGACAAGTTCAGAATAGCTTATTTTTCTGATGCCAGCTTGGACAATAAGTTATTATTATTCACAACATTAATATGTGATTTTTCATCCTTGTTATTTCTCTGTCCAAATCTTATTATTGGTGGGGCTGGTAATATTTGTCTTACATCCTAGATCTCTATCACTGACAGAGAAAACAGAGCTGTTAGACTTCTGGCACAGCATGGGAGTTTTGACGACTGTTGTGACAAAATTTTTACAAAATGATCATTGAAACGATATAGCTTACACAGCACCCATGCTACCCAGAGAAAGAAAATGCACTCTTAGATCTGTACCAACACTTAGGTTAACAGAAATACACCTTTGTCCTCTGAATACATTTTTTTTTCTGTATTCTTTCTGAAAATCCTTTCTTGGGAGAAGAGAACTACGAAGAAATACAAAGTTAAGAGGCAGTATTTTATATGTCATAGAGAAATAGAAACCAGGACGAATGCACACCAGGCTCAGATACACAGCATTTAAAGTAAATTGATACAAATACAATGGAGTGGTTTCCTGCAGTTCCTACTTAAGCCATTAACATGAACAATATCAGAATATAAAAATCTCCGTCTTCAAAAGTACCACCGTCTCTAGCTACTCTTTACATTAAAGATTAGGGATGAATGATGAGCAATGCCTTCTAGTGACAATCTGGCCATAGCACCTAGTAAAGACTGAATAAAGAACCCATACTACAAGCAGTAAACCAGAGCAATGTGGACTTCACTGACAACACCAACTTGTCTGTAAAGAGTCCAGTTCCAGGCTCTATTAATTCCCAGCAGGACAGTCTATGGCTTAACACATCCTCCCTGGGAAATGATTTCAAAGGCAGCTGCTAAATATCTTCCACCTAGCCTAGGTTCATGGAGGCTCACTGTTCTCTCAGACACTTCAGAAGACTTAAAAAACAAAACAAAACAAAACAAAACAAACAAACAAAAAAAACGCGTTTTATTCTTCAGTTTAGTAAATTTTTCAGCATAGTGAATAAAATCAGAATTGTGTCGTGAAATATGGATTTAGGTTCCTATTCAACTGGAATGTTTCTGAAGCCCGAGGGTATGTTTTGATATGCTGTCTTGCTTCAGCAGAGGTGAGTGAGAATTTTCCTATTAGTGTTGTGATTAGGTGCAGTCTGGGTCCAGTGTTCTTGTTTCATCCCAGAAATACTGCTGAAAATGTTATGTAATTAATTTCTCCTACAGATTTTCTTTCAGATGCAATACTTATGTTAAATAGCAGCAAAGTCAAAACAAAGCATTGATCTGCCAATCCATTCCTAAATTTCTCTTGAGTATATATTAGCCATCAGGTCAGACTGCGCCAAGTATAAATCACATTAACACTAGAAATGCACTGTGGAAGTCTGCAAGGACAGCCATGCTTCTTTTTTTTTTGTGACAGCTACTGGGCACAGCACAGAGATCAGTGAGCTGATTTCACTTAGCAATCAAATCCAGCTGCTTCTACGCTCAAGTGAAACTGAGTGAAGCAACAGTGGGCTTAGCCATTGCTACCATTAGTGCTGTTCAGTGCTCTAATGAGCAGACCCAGATCTAGAGACGATTCCCACTAAATCTGTTACTCCTTGTGATGCTTTTTTCAGCAAAGTACTAGAAGTATCCAGTCTGCTTTACAGGCCTGTTGTCACCCTTTCGTGTGCCTTGTAACATAAAAACATCCTAGCTTACGTTCTACATATTTAATCCTACTAGATAAAGTTGGAGTTTAATACATTAAAAATAATGAATGCAAAAATATTTTTAAAGTGTTCTTGAGATAATAAACAGAATTATTTTCTTGTCTTTCAAAGCAACAAAAAAAATATCAGAATTCCCTTTCCTTCTTGTTACTTGTTTTATCTCAGATTTTCATCATTTGAAAACACTCTATTGCGTCATGCTCAGCACTGGCTAGCACAACCACCAATGGACCACTATTATTTTTTACAATCCTTCAGGCAAAGATGAAAAACACAAAATAGCTTGTGCCAGGATTACACTGCTACTGACCTAAGTCTCTAGGGATCCCTGGCAAATATTGATTATTTCAGTTAATTTTTCTCTAATGCTAACACTAAATCTGTTAAATCCAGATTGAAAACTACTCTAGTATAGTTTTATGCACACACACATATGTACAATACTTGGATAAGACTAAGAATTTTCCCTTTAAGGTAGTAATAATGTCTTTGTACAGCTTTTGTGCACTAGAAGATTTATCACAGTCCAAGATTTTAGTGTCCCTTTCAGGTGAATATTTGGGAGAGTAATTTTATTCTGAGAACCTCTACTGTTATTTCTCCTCTGAAATTCAGCTCTCATCATTTTTGTGACAATTTCATAATCACAGAATGGCTGAGGTTGGAAGGGACCTCTGAAGATCATCTAGTCCAACCCCCCTGCTGAGCAGGGTCACCTAGAGCACGTTGCACAGGATGGCATCCAGGTGGGTTTTGAATATCTCCAGAGAAGGTGATTCCACAAGCTATCTGGGCAACCTCTGCCAGTGCTCTGCCACCCTCACAGCAAAGAAGTGCCCTCTCATATTCAGCCAGAACCACCTGTGCTTCAGTTTGTGCCTGTTGCCTCTCATCCTGTTGCTGAGCACAAATGAAAAGAGACCGGCTTCATCCTCTTGACAGCCTCCCCTCAGATATTTATACACATTGATGAGGTCTCCTGTCAGTCTTCTCTTTTCCAGGCCAAATGGGCCCAGTTCTCTCAGGCTGTTCTCATACAACAAGTGCTCCAGTCCTCTAATCATCTTAGTAGCCCTCACCAGGGCTGAGTAGAAGGGGACGATCACCTCCCCTGACCTGCTGGCAACACTCTTCCTAATGCACCCCAGGATACCATTGGCCTTCTTGGCCACAAGGGCACATTGGTGGCTCATGGTCAGCCTGCTGTCCACCAGGACTCCAGGTCTCTCTTTGCAGAACTCTTCTCCAGCAGGTCAGCCCTCAGCCTGTACTGTTCATGCCTTACTATTTAAAATATATTTCAGGAAACACATCAGTGAAAGCTTCTAGATTTAACAGCACATTTGCTATTTTTTTTTCTGTTGGTCTAATCGTCTTTTCATTCTTTTCCAATTTTCAGGGATTTTCAAGCTTGCTCAGATAAGTCCAGGAAAAATGAAACAACTGACGTACTTCAAGTCTTGGAAAATAAAAGCAAAAGCCCCCTGAGTTCACTCAAGGCTCTTAACAACTCAGCTTTCTACCAGTGCTAAGTCCCGTCCCTTCCCTTCCCTTCCCTTCCCTTCCCTTCCCTTCCCTTCCCTTCCCTTCCCTTCCCTTCCCTTCCCTTCCCTTCCCTTCCCTTCCCTTCCCTAAACCTTGAAAAAAGGAGGGAATGCTATAGCATTCAATCCTCTTAAATTTTCCTGGCAGAGTAATTTGTTTCAGCTGAGCATAGTTATATCTCTTTTCTTGAAAAGAAACCAAAAGCTTGTGTGAGCTACTCACTATGTGAACAGCTTAACCCTCACCCTCCCACCTGCCATGCACTAACTTGGCAAGCTGTAAAAGCCTGGCATTACATAGTTTAAATAGGAAAACTTGCATTTATTACACGAGACGTTCTGAATCAATAGTTAGTCCTCCATCAGATAGTGCAGGTGTCAACTTTGTCAATGAATGCTTCACCACTGGTTTTGAGTCTTGACATGAGTTTTAAAGGATAACATTGTATATGGAAAAGTAGCAGCATGATACAAACGGTAGAAATGTGTTTATCTACCTCTGCCAATTCTGATAATGCATTTTGTAATGTGACCTCTTATGTGCTAGTAATTGGACGCAAGCCACCAAAGAATCTCTAAACATTAGCAAACTGCAATGACACAACAATGACTTTCTGCCACTACTAACCCCATTCTCATTTCAGTTCATGTCCCATAACTGAAAGGTTCTGTATCTTGCTACCAATCCTCTTGGTTATTCAGGCATAATACTTCATGA
Organism: Cygnus atratus; assembly: GCF_013377495.2. Lineage (NCBI taxonomy): Eukaryota > Metazoa > Chordata > Aves > Anseriformes > Anatidae > Cygnus > Cygnus atratus. The sequence goes on from NC_066362.1 coordinate 25,001,640, forward strand.
TACTGACCTCTACTATTCTTTTCATAGGTAGAAAATAAATATATTTTCTATGTGTATGAGAAAATGTCTCCCTCTCCGTTGTGTATAATGTTTAAAAACATCGTGCCAAAGCCCTTTCAAAATCACACTTTTTAGAGATTGCTGATAACCCTTGAGTTTTCGCGTAGATCCCTCAGAAATGGAGCTTCTGGACTATCACACATCCTTTCCATAGTGTTTTTACACTTTACTTTGTAAAGTTTCAATGTTCATTAAACATATCAGAATCTTTATGGAGAGTTTGGCAACTACTCAGTAGTAAAACCTAGTGCTTGGGAAAATTGTGTGAGACTTCTCTGACTGGAGAGATGAGTGTAGGTGCTCCATGCACGTGCTCCAGAAATCATGTTGGAGATGGATTTTTCCCAATCATTTCCTGTGCAGCACATATTTAACAAAATACGAAAATATTCAGAAAGCCAAGTCTGAAGTTTGGTGCTGCTTTAAATGTGCAATCAAACCACAGCTGCAAGAAGTTCAGTATAGTTTTTAAGTAATGAATTTTTATTTTCAAATAATGACAGAGAAAATACTTTACCTGCCAACAATGAGTAAAGCTTTTGGAACCTGGAGCTTTCATGGATGGTCAAACCCTTAATGCAGAAAAGCTTTTTGATCCCAGCTCTCCAATGTGGTTTGCAATAAACATCAAGGCTTAAATTTAGAGTTAGCACCTGCACATCTTTCTGTGGGTTTTGGAAGAAAAGTCTTACCCTATCCTCTCCCTTCTTCAGGTTTTGAAAGACAAACGTGTTTCACTTAAGATGATGGTTCAGTGTGTATTCACGGACAATGTAGCCCTCCTTGCAACATGGATTTAGGTTCTGTGAGGGAATAAAAATTCAGTTCCACAGTACTATTTTGGCTTTTTTCCCACCAACTGGCTACACTGACCTTGCCCAGAGGGCAGACTCCATTTTTAGGTGTCTAATTCTCTCGTCATTATTTGGCACAGCCCTTGTGCAAATCATTATGCCTGATAATTAGATACTGCAGTACTCAGGGTTGTGACACAAGACTTTCAGAATCATTAATATTGTGCCTCCACTGTAATTCTTTCCCCTTCCAAAGGCTGTGTGTCATGCTCAGACAAATGCTGTGGTATATCAGACATCAGAAGCACTGTAAAAGTTACCTTTCCAGTAATGATCTCTGTGCTGCAAATAAAGACTCCTTCTGCTTATCCACTGAGCAATGAATTCCCCAGTGATATCTGAACATTTTGAACCTCACACAAGCTTTCTCCGATTTCTGCGAACCTTCAGAAACCCATTTTTAATTGAAAACACTATAAAAGCAATATACTGCAGATCATTTATCTTGGTCTTGCAGGCTGCGTTTTTGGACCCCTTGATGTAAACAAAAACTAAGCAAGTAAAGCTACTCCTGACCAGCTCTCTGACCATAGCTGAAATATATTTCCTGAGCCAGTTACTAGATTGACCTCAAGGCCCCATCATAAAAGAGTAACCTATCACTTTCTACCTGTCTCCACTTCAAGTATAACTATATTCATTGTGTTCATTTTTTTTTTTGTCAAAATCAGTCAGGAGCTCTCAGCAATAACTGACAGCCCTTGTGCTTAATTTTGACTATGCCATTCACTGAAAATTTTGTCCTCGGATTTTAAATTTCTTTTCAACCTTTTGGTTCAAACTATGTTTCTTTTATCTCTATAACAACAGGCACAATTTAATGAGGACTGCCAAACCCTCTCCTTTTCATGCATTTTAAATTAGTTTTGCTTCTCACTGAGTATAAATCTCTTCTTAGAGACCTTTATATAGCAACTCTTCTGTCCTTTTCTGCTGTTATGTTTGTTTGCAGTGTGTTGAACACCGATTTCCTTCCTTTTCTCCTTGACTTTCTTATTATGGGTACATTCTTGTTTGTGAACATATTATAACTGCACAGCTTTGGAGATGGAGCTGGCATCTGGAAGAAGAGAGTCGATGCTGCAGTCCTGGTGCAAAATGATGATACACCTCAGAGCTTTGTTGTTCCGTATAGTGGATTGGTAATTGCCCCCTGATTTTCAAATCTGCACAGAGTTATATGTCTAGGGAATGGATGAAGAAATGACCCACCGGCCTTGAGCTGTTATGTGGTTTGAGAGTCAGAGGAGTGACAGATATGGCTGAGTGTAACTGCTGTGGATGTTGTACCATGCTACCTATATATACCTCCAGAAGTGACTTCTGTTCTCCTATGGGAAAAGACTGTTGCAATCTCATGATTGCAAGGACTCTTAAACCTGGCTTTTAGCACAGAGATTTAACATGCTGGGTCGTCATAGTTTGAAAAGTAGGGCTGTTCAAAATTTTTCAAGAATATTTTAAAGTGAAGTATAACTTCTGTTGAGGACCAGATTCTGGCCTCTCTCCACTTGCAACAACAATTTCACTTACTTCAGTAAGATTCTTTTATGAGCATCTACTCTCAGCTTTGGGTGTCTGATTTTTGTACTATGGCTTGTAACCTATATCTGATTGTGGAGGAGAACCCTATTGCCAGTGTTAATGTTGTTTCTTGTGATGATAAGGCACATTACTTCATAAGATAATTTGTATAATTCATATTGATTTAACCTCTACAAGAGACCACAGCATTTTCTCATATCCCTTTTCAGAATATACTCTCCTCTCACATTGGCACTGGTTCCTTGCACCCACTTAACTCCATACAATACTACACCGAAGGTTTTCCTAGGCCCTCTGCTGAGTCTCTCTTTTTAGTGCCTTGCTTTTCGCCACAGCTGTGTTTGCATCACTTTTCTTAAAGTAGGAAATTGTTTGGGAAAAAAGGGGAGGATATAGGGGGCACAGAGTTTACACCACTGACACAGCCAAAATGCACAGCAGTGGGCCAAAGCATTCTTATCTTCTTTTTCATATCTACATTTAGGAATCCTTCTAGCACTACAAAAATGGAAATAACAATAATTTCCACAGAAACAGTAAAACCATTTCAAATATTTGAAACTGCTCAGTCATATGGTCTTATTACTGTGACTCCCATCTTACTTGCTGTCTTTTCTTCTAGGGCATTTTGGATCATCTCTCACCCTGCTGGTAAACTTAGACTGTGAGATCTCAGATTTGCTGTGCTGGAGGGCATAGATCAGTTCTGGGTGTTAGACATCTGAGAAGCCAATAAACTATTTTTCATTGCCTTCAAAGTAGGTCAAATTTGGTTGTAAATATTAGGAGAGTTTTCCTTTCTTTTTACACAAAACTTTGCTATTACGAGACTATAAGTCAGGTAATAGCAATTCAAGTCCTCTCTCCAGGCCTCCTTAATGTGCTCATCAGTATTAACTACTAAATGCATTTGCCTTAGGAGCTAGAAGATCCCTACTTTGTATTACCAACATTATGTCTTTAATAAGTAGTTGTGCAGGTATATCACTGGCCTGTGCCTGTTCAGGAGGAGTAGGAATGAATGGATAAAAAGAATCACAGGAGGTCAACTCTCACAAGAGAGAAAATAGAAGATGAAATTAATAGATATTTCTTTGGAAATAAAGCAGCAATTCCTGTCTGTGCCAATAATCAAAATACAGCTGAGTAGTACTTTTTCATTCTGTTTTTATATTACTCCACTTTGCTTTTTGTCTCCTCTCCCTAGACTAAAAACATTCCATCTGTCTGGTAATCTTTGATCATCTTTCTCATAAGAACTACTGTATAGTCATTCAGTCTGAACTTTATAGGATCATGGCCTACAGCCTTTGGGATCTTGCTTTCATATAAATCTCGGTGTCACCAACATGAGGGTAATCTCACAGAAAGGAGAACGGAGGGCATAAAGAGAAGAAAGAAGTGTCCATGGAAATGGTTGCTCAGGAATTATTATAAACTTATCTATGTGGACAGCCACATGTGCAGTCCTCCCATTTTCTGATTCAGTTCTACACATGCTAGGTAAGAGAACCAAATAGATGTGTTTGTCACCTTTTCAAGACATTTACGAACTGAAGCTCTGTGCTGTGCTGGCATAGACCCCACAGCAGGACTGTACTTCATCCCATCAGCCCAGAAGAGATGTGCAACCTAGCAGCTATTTATGTTTGCTACTCAGTGCTGCAGCTATCGCACAGGAAGAGGGGCACTGCTTCTACTCTGAGGAGAGGATAACCTTCAGTGGAAATATGGACCACAATTTAGGGTGTGGTTGTTGGTGACTGGAAGACAGTGGTCTTAGTGACTCAGCTCATCTGCACCCCTCGTCCTTCTAACATAATAATTATACAACAATATATATATAGTTGTATATATACAACTACTATATACATAAGTATTATACAACTATTAAAATAAGCAAGCAAACAATCAGCCAATGTGTAAGAATGAAACAGTGGTATCAAATTCTTGCTAGTACAAATATTCAATGCAGTAAGAGGACTGTGACCTAAATAGTGCTGGAGAAACACTAAAGACAAACAAAATTGCATGACAGTCCAAGTAATTGATGCATTTTAACTTGTAGCTAAGGGACTGAACAAATTTACTTAATCCTTAAAAAAAAACAACAACCAAACAAATAAACAAAAACCAAAAAAGTCAGAAGTTAAAAAAAACTATGTAATATATTCCTTGAAAAATAAATCAGAATGTGATGTAAAACAGGAAGTATGATAAACACTGTTGTTCTTTCCAACAATCATTTGGACATGTCAGATGCAATTACTTTGATACTTTACTGGGTTTACTTGGCAAGGGCTTGGTAGCAGGGGGACTTCGGGGGTGGGCACTGTGAGAAGAACCCAAGAGCTTTCCCATGTTAGATAAGAGCCAGCTCTAGCAGGCTCCAGAAGAGACTTGCCACTGGCCAGAGCCAAGCAAATAAGCAGTGTTGTTTGCGCCTCTATGACAGCAGATTTCAGTAAGGGGAAAAACTGATGCACCACAGGAGATGGGAGAGTGAGGAGTGAGAACCAGCCCTGCAGACCCCAAGGTCAGTGCAGAAGGGAGGGCAGGAGGTGCTCCAGGCACACAGCACAAGTTCCCCTGCGGCCCGTGGAGAGGCCCCTGGTGGAGCAGGCTGTCCCCCTGCAGCCCATGGGTCCCACACGGAGCAGATCTCCACACTGCAGCCCGTGGAGGAGCCCCGGTGGAGCAGGTGGATGTGGCCTGGAGGAGGCTGCGGCCCATGGAGAGCCCCCGCAGGAGCAGGCCCTGGGCCGGAGCTGCAGCCTGTGGAGAGGAGCCCACGCAGGAGCAGGGGGTCTGGGGGGAGCTGCCGCCCGTGGGGGACCCGCGCTGGAGCAGTTTGCTCCTGGGGGATGGACCCCATGGTACGGAGCCGTGTGGGAGCAGGTCCTGAAGAGCTGCTGCCTGTGGGCAGCCCCTGCAGGCTCAGTTCGGGAAGGACGGCATCCCGTGGGAGGGACCCCACATGGAGCAGGGGCAGAGAGTGACCGTGAAGGAGCGATGGATACAAAGCGTCAGGGACTGACCGCAGCCCCCATTCCCTGTTCCCCTGTGCCGCTTGGGGGGCGGTGGCAGAAGAGGGTGGATGGGGGGAAGGTGTTTTTAGTTTGCTTTTAGCTTCTCACTGCTCTAGTCTGTTGGTAACAGGCAATAAATTATATTAATCTCTTTAGACTAAGTCCATTTTGCCCACACTGGTAATTGGTGAGGGAACTCCCTGACCTTATCGCAATCCTTTAACCCTTTTTCATTGAATTTTCTCCTCCTCTTCCTTTGAGGAGGGGGTGTGAGAGAGACATTGTGGTGGAGATTAGCTGCCCATCAGGGTGAAACCACCACAGGTAATTATTTTATTCTATTCTCATAAAAGGGTTGAATTTCTGGAGGTCATCTACTGCATTATATCTAGCCCTTTTTACTTATCTGAGCTGTTATACAAGAAATGCATTAGGGCTACAGGGTAGTTCTTGCTAAAGGATGTATGGCACTATTAAAAAAAAGCAAAAAAAACAACCCATCACTTTGCAATGGTGACTTCATTAAAATATTTCTGTCTTCCTTTTACAGACAATCAGTTTTGCTTTGTTGGAGTAAAAATCCTGCTGTTACACAGTCACGGAAGCTATTTTTGGTATCCTAGTCTCTCAAGGTCTATGGGTAGCAGTTGTGGAGTCTAATGCAATCTTTTTTATCGTTCTTCTGTAAAAAATAGCCTAAAACCTTAAGTCCAGATTCTATCTGCAGTATTTGAGGAAGGCAAGAACAGCTTAAGAAGAAAGAGAGGGGTATTTTCCTATCTGAAGCCAATATAGAGGCAACGTGCATGTTCTTATGTGTACTGTCGGATCTTATTCATTGAATTAGCAAGAGCAGGATTAGACCCACAATACTCTTTCAAGTCACCAGAAGGTGGATTAGGGCTAAAACTACCGATTAAAGCCTGTTTTCTTCAAAAAAAATCTGCACATGAATTTTCAGGATTTAAATGCAAAAGGTGTTTGTAAGCACTATGAGAAACCACTTTTGAGCTGAAATTTACTAGGAGAATAATTCCATAATGACCAACAATTACAAGTTATTGCAAAGACTGTTCTTTAAACTCTGGAGATGCAGTATCCTTTGACTTCCAATTTAAAAATATGTCCTATATTAATTAGAGTTTTGAAGTTAAAATGACAGGGAACCTAAAATAGGGCTCTTTAATGAAGGCAACTTTCAAAGCAGTGAAACAGAAAGTTCTCCTGTGATACAGCCTTAAATGAACACTATAGAATAAATTCTAACCTCATTTAACCCAATGAAGACATACTAGAATCAATGGGCCAGTATTGCAGAAAAAGGGGCAGTGAATTTAAATCTGCAAGTTAAACTCTGTCATCTGGAGTCTTTCAAAGAAGATAGAAAATAAGCTCTCTAATATTGGCAATGAGGCGAATTTATGGCGATTTATTGCTCATGCAGTGCTATTAATGTGTGCTTATAGACAGAGATGAAGGTGACTTCTACGTTCCAAAAAGTGTAGCAGAGGTTACAGAGACAGGGTATCAAGCTGAAAGGGAGAAATGGAGAAAAACCTGTATAGTAGTTAAAGTACATGTTGTTGCTTATATCATTTCTGAAGATGTTGTTTTGTAATGGGAATGTTCCTTTCTGTTGTTGGAATGGTGGGACACATGTTGTATGGTTGTATAGACCTTCACCTGGATTCACCTCGCTTAGCTTTGCAAAGCTGTCTGAAAAATCTGAATTTGAGAGCTCTCTGTACATAGCTGAGCCATCTCCAAAGACTTCAAGGTAACTTATCCTTTCTCATCATCATCTGAAAGCCTAAGTGAACTCAAAAGTTTTAACTGTGGAGAGCTAAAAAAACAGAAGAGAGGAATCTTGGTCCATACATCTGTGTTTTAGGAAGCAATGCTCAAGATGCTTAGAGACCAACGATGGTGCTTCTTATTAGTTCTTCAGACTGCCTTTCCAGTTGTCAAGATCAAGCACATTTCTTCTCAAATGATCAGTAAACACTCAGGGAAATAAAATCAATCTTTTTCTCTGAGATGTACAGAATACTTCAGTTGTTTTTCTTATTTTTTAATTATTTGACTGTGCTTACCTGTCAGTGCATGCATACTCAAGCGCTTGTAAGTCCATGCATACTGAACACCTTTGACGAGACTTAGGAAGTCTACTAAATAATATATTTGCTTTTTATTAAAAAGTCTCAGAACTTGTTGTTGGCTTATCTAATGCCTGGTGTTAGAAATAATGCTTCTGACTTTATTTCTGGTTTACAGTTGAGGTTGACAGGTCATTTCTAGTCTAAATATGTTCTACTTTTTCTTTTTATTGCATTTTTTATTATTACTGTGCCTTAAGCAATAGAATATATACTTCAATATTTCTTGTACTTAGTCTATTAAGATACACATGCTCTTCTTACTTTCCTTTTCATTTTACATGCTCATACATTTTTATGATACTACTCTAAAGGATTATCTGTAAATCAGATCAAGTTCAAGTTTTATAATAGTATGTGCTAAATATTACAGAGAAACTGTTCAAACCTATTTAACACACCAGGCTGGATTTTTATTATTATTATTTATTTATTTATTTATTTATTTATTTTTGTGAGGTATCTTATTGGCCCTTTCAAAGGTCTCTAATCTCCACTAGCCTCGGTAAAGAATCAAAACCCACACAGGGGAGCTAAATCCTCTACTGGATTGCTTACTGAGTCAAATAATAATAATAATAATAAATAAAAATCTGCAAGCTGATGTTAGCAAAGTCAACAGAAAATGATACATGTCAGTAATGTGTTGTCAGGAGAATTAAGTACTTTCTTATTATTCCTTTACTTCACAAAAATATATTAAAAGACAATAAAACATAAAGCACAGCTTTAATTGCAGTAACAACCTGTATGCTCATCAGTGCTCAACTCAAATGATTTCCTTCAGCAAACAATATTTTTGTGAAAAGCAATGTCACTTCTTAAACATTTGGAACAATTATTCTAGGCTGTAAAGAGTATACAATGGGATTTCTTTCATGAGCTGAGATGCTAGTCTCTGTAACTGTTACTCATTTCAGAAGAACCTACAGGCAACCCCTGAGAAATGAAGAACTATGGTGTGAGCTGAAAGACACCCAACGAGGCTCCTGGAGCTCTACAATGGCGTATTGTCATACCTAATAGGAATACAGAAGTGCTATCCATGTTGGTGTAAGGACATGGATCCATGTTGGTGTAAGGACATGATGCACAATGACTGCTGTGACCTGCAGGGTTTGCAAGCCAGAATGCTGCAGAAGGGGAAGGTGCAATTGACATTGGTTTGTGTGTCTCTTGGATAGAGGAACATTACAAATGCATCTTCAGTCTAGAAAATCCAAGCAGCTTTTCCGCCAAGAAGTTGTATAAAATACCAAACTGGAGAGAAAGTATGGGATAAAGGGCAGACAGAGTGCTCTTCCAAACTATTCCAGTGATTTAAGGGATAAATTGGGCATGCTTCTTATACTCTTTGGGCCACAGTCACACTGTCCACCATGGCACATAAGGTAGTGGGAACAACCCACCCACCAGCACCTGGCTGAGGAATTATAACAGGCAAAGTGCATGTGGTACTGAACTCTCACTATTTTACACTATCAGTACATTGACTGAGGAAGGAATACTAGGGTAAACGAGGGCCTGCTGCTGGATATTTGACTGAGCGATAAAAGACAAGGAAAATGAAGAGATACCCAAAGTCTTCTTTGCTGTGGCTTTTAATGTGAGAGGAAATGTCCTTCTTTGTGGAGGAGGACCTCTGTGTTCTGGTGTGCAAGCTGAACATGATTAGGTAGTGTGTTTTTCATAACCATGTGTAGAGCTCCAGTAACAGCAGTTTAGTCATCAGGAGAAGGAAAGTTACAGTTTCTCTATATTCAGCAATTGTGACTTTGCATCTGGTGTACTGATTTTGTACTTCCTGCTACAAGAGATGCATTTGTAAACTGGCAGAGGGTCACCAAGATGTCTATGGTGATGGAAAACATGCCATAAGCAGTGGCTGAGAGACCTGGGTTTGTTCAACCTGGAGATGAGAAAACTAAGGGAGGATCTAGTTATTGTCCTCAGCTCCCTAACGGAGTTTTATAGATGAGGTGAAGTCAGAATTCCCACAGGCATAGGGATAAGAATTAATAGGGATAGGCTGTAAGAATGGAAATTCCACTTGTTTATGAGGAAAAAATAAAGTCACTATGAGGGTTGTCAAACACTGGAACAGGTTGCTCAGAGGGAATGTGGAGTCTCTGTCCTTGGATACATTCACAATTTGACAGGAAAGGGCATGAGTGATGTGAACCAGCTTCAAAGTTAGCCCTGTTTTGAGCAAGCCAGACCAGATGTCCTCCAGCAACATTTTTTCTACAATTCTATGATTGTGCAATGAACCAGCAGCTTTTTATAGCAGGTGGACTCTCAGCGCTCTCTTTGAGCTGAAGTACCATGAGACATGCTGCCTGAACATACTCCTTTGCATTTCTATTTCCTTCCCTTTCCTTGACTTCTCTTGTACACTGAGTTACTGTGAGGTTTAAGGTACCTAATTCCCATAGAGAGACTGTTTTGTATTTATAGAGTGTATATGGAACACTTAAGTCCCCTAGGAATATTGCACAAATAATAATAAAAACTATTTAAGACTAAAAAAAAGTGAATTTTTCTCTTAAGTCTAAACATAGCCAGGTAGGTAACATGACCAGTTAGCATCAATATTATAACTTCACTTCTGCTCAGTGTCACTATCAATTTCCCTGATCCCCACTAAATTTTGAAGAGTTACCATTTAGTAGTCAGAGACTATGGAAATATTAATTGGACTAATAACATTTCTGAATTGTTACCCTGTTTTTTTCTTGCTCCAGAAAAAATTGCTTATTTTCTCAGTGAGAGTTTAACGTCAAGCAGATGATGTGATCTGACACTCAAATAAAGATTGTCTTAAAAAAAAAAAGAAAAAGAAAAAGAAAAAGAAAAAGAAAAAGAAAAAGAAAAAGAAAAAGAAAAGGAAAAAGAAAAAGAAAAAGAAAAAGAAAAAGAAAAAGAAAAAGAAAAAGGAAAAAAAAAAGATTACTGGATTCTCCTTAATTTCATTTCTTTTTTGATTGTGGGCCTTCTTCAGCTTTGCTGTAACTCAATAAATTTTTATAACGGTATTTATTTACATTGTGTGTCATAAAGGTTTATTGTATTTTTCCTAAAGAATATCTACACTACTGGATACTGCAGGTGGCTGCAAAAAGTCTGGTCAAACTCTTTTTGAACAGTGTAGCTAGGCGTGCATTTTTGGTAAATGAGTTTGAATTTGTGCAAGGTATTAAAAGATAGCCAAGCTTGTGTCTGCAGGCTACATAAAGTCTGATAGGACTTAGGCCCAACATCACCTGAACACAGCTAAATTCTTCCTCTAATGCCCCTTTGGGCATGTATACAACATAGTTGTGTTTGTAACACCCCAACTGGCCTGCCCAGAATGTGTCCAGGCATCAATTACAACCCAAAATATCGGGGAACCTGGTGAAGAGCCCCTGAACAAGCTCAGCTGAAAACAATGTACCCAGAACAGAGCTAACTAGGTGAATGGTGACCCCATGCATTTCTGCTGCACTGGCTTCTCCCATTACCTCTCAAGGGGCTGTGGACTCCTCGTCTCCAGTAGAGTCCTGAAGCAGGAGTTTCTTCTGTACCTGAGGTAACCCAGCTCTGCATTACAGCAGCTAATGACACTATATATTGATGCTTCTAACTGTGCTCTTTTCGGTCTTGAACTGGTGTTACTGTGAGCATTCACAGAGAGAGTTCAGATGAACAAAAAATAGGCCAGAAATTTGCTATAGAAGAGTGGGCTAGAAGTCTGTTCAGACTCATCAGCATGACTAAAACTGTTGGCTAAATTATAGCTTGCCAAATTCTTCTGAACTGCTTGTCTCTCTGTTGCTTCCATGCTCCTGAGAACAAAGGTGAGAGATCAACACCCACATGCAGAGTGACCTCAGAGAAAATCCCTGGAGAAGTCTGAAAGAAGAACTGAAATACGATTTCTTCTGTCCAATTCAATTCACACACAAACTAGACCTGGAAGACAAGAGAACTTCCATGGCCATTTTTCTGGGGGCTGAGGCCTGCATTATCTATATGGAAGTACTTCATGTGATGATGACCACTCATCACACACACACACACACAAAAAAAAAAAAAAAAAAAAGACCATTACCTGCTCAGCTCTCAATTAATTCTCACTAAGTAGTACAGATGCTATAAAATGTCATCTATTGATATTATCACAAATAAATCTTCTGAAAGGGTCTCCAATCCTGACTGTGAGCTATCGCTTTGCAGTTTGGCCTAAGGTCTCGATGACGCGTAAGTTTTTTATCCTCTGCTCTGCAAAACTGCTGCCTTGGTTTTCTGTTCTGACTTCCCATTAATTCTCAACAGGAGGCTTGACTAAATTTCTAAATTTCTAAGTATCAAAACCTGCCTGCTGAGAAACTGCATGACCCGTGCTAACCATTGCCTCTGATAACATTTATGGGCCACTGAAACAATGGAACCACGCTAGGCTGGTGTGTGAGCAGCAAACAAATCTTGCAGAGGATAATGGACATTATCGTGCCCTATTCTGCACAAGATAAGAATATCCACATTACTCTAAAAGCTTTCAGAACAAAAGATAACACTTAGCTTATTTTCCTTCAATAATTTATTTACACATGCAAGAGACATGCATTGCCCCTTATCACATAAATACGTACAAACATGAGCAAATAAACAGCAACAAGCCATTTTATCTCTGGGGCTGGAAGGAAAAGAAGAGATATAGTTATTCTTCCTATTTCAGAAAAACAGAGGGACACCCAAACTCTATGAACATAAGAATCATTCAGTACCAGACAGAAACAAAAGAAAGAGAAAGAGAGAGAGAGAGAGAAAAAAGTGATACATACTTTACATATATCAGAGAGATTTCAGTCAGAGTTTCAAATCCCAAAATGTGTTTGCATGTCTGCCAGAAATAAATGTCTTCTTTTGGCTGATAAACTGAACTAACTTGACATGAAACCAGATACTTTTTTTTGGAAAGGAAAGCAGGGACACCAGAGTGTCATTCTGAGGAGAGTTAACTCTCATAATACCCAGTCAAATGTGTTATTTGTTGTTCAGTAAACTCATTTGGCAGTCATATTTCCTTTTCACTGATACTGTGTTTATTCTTATCCTTTCTTGAATTCCAAACCTTAGATATGTGAAAATCTGCCCATACTGTCCATACAAGTTTCTTTCAACATGGATGGATGCTCAGGGAAAATAAGATTATGAAATAATGCAGCCTCTCTACTGCCTTGTGGCATGGAACATGTCAAAATTAATGGTTCACCCCCTCCTCTTCCCCTCCAAAAGCCATTACCAGTCAGGGATCTTTAAGGCTCAGGACTGCTCAGTGCTAAGCAGACCCCAAGCTGGCACTGCACTGATCCCTTTCTCTGTGGTTCCTTTCTTCTGAGCCATTCTAGTCCAATCCATCTAGGTGCTCTCATCATCCCTTGACCACTCTCTGTTAAAAGAAGAATGTCCTATTGTTCCTTTTTAATGAATCTGTGGATGAAAAAGAGTTCATTCAGCTGCCTTTGTGAGGTATCTCAATTCTGAAGAGAGCCAGGTCATCAGCCAGTGCTAGTCCGGTCTCTGCCAGTAAGATTTGCAGCCCACCTGTATGCATATGCATTTGAGGAACAGGGGTCAGAGGCTATACAGCATTATGCAATGAGACTTTGACTCCTTCCTCTGGCAATGGAAATGCAGTTCATGCTGGGATAACTCAATTATTTTCCTGCTTTTGCTAGAAAAAAAATGAGGAGATGAAGAAAAAAAACAAAACAAACAAAAACAAAACCCCCAAACAAACAAAATCCAACCCACCAAATAATAGTAGGAGTGATCTGAGATCTGATCTTTGCCCCTCAACCTCTTTATTTATTTATTTTTATTTTTTTGGTAACTCAAGAATGCATTTGCCTGCACTTGTTTTGTCTATGGCTGAGTGTTTTCAGTTTCATGCCTGGTTGCCTGCCTACCTGAGCCCTGCTGAGAGCATGTTTTTCTCTGTGAAAGGAATGCATATGTTTGCCTGCCTGGTTGAACCAGAAGCTGTTTCTATAGGGAAAAAAAAAAACAAAACAATTGTTGTTGAATTACAGTCAGGCACTTCTTTCTGAAAATTGTTCTTGTAGACAACAGCTGAGGTTCAGTGAGGTGAATGCAAGGATGTGTAATGTATTTTTACTTGCCCCAGCCTGTCCAGTTTTTTATGTAAGGAGGGAGTGCAATTCCTTGCATAGAGAGAAAGGATTGTTTCACCAACCTTGGGGCTAGAAGACTTAAGCTTGTGAAGAGAGCTATGAAAGATGATGGATCCTCCCATCATCTCAGCTGTAAATTATTCCTTTTTATGCTGGATAAAATTGATAAAAGAAAGGTGAGGTTATAGCTGCTTTCCATGGCTGCAGCTTCCCATGCCTACCTTTTATCCCCCAAAGTCTTGAATGTGGTCTGTGTCAAGGGTAATGTAAAGACTTTTTTTTTTTTTTTAAAGCAAAAAATATTTGTGATCCTACTATTGGAGCTGCAGTAAGAGGAGGTGTGTATTCTTTTTAGCTTTGTGTTATTTTTTTTTTGCTATGTGTGGAAATAGGAAATCAAAACTTCCAGCACTCCTTCCTAAAGACTGAATAACACTTTATTTTTCATCTGCAAAACACTGCCAAGAAAGTGGAAAACAACAGGGAGAAACAACATAACCTATGCTACTGCAGAAGCTTAAATCATAGCTGAAACTAAAACTTCTCAATCACATACTTATTTAGAATGCTCTGTTCTGAGAAAAAGAAATAGAAAAATCTATGGAACTATAAGTTACATAACAATATTGGAAAAAAAAAATCAGATTGTACTGCCTCCTTTAAGTTCTATAGATAATGACTACAATACAAAACTAACACAAAATATAACGTTGATCTTGTTAAGGTCTGAAAATTTTTCTGTGATTAGAGTTGGAGGGTCAAAGAAGACAAATTGAAGGTTCTCTGTCTTTTTTTTTTTCTTTTTTTTTTTTTTTTTTTTTCCCTGGTATTGCTTTCTCTTTCTGTGGTCAATGAAAACTGATAACTACAGTTTTCTTCCAGGTTTATGCCCTATAACTAAAATTTCATCTGACAATTGCTGGTGTTTTCTCCTCTTTGTTATCTTCTCTTTTTCCCTAATATACCATCGGTCTCCGTACATGTTCCCTAAACTTGTTCTCTATTCCTCCCACCTTGTTCTTCATCTGTGGAATCAAAAGTGTGAAACAGATATACACTGTGCTCTGGCATTTTTCAAGTGGCCTTGGCTGGTCTTTGTTTTTTGGAAATCAAACACAGACCACCAAATTTGGATGAGTCTTCAGGATATGATAGGGCAAACCTTGCTGCTAATAAAAAAAAGCAGGTTTCCACCTTGTGGGATTCTCTAATTATTCTTCATCTACCTTTATTTGCATGTCTGCCCAAATTTCTCTCTTAATTCATTCGCAGCTGGACCTTTACTACATTCTGCTATGGAAATGTCTGAACTTTGTCCTGATTAAATCACAGACAGTTCTCTGAAATTATATTTATAAGAATAAAACACTTTTCAGGTGTTAACACCAAAAGCTGTTATCACAGACCTCAATTTCTGGGCATTGAGAGAACCTAACTGCTTTGCATGGCCATGTGTTTCCTGAAGAAAGAAAGAAACACACAGTGTTTTTAGAAGAATCAGTGCTCAGCAGTTCAGTTCCAGCCACAGGTGATGTGATGCCATTTATTCACACTGTATCACATTCTGATGGCTAGTCAGACCTGCCCCTTGCCATTTCAATGTATTGATTCAATGTCTCCTTCCTATAGTAAATTCTGATCTTCTCCTTCGTTTTTATTTCTCATTTGCCCCTATTTTGCCTACTTTTTTTTTTTTTTTTCCAGGCATTTTAGTATTATTACATTTAGTCCTCAGCCAGCAATTTCCATGGTAAATCCAATCACCTGAATTAAAAAGAAATAGGTTTCCCCTTGGTTGTGTGATTAAGTTATTCAGAGCATAGAGAACACAGGGTTTTTCCTGTTTTTAGATCAACATTTTTAACTGTAATAAAGATGTTACTTAGGAAGTGAACCATGTCTTTGCCTATGAACATTTTCCTTGAAGAAATGGCAGCTGGGACAGAAACTCCTGATTAGCATATCTCTCTGATGGTCTTTAAAATGATCTAATAAGATCCAGGCTCTCTACTGTCACCATCTAGGGAATGTGCATCTTTGAAGTATTTTTACCGACTCTCTGTGATTTTTGTTGTGAGTTGAAAAAAAAATCCTTTTCGGTGTGGAATTTAATATTCCTCAGTCTAAGTTATTTTCTAGTAATTTCTACCACTCTCTGCTAATACAGTGGAAGGAAATGTAACACATTTTTCAATCCCAGAATTATAGATGTCTAAAGTCACAGTTTAGTTCTGACAAGAGAGATATTAAACACTATTGTTTTGGGTAAAGTGTTATTTTGATGAAAATGGAACTACCCTATTTATTTCTCATTTCCTCAAAACATATTATTTTCTTTTGTCCACATCCATTTCACTTTTTTTTTTTTTTTTTTAATCTGTGAGAATAATTATCAAGCTAATTAATGTTGATATATTTGGAATGCAATTCCATAGTTCCATCTAAACAACAGAATATTCTGGTGTTTAGCTTGGGAATTGTAGAATGGTTTGGGTTGGAAGGGGCCTTAAAAATTCCACCCCCCCTGCCATGGGTAGGGACACCTCCCACCAGACCAGGTTGCTCAAAGCCCCATCCAGCCTGGCCTTAAACACCTCCAGGGATGGGGCATCCACAGCTTCTCTGGGCAGCCTGTTCCTGTGCCTTACCACCAGCTGAATGAAGAATTTCCTCCGTATATCGAATCTAAACCTACCCTCTTTTAGTTTAAAGCTATTCCCCCTTGTCCTATCACTATTCTCCCTGACCAAAGTCCCTCTCCAGCTTTCCTGTAGGCCCCTTTTAGGTACTGGAAGACTGCTATAAGGTCTCCCCAGAGCCTTCTCTTCTCCAGGCTGAGCAACTCCAACTCTCTCAGCCTGTCTTTGTAGGCGAGGTGCTCCATCCCCTTGATCATCTTTGGGGCCTTCCTCTGAACTCATTCTAATACTTCCATGTCCTTCTTGGGCTGGGGGCCCTAGAGCTGCACAGTGCTCCAGATGGAGTCTCACAAGATCAGAGTAGAGCATGAGAATCGCCTCCCTTGCCCTGCTGGTCACAATTCTTTTGGTGCAGCCCAGGATATGGTTGGCTTTCTGGGCTGCAGGCACACATTGCCAGCTCATGTTGAGCTTCTCATCAACCAACACCTCAGGTCCTTCTCCTCAGGGCTGCTCTCAATCCATTCTCCACCCAGCCTGTATTTGTGCATGAACACAATTTGATTTAACATTGATCTAACATATGAAGCAACAGCTGTCACTCTCAAGAAAAGAAGCAAAAAAAAAAAAAAAATTAAAAAAAAAAAGGTATTTTAAAAAGTAGGCTTCCGAAAGTCATTTCACAGTGTACTGTCCTGTGCCAATATAACAGACTTTTCCCTCCACACCCCCAGCATCCAACATCTAGTTTCTCACATAGTCTTAAAGCTCAACCCTGGAGAACTCTTAAAGGTCTTTTTCATATTCTGTGTGTACCAGATTTTAATTTTTGGAAGATATGTAGCCTTAATTTTCAGCCCATATGCTATGTTACCTGGCTTGGGAGAAGAAGGGGGAGGAAAAATCCAACAGAAATGAACACACTTATCTTTGTTAGCTTTAGTATCATATCTGCAATTTCTTTCAAGCCTCCTCTAGGTTTTGTAAATGTTCCTCTGAAATCTTCCCAGTTATTAGCATGTCATCGAGATAACAGACAACACCATTTACCCCCTGCCTTACTTAGATCATTATTCTTTGAAACACAGCAGGTGCTTTTTCTGTTCATACCTAAATAGCCCCTTATGTGTTTTTTTTTTTTTTTTTTTTTTTTTTTTGTACTAGCTGCAAAGCCACCTGCTGGTACTCTTGGGACAAGCCCTGCTTGGTAAACTGCTCTCTGCACTTTGAAAATAAATGGTCTACAGTAGAAATTCCTTGTTGTCCAGTTGGAGCCAAAAAGTGATGGAAATTCTACATTTCTGACAAGTTCTGCTCTCCTATCCCCCCTGAAGTTCAGTTGGTGCAGCCCATTCTGTGGCATTCAGGGGAGTAAACAGACTCTGGTTCCTAGCACACCAAGCTGCATTTCCAGAAGCCTTTGCAAGGTTTATGGTACAGGTGTCCTCCTGAGAAACACAGAAATAGGTTTGTCACTCACAGATGACACTGCAGCTATACCTGTTCCTAAACCATGTCTGCAATGAACATGACTTTGGTTTGAACTTTGTTAAGCTGTTACAGAGCTGGTTAGCTACTATCCACTATAATTTAGGCTTAGAGAAACAGTTGCCCACCACTTTCAGTTAACACTCTTAAGTAATGTTAACCAAGTATATTTAAAAATTACAGTGACTGGAAGACCTACCTGTTAATCATTACTTGTCCTTACACTACCATGACACAGAGTGTGCAATGTATGTTCATTTTCTACTGTGCACAGACACTGCTCACTCATCCATGGACAGTTTATTTAGTTGACAGATTAATTGTACCACAGATGCAGGGATTCTGGGGAGGCCAGCTCAGTTCTGGCAGGATTATTCAGTGCTGTGCAGTTGTTGCTACATTAGTCTCACAGGGTTCACAGTGACCTGTCCAGAGAGCGTACAAAAGACCAGAGATGTCCCCAGCCTGGTCCAGCATGGGCTTGACACATGTAAATGCAACCAGACAAAATATGGCTCAAGAGTATTCACTTAGGAGGAATAAGGAGATGACTCCATTGCTGCGGCTAGAGGCCTCTTATCAGTTCGAGAAGTACTGCTTGAACTTGCTAAGCAGATTCGAGAGCTCAATGTAGAGGACCTCAAATAGTTCCACAAAAATCAGCTCAATATTGACAGGAAACATTATATCTGGTTGAGAACCAGACGTACCACCTTTATAAGCAAAGCTGCCTTTCTGGGATATTCTTCTTTATGGGTATCGTACAGCTTTCTCTAACACCTGTTCTGTTCCAGCCTCTGTAATCACCTACCCTTCTGGTACTGATGCTTCTTAAGTGGATACTCCGGCCTTACGCTGTCATTCCCCAGGCACTTTAGTGGAGACACAGTGAGCTGGCTCAAAGAATGGACTCAGGTTCTAACATTTAATTTCCCGAGTTAGTTCAAACCAGATTACTTAGCAATTCAGTCCACAATTGCCCAAACATTTTTGCCAGCATAACAGAGGCAGTGGTGTAGAGGTGGAAAAGAAGGGCTAAAGGTGGGGTGAGAGAAGGACAGCCTCTTGAGGTTGTAGTAGTTCTTTGTGCAAATTTAAAGTGCTTGCTGAATTGTGATGTTATTTCCAGACATCAAACTGATTTTAGAGTGTTTTGCAAAAAGTTATTGAAACAAGCAGTAGCAGGAAATATTTTTAGATTTGCCAAATACCAGAAAATACTTTAGCTTTCAAGCTTCAATACTTGGCTTTCAAGATAAAAGATATTGTTCTGTTAAAAAAATAATAAAAAAAAATGTAAGCTTTTAATGGTTTCATTAGAAGATCTATGATGTCTTTATACTCTATCTCAATAAGCTCCAGTGTAAAATATGTCTCTAAGTACACTTTGTATTTTATAACTATGTTAGAAAAATAACTTTTGTACAGTGAAACCTTCCATACTGTTTCTGTAAAGCCTAGATCTCTTTCAAAACTTTTAGTTGCATGATAGTCCCTTCAGTGCAGTTCAAACTTTCTTTTTTTTTTTTTTTTTAATTTCAAGATTCATTCCTTTGCCAATTTTCTGTTTTGTGTTTTACTCTACACAGAGAAGTTAAGAATTAAATAATCCAGCAGTTTTTTCATAAACAGGTTCAGAATATAGCTTTGTTTCCTTACGATGCAAGACAATAACGGGAAAGCAGGAATCTAAAATTCTTTAGCTTCTGTTGGAAGTGCCCTTCTGTGCAATTACATTCTTTGGTTCAGTAAAATCACTTAAGGAAAATTTTTCAGATCTACTCCCTAACGTTATCCTTTTGAATTCCCATATGAAGATTTTAAATACTGCTAATACTATAATCTAATTCTAAATTTTTGAAAAAACAAAACAGCAACAACAACAACAACAAAACCAACTACTGGAGAAAGATTGAAGAATGTGAGAATTATAAATTCAATCTAGATCTAATTTACAGGTATAAAAACATGGAAATATTCTCATTTCTATAATATACTGATAAGAAGCCAGCAGTGGAGGGAGGAATGTAACCACCTTTCTTATGATCTTTTTCTCTGGGCTACGTTGTATAACTGCAAGCAGCAACAAGGCTATTAGTTATATTTATTAATGATAAATCTGAGTCAGTACTTCCCTACATCACTGTAAAAGAGTATGATTCCAGTGGTGTTACATTGATATGAATCCATAGCAAAATCAGATTTACATCTTGCTTTATTATTTGAAGCACTACTCCACTTGCAAATGAACCTAGATAGCTGTGATTTGGA
Organism: Cygnus atratus; assembly: GCF_013377495.2. Taxonomy (NCBI): domain Eukaryota; kingdom Metazoa; phylum Chordata; class Aves; order Anseriformes; family Anatidae; genus Cygnus; species Cygnus atratus. Next base: position 25,021,861 of record NC_066362.1, read on the forward strand.
AATGAAAGACTGGAAGAACTGAGTATCAAAGAATTAACACCAAAGCTAAAATACACACACACATAGAGAAAACAAAAAGAGCAGACAATCAATGAAGGCTGGACAGAAGAAGAGTCTTGATGAACTAGTAAGAGATAGGGTGAGTTTCATCAAATAGAAAAATGTATGTGCATGTAAAATAGAAGGATAGTAAGACTGGAAGCTTGCAACATTTTACAAAGTGTTTTTTGAACCTTTGGGGTGAGTATATCTTTGAAGAAATATGATATCATCACTTTTAATGTCATACAGTCACCTTTAGGATATGATCAAAGGAATCTGCTCTTTGCCGTTGAGTTTTTAACAAAAATCTTTTCTTGGGGCAGAACCGCTTGTTAAGGAGTGGGGTTAATGTCACAGCTGAGTAGTCAGGAAAGTATTATTCTATCATTAGTGACCTCCTGTCTATGGAGGATGAATAAAACAAGTTAGGAGAGAAAATATCCAGATACATATCACTGATTTCTCTTTCTAAAGGAAATTACCTGGAAGACTCTGAAAGCCACAAGAGGCTGCCCGAAGTGTGACAGTAGATAGATGTCAGTGGTCATTATTGGATAGAATGTAGACAAAATAAAATACCTATATTTACCTGAGTATAGTCCCAGCGTCATTATCTTCAGCTGAAAAATCACTCACAACTTCAGGTCTTTGTAGACTTTTTAACCCAAATAGCAAACAACTGAAGCCACTGTTTCTCTCATGTTTTAACACACTCTCCCACTGCTGAACATTTAATATATAGAGATGTTTTCAAAAGAGAGTTAGGTTATAGAGTCATTACTGACATTGTTACAAAAAAATAAACTATATATGTCTACCAGTGAAGTCAGTCTATACTTACATGCTATATGTAAGTGAAATAATGCATTTATTTTAATATGACTAGATCTTTTTATTTTTTACTTTTTTTCCCTAACATTAAAGACAATGGGGTAAATTTCATATAATCTAAGATCTTGCCAGGCACAGAGGAGAGACTGACTGGCCTGTAGTTCCCTGGGTCTTCACTTATTCCCTTTTTAAAAATGGTAGTTATATTTCCACTTTTCCAGTCACTGGGAACCTTCACTGGACTACCACAACTTCTCAAATATGATGGATAGTGGCTTAGCAACTTCATCTGCCAATTCCCTCAGGACCCGTGGATGTATTTCATCAGGTCCCATGGACTTGTCCACCTTCATTTGAGACCTTAGATGGTCTCAAACCTGATCTACAATGAGCAGTTTTTCATTCTCCCAGTCCCTGCCCAACCTTCTGTGACTTGGGCTGTGTGATTTGAGCACTTGCTGGTGAAGACTGAGGCAAAAATTTGTGATATTTCATGTTGTACCAGCTTTCTAAACTTAAATGTTTGGAAGAACTCACCAACTTTGGTTCTGGGCATTTGGAGGCCATTTTAGATAATCTTCTCCATGTACAAACAAGCAAACAAAGAAAAAAAATACAATCAAAAAACCACCACATACTCTTGAAATGTTACACTACCGGCACCCTGCCCAATTGCCAGTTACACTGGCACAAGACTGGTGACATTATGAGTAGATATGAAACAAAATTAATCTTGATATTCTACTGCATCTAATTTTTGTCATCTGAAATGCAAAACCAGGGAACAGTTTCAGACTAATTGCTTCTAGACATTTTTTCTGTTTTGAGAGGTTTCAGGTTGTGACAATTCTAAACTTCAAGAATCATTCTTATAAGTCCTTCGTTATAAAACTTCAGCATCTGTGAACTAAATTGTTCATTATATTTTCAAATATTTAGAAACAAAAGGAAGAAAAGTCTGTATGTGAAATATAAAATGATCTGGTTACCACAGCAAATATATATACATTCACATTCCCAGGAAAAAAGTAATCCATTGATTTGGATGCATGTTACTTTTTATTTCTTAACTTATTCGCTTTATTTTGGAACACGTCTTCCTTCCAGTAAAATAGATTGCATTCATAAACACCTAACGAATTATAAAGTAAACAACATATTCTGGCAAAATATATATATTTTTTAAATAACTGTTTTGTGAGATGTGTACAGTGCATCCCAGTATCTCTTCACTCAAAAAAAAAAAAAAAAAAGGAAAACATTCCCTCTGAAATCTAAAGAAATCAGGGAAGTTCATTTATTTGTGCAATAACACTATAAATTTCGAAGAAAAGCACTGTGGTCTGTAAAAATACAGTGAAACTGCAATTAAAACCTATGGAGAAAGCTCTTAGATAAATAAAGGAGATATTATTAGAAGTATGGCACAGAAAAGGTCAGTTGGTTCCTGTTTACTTGAAAAAATTAAAAGCCAATACATCTGATTCATGCTGGCATAGTTCCACACCATTTATGGAAGCTGATGGTGGCATAATAAAGATTGGGAAGTATTACTTACTGCACACCATGTTTCTGAAAATCCATCAATAGTAACAAAAGATGTTGAACTGAAATGAATACAAGATTTTTGAAAATGTTTTTTTCTTGACTTAACAGGAAGGAAAATGAAAGTGAGTTGAAGGGTCTTACAAACATGTAGGACATCCATCTAATTATTGATATGAATTGCTTAATGAATTGAAATTGTACCAATTATAAGAATAATGCAGAGAAGAGAGACATCTTGACGAAGACAGGAGTCCATCATTATTTTGTGTACTATGTGCTGTTCAGAATAGTACTGCTGAAACAGTCCTTAACACCTTTTCAGAAACAATCCTTGCTCTCTACTTAATAAGTACTTATTCAAAGGAAGAAGAACTCTCAAGAACAGTCAATCTGTTGCTCAGCTAGCATGACAAATTGTGCTCTCATCAGACTCATGCACTTCTAATTGCCAAAGCTAACTTGGATTGCAGAGTTAGGGGAGCAGAATACGTCTGTCTCTACTGTAAGTGCTTTTTTTTTTTTTTTTTTTTTAAGGCTCTTCTTTTTAATTGCCTGCCCTTTTCTGTATTTCATTAGTTGATAAGCACACTTTGTTTTTCATGCAGCTTAGTTTTCAGGCTTAAGGAAATCTAAAACATTTGTGTTATTGATTTATAAGAGGAACACCAAGCTGCTTCCCATAGAATGAATTAGTATTCTGAATATTTAAGTAATGAAGAAGGGTATGACTTATTGCACTTGAGCCACTTATTTTATTTCCTTTCCAAGAGACTTTATAAGTCACAAAAGGATCTCTGAATAAATTGCTAAAGAATCTCTGAATAACAGTCTTGTATTTATTGCTATTTACAGATTGGGTACATGTCTTATCTTTCTTCAGGTGGGACAAAGGAGGGTACACATGTGAGTTTTACATAACTATTTTATCATTGTGATACTGGGAAAGAATTAGTGTTTGTTAGTACCCACTGCCAAAACCACAAGGACACCGTTACCTTTAACCATTTCTGAACTGAAAGTATCTGATAATTTGATGTATTCCATCAAATAACAATCAGGTGACACCGGTAATTTAAAAATATTAGTATTCAGTTTACTAAAAACTATAATATTTAAGATAAATGTTTAAGATACCTTAAGATACGTTTGATATAACTAATGGCCTATGCTCAGGTTTTACATAATTCTCCAAATCCCTGAGCTAGATGGTGTGAATGCTGAAATGTAATTTAATTTAGTCTCTGAAATGCTATTTGTCCTACTGTTTTTGTAAACCTATTCATTTTGCAAATAAATTTTAGCAACGTTTATTTTTTCTTTATTCTCATCTATTATCTGAAAGGAATACCTTAGGACACATCTATTTTTCCTCTTTTGATTTTTGTGTCCTGTCTCAAACTTTGCACATGTAGTTATTTTCTTTTTTCCTTTCTTTCAGAGGTGGGAAGAGGGTCAGGCAGGGTGAAGCATTGCCAATGCAATACTAACATATAGCAACTGCTGCCTTCGTGACCTACAGCAAAAGAAAGAAGCTATCCTGAAAATCGTTACATTCCTTTATGACCTTTTCAATTTGCTGAGACAAGAATGATCTGGGCATGTAGCACAGTGCCATCCTAGGGTTCTTGCTATGTGGTAGGGTCTTCTGTTACTGGGACAGTTTTATCTATTGCCTCTGCTTATAGTGTTTACCTTTTGAAGATCTAAGGAAAAGGAAGATGTTAAATTATGAAAGAACCTCAGCAGATACTTAAAATACTACCAGTTTTAAAGTTTTCTCCTGGTGTAAGAATATACCACATCTGAGAAGGCATTTTACTGCTGCTTACTTACTCCTGGCTTTAAATACATTGGACAATATGAAAGTTGGACATCTCTGCTTAATTTATTCTCCTGCTATGACTGAAGTCACTGGAAATCAAGCTGTACATTATTTTATATAGTGAAACAGATAAAAACAAGCAGGCTTGTTTTTGCCAAATTGGAGTTACAGGGTCCTTGGTAAGGTCAGGGCACTGATGGCATTTACAGACTCCCCTAGCCCTGGGAAGCCACCATTTGTGCCAGCATCTCAGGCCCCCTTTGCACCTCAAAACCTGATCAGACCAACATAATACTGACATAATAAACACATATATGTTACTTTTACATTCAACAGATGAAGTACTGAAAAATGGAAGGGTATGCGATGTAATGAACAGGAAACTTCTGCAGTCATTGCACATGAAATTCTGCTGCTAGATTTTGCAGTGGTCCTATATCCTCACAAGGATAGGCTTACAAATATGTCTGTACATCTTTTGTAAAGAATGGGTAGTAAAAGCTGAAGATCTTCCATTAAACAGCTGTTTTGAAACCTTGAGCTGCTATAAAATATTTCTACAAGAAGCTGATCATGCTTTGAAGAGAAATAATAGAGAAATGACTATACATGGAAGATAAAATGAAATGATATGGTACTCGTATCATCATATATTTCTGAAAAGACCACAATTTAGGAGGTGATGAAATTGGCACTGTATTTTCATTGATTTGCTGTATCTATTCAGGCTCAAAGTGGCATGTAGAAAATACTGTTTACCAAAGATTATTAAATGCTTATCTGTCATTGGTGAAGTTGGTTTGCATCCACTAGCCAGAGAGCATTAGAATAATTAGAGGTATTTTCATTAATAATTGCTAGGGATTTAATTTCTTATTAATTGCTTTTAATTTCTTGACTTAATTTTCCCAATTTTACCTACTAACTTAACTGAATCTAAAATATTCTTTTCAAAAATAAATTCAGGGATAATTCTGAAATATAATTAATTTTGGTTCATATGTTTCTTCTCAAAACAATCATTAATAGTAGCTTTATAAATCACTTCTCCTCTTTCATGTCTAAAAATGCATTCCAGCGGTTAAAATATACTCCCATGTATTGTAAGAATACTGGGAAAAACAGTTATGTGTAAAATTTATTTGAAGTATTTTAAATTCCTTCCCTGTTTCTAATGATGAAAAACTGCAGCGTTACACATTTTGACAAAGACATAGTATGAAGGATAATTACAGAATGTGTTACTACCATTCATGTGTGAAATCTTCTAGGCTGGAAAATCCATGCACTTAGATAGTAAAAGAGACACTGTTTAAATGGATAACCTTAATGCACAGAAAAATTCAGTACACGTCTAGTTCTTCACCAGGTATTCATCTGAGAGTGCCCCTGTGTATTGCGTTGTTTTTCATTCTGTTTGGGTTTTTGCTTTTTAGCACAATGATACACTTTTAAGAAGATATACCCTAACAGTCACCTTACTGATGATAATTAATTCTTGATTCATTTATTTTTAAGTAGGTGAAGTTCAGGCAATTTTTATTATACAAGTCTGAATTTTTTGTTAAGCTGTGTATTTTACCTTGTCAAGGAAACATTTTGCTTCTTTTACTTGATGAACACTTGTGTGAATGTTTGCATGATTTAAAATATGTAAATATGTATGTGTAAAATTTATGCAGCTATGATATTTCATTTCAAATTGCACTTTTTTCTTAAGGATCATTACACATTACATAAAGAGATAACTTATGAAAGAATATTCACTTAAGTTACACAAATCTCTTAAACAAAAACAGACCTGGTGTTAAGCAGCAAAAAAAAAGAAAATCAAAGAAATCCCAACTCATTCAAATAAGTAAATTTCCAGGAAAACATAGTGTTTTCATAGGAAGCTGCTGGAAGTCAAGAGGCTTGTCAACTACTCACATTAAAATATTTTGTAAATAAAAAATATTTTTTCTAATTAAAAATTGGGATTGAATATTTAAGAATGTCATGCAAAACAATTTCCATAGAGCTGATCTACAATAAAGCCAGGTTTCCGAGCTATGTGCTGTCCATACCATAGAACCCAACAGACTAGACCATATTCTTCATTTCTTGTTTGAATCTTGTGTATTTCCCACACCATTGCTTACCCCTAGTTATTAGATCAGTGCCAGCTTTTTGTACTTCAGTGGTGGTACCAGCACTGATGCTAAGATACTCTCACAACAGCCTCTTATATTTTTCCATGCTCTACCATGTGTGTACCTTCTCTGTCAGGCTATAATCTGTCTCTTAGCATTGTCTGTTTCTGTTACAACACCATCAAATGATGGATAGGAACAGAAGACAGAGAAGACTAGGAGGAAATATCCACATAATATTTGGAACTATAACAAAGGAATTTTTAAATTTTATCTGAATTTTGTAAGTCTTTGATATTGAACTGCATTCTGCAGTGCAGAGCTAACACAAATTCCTACACCCTGCATGGTATAGCAAAGGTGCAGAAAACTGCATATCTTAATATGACACGTGTAATGCCATTGAAGTCACTAAGAATACTCACTAGTTTATAATAGTAAGTTTTTGAGGGAAAAAAGCACTTGATAGTAACCTATTCTCAGCAGAGATATTCTTTTCTGCTCAAATGTCTCTATCTATCTATACAACCTAAATATCAGACAGACAAGAACATCCTTTTAATACAGTTCTCAGACAGAGATCCAGGAAGATGTGTATTAGCCCGATTTTGCTGAGAGTCAGAAGCTGAAAGATTCAGAGTAGGGGCTTTGGTGGCTGGGCTTAGTCCTTGGAAATCTTTGGAAGTCCTTTCTCCATCTACTGCAGAGGCAGCCTAGGGAGACCACGCTATGTAAAATCAAAACCAAAACCAAACAAACAACAAACAAACAAACAAACAAAACCAACCAACCAACAACCAAAAAAACACGTCTATCATTCAGAACCACTGGACTTAGGACCTGTGTTCTTCCACAGACTTCTTGGATGATCTGGAGAAAGTTACTAAATCATAAATAACTGCTTGGTCCACCATGACCTTTTGTTACAGTTAGAACAGTGCAATGGGTCCTCTATAGATTTTGGGGTTGTATTATTCCTACCATGCTTCTGAAAAAAAAAGAATGTTTTTAATCTACAGAGCAGCATGCAGTTATAGCTTATTCCATCTGCCTTCCCCTTTGTTTTGGAATATTTTTGGAGAAATAAATCTTTTAAAGATCCTGTATGAAACAATCTGTTAGTCAATTAATATAAATAGGAATGGAAATTATATTACTGTAGTATTTTTTGAATAGTGAAAGTGTTCCATAAAATCTCTGAATTCCCTAGGTTTCTAACTAATTTTGTTTCAGCTTTATTGGCAACAAAGTTGCATGCATATGCAACACCTTTTCCTCTTGCCCTCAAGGAACAAAAGCTGTTAAAAACATAATGAAGGCTTTATGACATAAATCTGTTGTGTTTCTCCTAGTGTTACACTGGCAAAATACTCTGTAATAATAAAATTAGTTAATGAGGAGTTTCATCAATTTAGAATAGCAAAAATGCCCTGATATATCATGTAAAGCAGTGTTCTGCATTATTGCAGCAAACAAAATATTTTAATCACAGAATCACAGAATCACAGAATTGTAGGGTTTGGAAGGGACCTCAAAAGATCATCAGGTCCAAACCCCCTGCCAAAGCAGGTTCCTTAGAGCAGGATGCCCAGGTAGGCGTCCAGACGGGGAGTGCATATTTGACAAAGTATACATGAAAATACGAAAATGTGTGCTATATGTGTATCATATATGAAATAATTATAGTCTGAATCTTTCTGCCAATTGCTTGGAGTATAAGTTATAATCAGTTGTAACTAAAACCACTGGAAAACCCATATTTTTAACTGAATTGCTGGAGAAGGATAGACAATAGATAGAGGTATGTCATTTAAGAGTGAATTAAAAAAAAAAAAAAAAGGCTTGAGAAACTTCAGCATAGCTAATTAGGAATCCATGGAATTTCATAAGAGATACCAGTCAGCATCCAAGGCAAGATGAAATCTTGCCACTCCTGTCAACAGGTGCCTTTAGTTTCATTGTGGTTAAGATTTCTATCCTAATGTCAGACTTGAGGCTCACCACATCTTACTTCAATCTCAAAGTCAATTCTATATTAATGAGGAAATGTTTCTTTCCCCAAACTATGTCACATAGCACCGTATGATGAATTCCCTCCTCTCCTACTTTCTGTTTAGAAAAAAAAAATGCACTGAAAATGTTTAGAGATATACTTAGGTTTTAAAGTAATGTACTTTAAGAGAAGAATTCTATTTATTTAATGGGAAGAGAAACCTTTTCCACAGCCACTTGTTCACTGTGTCTTAAACAGTAGATTCAGAATAGCAATGTCTTTGGTCAGAGGAGAACTTAGACCAATCTTTAACAGAGACAGAGACTATGCAATGCCATGATTTGACCTTCATCCTAGATTTAGGGCCTAGCCAACAGTCAGGGCTTCCCATAAAGAGGTGATAAAAATAAAATATGTAGCCTCTACCATGGATGAATTCCCAAGCAATTACCTTGGCACTGCCTTTAAGGTTGTACATCTTCAAAGAATTCTTCATCCCCCCTCCTTAAAACTGTGAAGAACTGATATTATCCACTTTTGGAGACTAGTACAACAAAAGAAAGGAGAATCAAGCAGGGAGTAACAGGAATCCTTTCTTGCCCTCCCTGGTAGGATCCTGTGTCTTCTTTGGCAGGGGTTAAAGGGCAAAAGGTCAGGAACAAGAGAGACGTTTGGGAAAGTGTGAAGAAGTTTTAGTAAAGATTTTAAAAAATGAGGAAAAGTGTGTAAAAAGAAACATTAAATAATAGAACAATAAATAGAGAGATGGAAGACAGGGAGAGTAATCTGAGAGAATTGAGTACCCATCAGCCTCACATTCTCTTCTCTTTATCAAGCTGTGGTTCCCTATCACCCTTAGGATGTTCAGACCCATTGAAGGTGTCAAGATGCAATGTCCTTGCTCATCTAAGACAGGTGAATCCTTCTCCTGACCCTGCCTCATGTCAACCAGGATTTCTCTATTACCTTCTTCTCTTCCCATAATCAGAACCTCAGTCATCTCTGCCATTTGGTCCCAAGACAAGATCAAAGAGAGTAGGAGTAAGGAATGTGTATGCTCAGAATGACTCTGCCCCTCATGTGACTGAAAATTCAGGTGGTACTTGTATTTCAACTGTCATTTTTACTTTTATGAACTTTGAATATAAAATACAGTAACTCTTCATTGCACGGTACTGAGAAGCTTAAATTTTGTTGAACACACCAGAAAGTACTGAGCAAAACTACTGTGATACCGAATTTCTTTGATCAATGTAAGAGTCATTAAGTTTGCAAAAGTGCTGCAAAGTGATTATAAAGTGTTGTAAGCACTTCTAAGAAAACTGAAAACAATGAGTGTTTCTGGGTATATGTTTCACAAAAATATAAAAATGACAGACATGATCAATATTTTTGAGAACAGAAGCAGGCAAAAAGGCAATATTATTCTGCCCTCCTTCCTCTTTCTCTATTCTGTGACTAAGGCATAGAGTGTTTTTAACTAAGATACTAATTATATAAATTCGTAAATAAGGGACAAGCTTGATTTATGGAGGAATTCTTTAATTCTCTGTATTCTGCAGTCTATTTCTTCTCCGTAAGTTAGTTTTGGAATGAAACACACACCATAATTTTTATGTTATTGTTGTTCAGACTTGTTGTTGGACAGTTAATTTGCTATAAAATCCACAGTATATCATTGTTATTAATTGGGGTAGCCATGAACTTGGCTTTCAAAAGCTATTAAATGCAAATGTTTAGCCACATAAAAATACAAACGTGTAGTGAAGTTCTTCAGCAGAATAATGCTATGAAAGAATTAATACAAAGTAAATCTTCTTTGAAAGAAATCTATTTTATCAAGTGATGGACCTAATTCATGAATAAAAACATTAAAAATGAAAAATGTGGTGTTTGTCAATTGACAATAAAAACAGTTCTTTGTGGCTTTTAAAACTGAAGGGGTTAAAGCTGTATCTTTACAACTTTATTTATCAAGAAACTAAAGAAATAAGTTAGAGCAAAAGAAGTTATCTACACTTTACAGTCCACATTATTAATTGTCAGGGTTTTTGATAGCATTAAGAAACGTGGCAGACATGATATCATCAACACCTCATGTGAAGTTTTCTCAAATACATTTCTCAAATGCATCTTTTACAGACAGATTTTAGATGTAAGATTTTAATGAAATTATTCCAAATGTGCATGTAAAATTAAAAATCTATATAAAGTTTGTAATCTCAGAGATTTAGTCAAGAAATATTCCTTAATGGGAACATACTGTGCTTACCTCAAAGCATTTGCCTAAGTGCTTTTCTGAATAGAGAAAAGACACTTAAATAGACACTTAAATGCATTTCTGATTTATAGCCTTAGATTTTAAGAGGAAAGAATCATCATTTACTCCAGTCTTATACTGCAGCTCATTCAATACGACCCTGTCTTGAAGTGTTCATAGAATACCAGTAGAAAAATAAAAATACATAAGTATTTAAGTAAGTGATAATGTTAACCTTAGAATGTGTGATTGTGATCTAGATACCCTTGGAACCATAAATGCCGGTACCAGTTTGAGGAACTTGTCTGCATTATGCTCCATCAGCAATCTGGTAGGAGATTAATATTTTTGAAGTAGGTACTGAGAATTCCCATACTAGGATCTGGAATGGTAAGTATGCTTCTCTGTGAACTTTTAATTGAGTGTGGTTTTAAAAAACTTTTAGGAAAATGTATTACTTATGAAGATGTTACATATCATTTAAATGGTAGCTACATTTGTCCAAGTTGCAACATACTGAACCTAGTATAGGATACAATTAGTAATGAACTATGTATCAGAGAAAGATGTCTAATACAAGAGGTTTATGTGCAATAAGAACAGAATGAAAAAGACCTGCAAACTACAAATAAATAACTTAATACATTTGAACTCAAAGGCACAACCATTTATGGGATTAAAATACAGTTAAGGTCATGTAACAATAATCTTTTGCCAGGAACCCGGTAAAAACTTGTGATCTACACCAAGTACTCCTGGCACAGTTATTATGCAAATAACATCTATTGAACTATTAAAGATGAATATCTCCACTTCTTCACCTAACATGACCTCTTGAATTAGGTTTTCATCTGGTTTGACTAAAACACATTTTCCATCAAGCTTACATGAAGAGAAAAGGGAGGCACTTTCATGCATATTCTGATTCTCTGCAATCTTCTAGTTTCACTCTCTGTCCAATTTTCCAAGCCCAGCTGGCCTTTCTCAAGACCTTACCAGGAAAGGAAACAACAGGCATTTTATGCTGTAAACTCTTAACAGATTTTCAGGGGCTACAGATTTACCCTTGGATATCTGCCAGTAAAAGCTAACAAATGTTTTGGATGAAGGTGGGCAGGAGAATAATGGAGATAAGAAACTCCTGAGAAGTGGTTTAGGAAAATTTTAAAGTCTATTACTTTAAATTAGGGGAGAAAACTGTTTTCTTGAAGTCCTCTTTCATTTTATGATTAGCACATGATGACAGTGAACTCATAGAAAATATTTCTGATGATCATATTGGAGGTTCATGACCAGTATATCCCACCCATCCTGAATAAGAGTTGCTGTATAAATTACCAATACCCAGTAGATCCGGTGGCTTGCACATATTCTTTTAACAGAATTTTTCACTGTGATTATGATGCCTCAATTATGCTATCAAAAAGAGGAATCTTTTTATTTATTTATTTATTTATTTTTAACAGCTGACTGAAGTAAAGTAGTTGAAGTTCAACGGAGGAAAAACAGAATATAATGAAATTAGAAAGTATTCTTACTGTAGGGATGAAAACATTGATAGTTTTCCCAATAAGTATATGGAAATGTATCAGATACACTTTTCTGGTCAGCCATGCTTAAAAAGAAAGAAAATATATCTGCAGGGACAGTTGCTAAAGTTGCAGCTAGAAATAGACCTGGTTATACAGGCAGATGTGTTTTTCCTGTAGATAAAAGCTAGTTTGGTTTAGATTGAAATAAGGTATTATTATGGAAATACTGGAAAACATGAAAAATAAATAAACACTTAATTTGAAGTAAACCTAAAAAATGATGAGAAGTATTTCATTCATTTAGAATTTTAGTTATATAGTTTTAGAAAGCTTTATTCTTTTTACATAATAGAGCAAATAACATTTCATTTTGGAATGAATTAATTTTTAAGAACTGGGGAAAAACAATACTTGATGTTTTGGAAATTTCAACCCAATATTTTAGGCCAGTAGTTTTGACTATATTTAATTTAGTTTAGGGAATAGCTGTAGGCCCCTTATAGACATATTTTAGACTAAACCTGCTGTTCACTAAAAAACAATCATTTATCTTCATTTAGAAAAAAAAAATCTCTGAAAAGTATTCATAATTGCTCATGAAGAAAATGCCTATTCATTCAAAGCAGTCACAAAATCTGTAGTGTAGAAATCTTAAATCATGTTTGGTAAGGTCATTTTAGCTGCACAAACAGATATTTTAATCTCTTCTAGAATACACATATGGTCTGAGCAATGATGCAGGCCCAAAAGACAGTGAAACACATGGAAAGCTCCTACCCTATTTGTATGCTTACCCTAGTTAGAAACAATCAAATTCAAAATTCACTTAAAAAATAGAGAAAAAACAGAAGCATGCCTATCAGCTTGTCATTTAATGATTGGAAGACACCTAATGGCATGGTATGAAGAGAGTAACAACAAAATAGCAACAGCTTTTCACCAAGATGAATCATTCTACAGTACTGAACTGAAGCAATAAATGTACTTTTCTTCCACATCAGTGTGACCAACTTATTAGTTAAGCAGCTAGCTACATAATAAAGCTTAGTCCAAGCATAGAGCAGATGTGACTTTCATCTGTTATTCAAAAATAAAAGATTTATAACATCAACAAAACAAAAGAGTTTTTTTGTTTTGTTTACAACAAAAGATAAATATTTTTAAGGGTAAAAAGGAACAGAAAATGAACATTTTACAAACCAGAGAATTCCAGTGTACAGACACAACATTTCTCTCCCTTGTGCTGTTCCATATTTGCAACATTTTCAGTTTCAGGTGGCATCAGATGTTCTTTGTCATTTAGGCTTCCTAAGACAACAAGGTATTTTCTTTTGGTTTAGTTTTAATTGTATTTTATTTTTATTTTTATTTTTATTTTTTTGTTGTTGTTGTTGGTTTTTTTCATTTAGAGTGTGAGAGATAATATCAGATTAATATTTTTATTAATAACTAAAATTAATTATTAATAAAAATAAATACAAATAATCAATAAACATTTAATAATTAACAATATTGATTAATATTAGCATGGAGGGGGGCTCTTTTTTAGCTTTAGCAGGACATATCAAATGAGGAAGTCTATCATCATGAGGCTGTGACTTGTAGCAGAGTCTCTCAGAGAGCACAGAGGTGTCTCACCTGGTTTCCATAGTGCCTTGTTTGAAAAATCGGGACATCCAGAGAGACTTCCCTGCAGGACCTTCCCCTTTTTATTATTCCTGAAATTCAGCAGTGATTTCAATGCTTTCAAATCTGTACAGGCTGATATAATGAGAATAATCTATTTCGCTGCTTATATATATAGGAGTATTTTATGAAGATCCTTTGCTTAATAAATGCAGACTCTCTTACTACGGCGTATTATTTTTCAGTTAGGAATAAAGAGAAAACTGATTCCTCTTCCATCCATATTTGCCCAAGCATTCTAGTCCAGAGTGAGAGAGCTGCTGCATATACCAGAGGCTATCTTCAGTTTTCCATTCCAGCTCTTGTCTGCAGTCATTCCTTAAACTGTCCATGGTGCCCTTTCACTTGTTTTTCTGAGTTACTGACCACCAAAATAGCTGGTTGAAGTCTGATGTGCTGCTGAGCCCAACTGACAATTTTAAGCTGCTTTAGCTTGCTCTGAGGTCCCTCTAGGAACCGCTTTCCTGCTGTGGTAATTCCTTATGTAGACAACGTTAGGAAAGTGTGTCAACTGAATGATTTCCCTACATTAAAAACTTCAGGAGTTTTTTTTTTTTTTTTTTCCCATACCATTTTATTTGATAATTCATCATTCAGAAAATACAGAAACAAGAACAAGTAAACAAACACTAAATGTGTCAGGCCATAGGCAGACATACACTGCTGAAGTAATTCTGATAGTTTATGCCATGTCCACCATGGTTCCATGCTCCCTGTCTGCTGCCAGAGGTCTCTAAATACGAGAAACTAGGACACAACCCATAAGCACTCCTCCATGCACAACCTGGCAGCTTATCCAATCATTTGCCACAGCAGCCTGAATTAGCCCACCAGACTTGGCACAGAGCTACCCAAGGGACGTACTGTCCAGTAGTGAGGTAATACTTTCACCATGGGTAGTAACTAGAGACAGTGATGTCATAGATAACTACAGCCTTTTGGCAAACACATGGCCCCACCTTTGTGAGACTACCCTGGTTGTATCCCCTAGCACCTTCCTCAGGTAAAACGCCGTCAGTCTCTTTCGAGGAATCATCTAAAGAGCACTCTTCTTCAACATTCGCATTTGACTTAGATTTTGCAATCATATTGAGAACTTCCTTTGCCTGTCTTGTCTGACCTGGGAGTATGTATCTACCAAACACTCGCTGAGAAACTGTGAGGATGTTGTCCATTTCCCTGTTGGATTCAAATGGTAAATACTGATGAAGAAATTTCTCTCATCACCCAAATGAAAGGCAACTTCCCTGTGTGGGAGAGAGACATTGCATGTAATCAGACTAACTTATGCAAAAAAAGTTAAGGACATTTGGCTCAGTATATTCCCCTTCTATGTGTGGAAGACATTGCCCTCTTGACTCTAGTAGAATTTCACAGGGCTAAACACAGTATGACACGCAAAAGGAAAAATGACTGTTTTTTAACTTTAGATTACTGTACATAGTGCTAACTGCTTTTAAATTCAAACTACCAATCCCAGTTTAGAGTGCATTATTTCCCATAGAATAAAAAAGTATATTAACAAGAGTGTGCAGATAATGATGAGTTTCAGGCAGGATGGATGTAAAGTAACATGAAAGGATACACCAAACAAAGTATCTTGAATGTATCAAAAGAGTAACATTTTACCTTTTTTTTTTTCCACTGCTTATTTATTATGAGCTCAAAAGACCAAACATAAATTTTATTAATGAGATCAAATGCTCTATGTTAATTATTCTGCCATTTGTTAGTAACAAAAGAATGCTAATATGAGTGTACTTCTGAAATCTAAAAATGTAAATGTAAATTAATGTATAATGAATATCACAAAGAAATGTAGCTAATAAAAGATCAAACTTACTAGAAAGCCAGTAGCAAGCTTCAGGGCAATCTGCTAAATTAGAAAACCAGTTAGCTTAAAGTTAATAGAAAGTATTAGGTAAACACTCTAATCTGCAAACAGTACAGAGAAAATAGGTTAAATGACTTGCTGCTTATATTTTGGGGCTATGTAGATTGGTCTCTCTGATTCCATCTCATTTTTCAGTTTTCACTGTTTTCCACTGAGTAATTCCCATCATTTTCAAGTTCATTATCAAAACGGAATCAAACTTGGCTGTACATTACTGGAGCAGAAAGTTTGAGAATGTTAGGTAGGCAGCTGCCATTTTCTAACTTTTCCATCAGATTTTTCTATATGCTTTGTATATTCGTAACAAAGATCCGTATGACAATTTGAAACCAATTGCAGAAATGCCACTGAATCTGGGGAGTCTGGGAGTTCACTCATGCCAGTCAACTTAAGTTCAACAAACAAACAAACAAACAAACAACACCAACCAAAGCAAACCAAAAAACAGCATCAACAACAAAAAACAGAAATCTCATTGGAAACTGAGAGATCTGACTTTCAAAAAGTGTTCAGAATTCAGCTTGTGACAGCCAGGCCCCAGTGCTGTGTTTCAAGTAGACCACTAGGGTCATCAATCAATACCTGAAAAAGTTAGATTGATTTGTTGGTATCGTGACATGCTACAGGAAACCAAAAACTTCAGCAGGGATATGGTAGAAATGGGAGAAAATAGTGATTTTACCGCAGAGAAGTGTATAAGCTTTATTGACTAAAATCAGAAGGGAAATATAAGATTACACAGTCTAATTTTGGCATGGCTGGGTAACATCCAGGAAGACTTTGTGCCACAAAATATAGCATTTTGAAAGTGCATGGGGAGAGTTAGGCATCCCGTCCGGGAATAAATCAGGCAAAAAAAACAAATGGGGATTCAGCTGAGAAGAGTCTTTAGAAAAATGCAGGCAGCAGACCTGAATCATGAAGTCTGCCAGTCTCCTTCTGCAGGTAAGCAGGAGGACAGCCCAGAAGCCTGTCCTGAAAGTAGGTGCAGGTTTCCTTCCTTAAAATTAGAATATATATATATATATTTAATGTTTATTTACTTATTAATGTATTCACAAGTCATTCATAAGTACTGATCACAAATTAAGGAGATAAGGTGATGTGATTCATACTTTCTAGTCCTGTTGTGGAAGCTTATTGTTAGGACTTGTGATACAGAGGACGCTAACAGAAGCAAGTCTGCTCTTTGGTAAGAGCTCAACTAAGAGCTGTAATTTCTGCTCTAGACCCAAGGACTGTTCATGTGCTTTGTCCTGTACCATCTGTGGAACCAGAACTAGGCAAACTGATGAGTCTTCACCCTAGCACCCGTTCAGAAGAAAAGGCTAAATGTGTCCCACCATTGCTTATGCATCACTTCCCAGGAAATGAAAACGAATTCCCTCAGACCAAAGTGGGAACCAGTGCTTCATCTCTTATGAATCTGTGAGTATGTTAGACATTAGGCTGTGGTTGGAGCTGAGGCAGGAAAGAACATAAGTTTTAAAAGAAAGTGACTGTTTGAGAAGTGTGACTTGCACAGTTCCTGGGAAACCCTCCTGGAGAAAAGCAGCAGGAGACCTGCTTCTGAATCTCAAACAGAAAAAATGAGAGCTGCTTAGTAGTCCTGTCAGGACTGGGGTGCTGCTGGGGGTGGCAGAAGCAGCTCTGCAGGGGGGTCTGATGATCGGAGGCAGAAGCCTGGTTAGAGGTGTGGGTGGTTGTGAGGCAATGAGACTTCAGAATCACAGTTATGTGGATCTAAAGTACACCTGAATGCTTCTTTATGTGTTTAATTTTTTTCTTTATATGTGGCTTGAAGTTTCATATCCATTAACATTTGCAGGGATTAAAACCTAATTATTGTATTGTTACCAATTCTGAATTTAAAATGTTCTCTCTGGCAGTTAAAAAGATCAGCTACTCATATCAATCCACTTGTGCATAAATACATAGAGGTCCACAGAACTGCTCTGGGACCTAGTCAGGTGCATATGGAAATGTAAGAGGCATGTTTTAATGCTCCACTTTGATTTGGAGGATTAGAATTTTAATAGCCAAGGGAAAACATCATGCATTTTAACTTTCAAACAAATTATTGAGAGGGAAATCTGAGAATGTGTAAAATGTCAGGGTGCTAGCTAGCCATGGTAACTGCCATTTACACAGACATGCCCCCTGGTAAAGCCAAAGTAGTTTAGCTCTTCATGAAGTAGGGACACAGATTTGAAGATGTCACACTTTCAGCTTTGCCATGGGGAAAGACTACTCACAGAGGAAGTTTTCTGCAATGAGATGGGACATAGCTTTATATGTGACGTTTTTTAAAAGGCATATATTATCCAAATTTTAGACCTCAATAAATTCCATTCAAGATTTATGTTCCAGCTATGAGGAGGAAGAAGACTAACAATAGACAGAAATAAGATTATTTAGTTTGGAGAATAAGGCCCCTAGACTACCCACACTGATTTTGCAACTACAAGAAATGAATGAGTAATGAAAAGTAGGATAAAAGAAAAGAGGAATAGGGCTGAACATAGAAATCTAGTATTTCCAGAAGGTATTGACCAAATCATGAAGAGGATCCCTGCACAACTAAATCTAAGTGCAGATAAGGAAAACATATATATGTTGTTTGAAAGTTATAGCCACATCATTAAGTACATCTGGTGTACATCACCAAGGAAACTGTTGTCCAGCACACTTGCCAAAGAAGTCCACCATCAGCTGCCTGTGGTTTCAAATAAACCTTGGTTAGATTCACCTATGCTGGTGCACTCCATTGACACCCTAAAGTGACCTGCATGGAGGAAGGCCAAGTGGATACATGTCCGTGTTGGTTCTTCTTCTCTTACCTTTAAAGCTGATGTGAAAAGTACATTTCTCAAGGTCTTTACAACAACCAGTGAGAACCACTAAATAGTTATGATTGGTAGTGCTTTTCAAAGTGTGAAATAAACCATTTCTGCATCTGCTGTGATCACAGTACCCTTCTGTCCAGAGCTACCTGATGTTTGGAGGGAATGGACACTCTAAACGGGATAGTTAATTCCCTGAAGACACTACCCTATTAAATGATTTGAATATGAAACAGGCAGGGAAGGATGAACAAGGATGGAGGGTACAGACACAGAAGACGTTTTCTTAGCAATTCTAATCTCACATAAAGAAGCCGATGGTAAAATCCATGTTTACTGCACCCATCTCTCCAGGAAGAGAGACCGTAGGAAAACTGAATGCCAGTCCTAGAGACAGTCATTGCATGCATTTATAGAAATTAGTTCTCTTTTGTATAGGTTGTATAGATAAAACCATTCTTAAACACAGGTTGTGTGTAATACACAGAACTTTAACACAAATAAAATAATGTCCTTTCATTCTTACAGCTCCTAGACACTTAATTGAAAATATTAAAAAACAGGTAGAAAATGTTTTAACTATTGCAATTTTGGATGTAATAAAATAGAAAAAGTAAAATATCCTTTTTTTCACAGCATAATATGGTCTACTGTACATACATGCAACATGTCTAATTTTAGGCTTGCAGAAACAGATAACTGAAAAAGCCTTCAAAAATAGGAACAATATTAAAATACTAATGATTTTTATTAATATGTCAGAATAGCTTCTTTAACATAGTCTACAGAGGATTTTAAATCTTTTTGTAACATGCAGATATACATAATGGTGGCACAGAGGATTTACCTCATATCTTAACTTCAAGATGTCTTTTTATACAACACAAGCATTTAATGAAAGTGTTCAATGAAGCTTATTGACATTTACTTTTCCCTTTACCATGCATTTATTTAGTTTGAATATCACATTCACATTAACATCAAACACAAAATATGGAATAGCTGGAGAGAACAGAAGACATATTTTAGTGCTTTGATGTTGATGTCAAAGTTTTATTTAAGATATTTATATGTAGCCTAAAAAGGATAATAAACTTCATTGAAAGCTCACTATATTACTAGACATTACAAAATCCACAGGGTAGGCTGAAAGTACCAAAAGGGAAAAATAGAAATATCACTGAGCAATCAATCTTCAAAAGCAGCAAATTTGATTATGAAACTACATATAAGATATCCATAATTTAATAATACGATTTGTGAAAAGGGGAATGACACATACACAAGAGTTTCAGATTAGACATAAGAATAGGTTCATGTTAACTTTTTCTGTTGTCTTATATAGGGATCATTTGCTTCAGAGACATTGGAAAAAAGACTACTGTGTACAAAGTACTTATGAAGAAGTAATGTAAAGTATGATTAAGTAATGTAAAGTGTGGTCAAAGGCTGACAAAAGCAAAGACAATTCCCTTGACTGAAGTGTTTGCCAGTTTCTACCTATTGCTACCTTGCTGAAATTAAATTCATCCTTAGATTTGCATGAGTAACTGAGCAAGACAGTACATGTTGTTGGTAGATTAAATTTCTCTGTGTAGTATTTCTGCATTGACAGTTTGAGAAGGGATGAATTATATTAGTTATAAGCAAATTGGATCAGATTAAAAGAAAGATGAACTATCCATCTCAAGAAAACTGCAACAGAAAATTTTATAAAGAATAGAATTGTTTTGGCAACTTTTAGCACTAAATATTTACCTTTTAATGTTAAAGACAATGAGTTATACAAATTGGAGGATATCACCTCAGTAGAAAATTCCATTGCCAAAATATATGCATGCATCTTAATGCTTACTCATGTTTAACTTGGTTTTGATGTCATTCAGTGGAGGGATGAGAAATTCAGTCAACGTTTCACAAATGTTCAAAAAATATGCAGACTTAAGATGCTTTGGCATCTTTTTCTCAATGTTGTTAAACCTCATAGGTAGAACTAACTTTCTGATTAATTGGGAAACTGGTTCTGCAGACTTTGTTTAGATGCTTGAACTGTCATTGATATATTTCAGTTGGCATTTAGACTCCTGGATTTCCTGGCATCCAAAATGTTTCTATGGTCTTCAGAGATTCCTGGGCTCTGGCCCACTGCGTGTTGGTAAATCAACCAGAGAGGAGCTTGAAGAAGATTCTCATCAATGAAGGGTAGACTATCAGGTACATACCAAGCTGCCCATTTTTATGTAGCTAATTATTATCCTCAGTATGACTTTGGTTCATATTTCCTTTTTTCTTTTTGTTGTTGTTGTTTTTGTTGTTGGAGGGGGAACAGTCCCCTTACAACAATTAGAAAACTTTGTTCTCAAGGTCCTATGAAAGAAAAATTAGAACCAAATCTGAACAAATACTTCCTGTGTTTACATATTTATTTGTTCTTTTGCAGTTTTATTGGTCTCAAGTTAAGGACTTGGGCTTAAGATTGGTCCAAAGAGCTATGTGGGAGGGTCTCTGAAGTACCTCATCTGTAAGCTCTCCCAGAGTCCAATGCCTGAGCTGGGAATTGTCACAGTGCAGTAGCAGATCACCTATTCCTTTTTCTGACTTCTGCTTTTGCTGTACGCTCCTGGGTGATTTCCAACAAGGAGAATCCTCAAGTACCTTGTTGGATTATCTATGGAGATCCCTTAGTGTCAAGCACCATTAGGCTGGCCAGCCTCTCTTGTCCAGTACCTGAAAAATTCTGACTGTGGAGTTGTGTAACCTCTCACTAGGAGCTAACGTAAAGGAAAAATTCCTTTTATCATTATGAAAGCAGAACTAGTTATTAAATGCAATTTATTGAAAATTCCTAATTTACACCAATTTCTCTGCTTTGGATCTAGGAAGGAAAACATACTTTAAGGTACTTCTCTAGAATTCAGCATAAATATTCTTAAAATGTATGTGCAGATATTAA
Source organism: Cygnus atratus (assembly GCF_013377495.2). Classification (NCBI taxonomy): domain Eukaryota; kingdom Metazoa; phylum Chordata; class Aves; order Anseriformes; family Anatidae; genus Cygnus; species Cygnus atratus. Next base: position 25,043,397 of record NC_066362.1, read on the forward strand.
AATCTTCCCCATTCAGGTCTATGTTATATCATATTTTATCTCCTACCTTGCAGATAATAGTTTTATTAAGTAACATGACATTTATTTTGTTTCAAATGCCAGTAAACTCCCTACTCAAATTTTACTGCTGCCTAGTTAAAAGTTGGATGAGCTCTGCTGTTGAGAAACAAAGTTAATATTCTTAGCTATGTTGAAAAAGTATTATCATCACTGTAAACAGCCTTTAATAGGAAATGGCTCAGTACATAAAGTTCATAAAATCATTATTTAAGGTTTTATAAATAGGATTTTATGAAGTTGCACATTTGTTTTAATTCTACTCAGGAGAAAAATGTTACCTTGACCCTATTTTGAGATGAACTTTAAGGTATTAGACCATGTGTTATACTTTTGTCAGCATTTTTAGAAACAGTTGTTAGCAACGCATCTAATCTCTTCTAAATGGCAGCTCCTTAAGGCTGATGAGATCACTAAGCCAAAAGATTTTCTAATTTACAGGCTTAGTTAGCAGATACAGTTAGCAGCACTCTGATAACATGGACAGTCATAGACACCTAATTTAAAATTCTGCCATATGAGATTATCTTAAAAGTCTGCTTTTGGCAAGTATAATTTGAATATTAACATCTGTTTTTTAAAAGAAAAAGGAGATATAGAAATTCTACTTTGAAATCATCCAAAACTACAGAATTTATTTTTGGAGAAACAACCTACATAATTATCACAATACAGATGCTTTAATTTCACTTACAAAGTCCATCTACACTTTGGATCTCATTTTTCCACCATCTCTGTCAGTGTCCAGTCACACAGATGTAATAGTCAAGATGAAAACCTCTTTAAAATATTTAGGGGGTGACTGACAGACGCCTTTGTAAGAAAGCTCATCTGGGCCTTTCCTATTAATGGAATAGATCAAAAACTATGACCAAAACTTTTGAGGGGGAAATGATGGAGATCTTTAGGAGGAGGGATCTATGACTAGATTTTTTGTTACTGTTAATTTTGTTGACCAGTAGATTAACAACACTGTTAATATTAGCTCCCAGTCACACAGTGTGTAAGCTTTGAACACCAGCTCACTCAACAAGATTTTTCTATGGACATTCATGCTCTCAGACATGCAGAGGCTGAGATGCTCTCTTTCTGTAGGTCTAAAACATTATTTCCTTCATATAATTAAAGGGTTTGTGTCTTTAGAATGATTTTATAAATGAACTATATTTTATCTAAATAAATAAACATAGAAACATGCATATATGTACTTGTGAATGCTTGCACACACATACACATCCGTAAGGCAGAGTTAGTTCTGTCTTTTAGTTGCTTTGCAACTGAATGAATAATTGCTTACCATGTGGACATGGACAGTAAGATTTATCGCTCCATAATACTTAGTATGATTTCTACATTTATTTTTATATTTTTAAATCAGTTTAATAAATAGTTTATTTATTCTATTCGATTTATTTATTTATTTGCAAGCCAAAGAAGGCATAAGCAAACAGAATTTAGCCTATTGATAGCTGAAATAGTTGTGCAGTCTCCATCTTTGAAGAAATTCAAAACTTGTCTTGGCAATGAACTGGACAATCTGCTCCGCTCTTTGACCCTCAACTATTATATAATTATGTATTTATTTATTTATTTATTTGTCTGTAGCAAATATATTCTATAAACTATTTTTGATGGTGAAGGAAAGGAGATATTTAGTTGAAAAACAAGATATTAAATAATAATCAAAACTTATTTTCAGAGAAGTCAGTAAACTAAACAAAGTGAAGGACAAAGTAGAGGAACTATTCTAATAACTTGCAATAATCTCTCTTTAGAGATTTAAAGAAATAGTCCAGTGGAGTGAACACTATTTTCCTCCATCATGAACAACTATTTTAGTAGAAGTTATACTGTTAAAATATCAAATCACCTTATTATAAGAACAAAGGAGAAGTAGATGGAGGCATTATAGTATAAAAAAATTTTCTGTGGAGGACAGAGTATGTAGCTGGAATGAATTTTAGTAATGAAAGGCAGTTGGTAAACATTTCCCCCAGATATTGTTTTAGGTTAAAAATCATATCTTTAGCAATTTAATCTATAGAATCAGATTAAAACACATAATCTTTCTCTCTCACACACAAAAAAACAACAACCCAAAAACCACCAAACAAACAAAAACAAGAACAGCAACCCAATAAACAACCCCACCTTTCCAGAAAAGTAAAGGAACAAAGAACATCTTTGAAAGAGATGGAACTCTTTCCAAAGAAAATGTTAGAATATTCTTGAAATACATAGAGACTTTTCTCTTTCAGTCTGAATATTAGGCCCCAAGCTGTCAAGTTCATTTGCTTTCTGCCAGTCAGTGAAGGACTTGCTGTTATGAAATTACTCACACATTGTGAAAAGGGAGCAAACAGCTGGTATCTTTCTAGTTTCTTCTACAGAAAATATCACAATGAGGATGATACTATTGAGAAGCACATGCAAGAGAGTGGGAGTGTTCTGTAGAACAGAATGTTCCAGCAATGTTTTTTTTTTTTTCCTTAAAAACTGAAGATGTATTCAGCTTCCAAACAGAGAGCTTGCCAGAGGTTTTCTGTCACTATCAAGTGAGAAAATCAATTTTAAGTTATTCTGTTTTTGGTACATTTTGTGTTTTTGCTAAATTAGAAGGTGTTTGGGAGCCTGGTGAAATGATGATGGATAACCTCAGAAGAGATAAAATGAAAGTTGGTATCAGCATGTAGGTAGATAGTCACTGTATACTAATTAGGCATTCTCCTTTGTGTACTTAAAACCACAGCATTTCTTACAATAATGCATCTAAATGCATAGTTTAAAGTCTACGTTAAGAGGTGTACTGTAACTAGAGCTCCAAGGACATTTCCTGCTCTTCAAAATGAGAATGACGGGGCTGTGAAAAACTTTTTAACAGGTGAATGTAAAAGTTTCAGTGAGTCACATGGCAGTCTTTGAGTACTGAGGTCAGGTATGTACCTGTTTCCTGAGACTCAGTCTCAATCACAGGCAGACTAATTATTTTAGCTCTTGAAAGTTTATAGCTTTGATTACAGGTATGATGGATGTTATAAAAATGTAAGACAGTTTCTTAAAACAAATAGTAGCTGCATGTAAAATTAATGGATATTTTGGATATTTTGACCTAAATATGACAATAGATAGGTAGATCAAAAAACTACAGCATTCATGTTTCTACTAGTTTAAGTAGAAGAAAGCTAAATGAGAAGGCAGGCAAGGACACTTGTCTGTAGAAACTAAGAGGTAACGGAAACAGTGAAAGAAAAGAAGGCTAAGATACAACAGCAAGAGGTGTAATTCTGTGTCTTTCAGAGTGCCTAGAATCAACCATTTTGCCATGCCTTTATCAAGGAGGGACACCCAGCTCAGTTTTATGGTTGTGATTCATATCACTCCATTTTTCTTTTGAGATACATACATAAGTTGTACAGCTCCTACAAAGTTTAAGAGAGAATGTGGATGCACTCAGAAGGTCTGGACAGGAACTGAATGCTGGATGGAGTAGTTTTTTTCTGGCACATATCTAATACAATCTTTACATTCTGATATTAATATCTATTGCTTTGCTTTGCTGTTTTTCCAGTGTTTTTTCCATTACTTAATTTTCTTCATTGGTTCTTAGTGATGAGATGTGTTAAATTAATTAATATTGCACATGGCAATAGATTTATTGTATGCAGTTACATGTTATTGTTATATAATATCATCAAGAATGGTATAAAAACTTTTCTCTATCTTTTTTAACTGGTGGCAAAAGTAAAACCTAATGAGAGACTTCTGGATTTTAAACACCATTACTTTCCTGTGTGAATAAGATATTTAAATGACCTATTTGCGCAATTGATTGCTGAATATTTATTGAAAGTATGTTGACCCTTTGCTTTGCAGTCACTATCGACTGAAGTTTCATTAACAATAAAGAAGTGCACCAATGGAACTTAAATGTAAATCTCAGTTTGCCACTTTCTTCCTTCGTACTTGAGGCCAGTATATCATGAATCAAGCTTGCCTCAGGAAGATCTGAAAAAAACAGGAGAATTGAGAGATAACTGTGTATTTAAGAATTATATTCATAAGTGATCAAAGAATTATATTCTTAAGTTGCTTGGCTTTCCTTAGAAGGCATTAATATTTTCCATCAAAACCAGGCCAAAGACTTGCCCACCAGGCTGATTCCGAAGACTCAATGTACAAAACTCCTAATGACAGTTTTCAGACATCATACCTAACATACCCATTATTTTTCTAAATAACGTTTTATTTTCTAAATAACATTTTATTTTCTAAATAACATTTATTTTTATAAATAATATTTATTTTTATAAATAACATTTTATTGTATTGTCTTATATTTATGCTTCTGTGTCTACAGAATGAACTGAAAAGAAAAAAATCTGGGATACTTTGGAACTCTTCTTTTTTTTTCTTTTCCTGATTATCTGTATAAAAGATAATATAATAATGATAATCAATATTAAAAAGGACTGATATAATAATACAAATTTGTCTTTGATTGGATAGCTGTTAAAAACAGATACAACAACAAACAGTTTATTTGCTTTATTGCTGTAACCGAATGAAAAAGAAATACAATGTTAATAATTGCTTTTCCAAGAGTTACAAGTCCTACAACTGAACCAGAGATCCTGAAAAAAAAACACATAAAAAAGTTTTGTCATATGAATACCAAATTTTGAAAGATAGCAGAAAAAAGTATTATTTTTTAAATTGAATTTTCAATTCACTTTGAAAATATTAATAACCTTTTCAGCAAAAGAAGGTAGATATGTGAATAGCAACATCTGTGATGAAAATTAATAATAAAATATACTTTCACAAGTTAAAAAGTTTTCATGCATTAACAAATACATCTTTTTATCCTGAGAACTTAGGGTACTGGTATGTCTTTAAATTGTTCACATCTACACATTCATTTCCTCATCATTTTCCATCAGTAAGGAATTTTTTCTTTGCTATTTCTTGTATGAGGTTAGCAAAGGCTAAAGATGACTGAGGTGTGAAATATGCTTTACACTGGTTTCAATTAGCTACCCTCTATTTCGATTTGCAACATTTGCTTAGGTTGCATCCTTATTTCTCTCTTTCAAAATCAACAGAAGACAAAGATGATGCAAATGTTTTTCTAGCATTGCTTCAGCATCTTAATTAGCATTCAGGGGTTTCAGCAATGGGTGCCAAACCGAATAAATATTTTAAACATTGCAAACAGTATTCTTCTATAGAAGACCACCTATTCAAAAACAAGAATAAATCTTTTAAACACAGTCAACCTAAGTTTTGTTAGTTCAAAGTCATTATGATCGATTTAAAGATGTGAGGCTTCAATACAATTTTCAAATTTCTCTTTCTTGGTTTTTGAAAATATAAGTAGGAAACAACCCATCAGAATGAGTTTAACAAATTGACCAAGTAAGTTTTCTCTCATTACTGAATTAATTTCCTAATGTGCTTTTACAGCTTTGGTGTAGAGCAGCTTCTTCTCTGGAAACATTCAAACACATTGCTTAATGTATAATGTATAATGTATAATGTATAATGTAATTATAAGTTGTATTTCATTTAGGATTGTATAACTTTTGTTGCTATGAAATTTCATAAATGCAGCTGCATTTGCATATGTCCAGTGCCAAAAACTGCAGTCAAACTGCATCAGACAAAATTAATATCATGGACAACTCTGCCACAACAAAGGTGCAGCCAACCCAAGGCTGATTCATATTGGGATTCTAGGACCTCAGCAGGTCTCTAGGACAACTGTTTGCTCAACATAGACTTGGCTGTGAGGTCACAATGTGTTGCTCAGGGATTTATCTAGCTTAATTTTAAAACTTCCAAGGGTGGAGTCTCCCCAGACAACCTGTTCTGCGGCTTGATTTCCCTTGTGGGACTTGACTGTTTTCAATGTCGAAACTAAACCTCTCTTGGATTCACCATTTGACCCTTGTCCTTCCACCATGCTCCACTGGAAGAATTTGCTGCCATCTCTTTTGGTAACCTCCCCATGCATATCAGCAGGCAACTCTTTTTTTTTATTCTTTTTTTTTTTTCATTAGTCAGAAACTTCCTCTCCCAGGACAAGTACTTGTGTCTCCTGACCGGCTTGGTGGCCCTCTGCTGAACTTGCACCAGTTTATTGAAGTCTTTCCCAAAACTGTATGCAATCCTCTAGATGTGACCTAACAACTGCTGAGGTAGTCAAGGGTGGGCAGAATCACTTTCCACAGCCTCCTGGCTGTGCTGCTCTTAATAGAGCCCAGAATACTGTTGGCCTTCTTAGCTGCCAGGGCACCCTGCTGGCTCATGTTCAGCTTGCTTTCTGACAAGACTGCCACAACATTTTAGGCAGAGCAGCTCCCCAGCCAGGTAGCTCCTAGCCTGAACCTCATCCAGTGGTTCTTCTTTCCCAGCTGCTGAAATTTAATACTGATACATCAAGAGTTGTGATGGGTAGTAAAATACACAACCATCACAAGATTTATTCTCTAACTGTCTTAAAAAGGAAATAACTTTAACACAAGTATTTTAAGGAGTGGTATTAAATATAGTCAAAGACAGACATTCAAGTTCTTATATTTCTTCAGCTGTAGACTCCGTGAAGGTGTCTCTGAATCTTGCGAAGTACTCTGTTGGTGGGCTAAATAAACTCAAAGGAAGGCAACGAACAATGAAGGAATAAGCCATGTTTTCTTAATAGCTAAGATAATTTCATTAACTGCAGATAAAGAAGATAGAAAGGGAATGAATTTCCAACTGTTTTCATTCTCTAATTTATAAGTGATGGAGAAAGCATAGCATCATCAACTCCATACACATTTTTTTTTCTTTACTTCCATCCAAAATAACTTAGGTATATACCCCCTTGCCAAACATTTTTATTACGTTCACAGTTCAAAATATTCTCAATACCACTTCCCTGTATAAAAACGATTATTCACCAGCTGTTCTAGTGGTTATTTCTCTTGAACGTATTGTGTAAAAGTACAAAATATCTCTAAACTAGTATTGAATGAGTAGATAATTGAAAAGAGCAGCCTCTCAATGCCAAGGAAATCAGGTATTGTGGGAGAGGACTTAAAATCACCTCCAAGCTCAGGTAAGTATTCATGTGTAATAAATTTCTCATTAAACTACAATTATCTAGAAACATTTAAAGGGAGGAAGCTGATAGCAGTTACCAACCTGAAACAAAACGAAATCATACATGCATTCCAGGAATTAATACTCCAGAGCACCTTGCATAAGTATATTTCCACCCAAAGGAGAGCATAGCTAATATTTTTAAAAAACTCACTAAGGAAAGATTTAAGAATTCCTTATTTGATGCTCTCCATTTGATGCTTTCATGAATTAACTGGTTCATCTTCTGTGTTAGTTAAGAGAAAGTTTTTAGGGGTCTAAAGTACTCGATGCTGTAGGTGACAGTACTACCTCCCTTCTGAAAGTGCAGACCACTCCAGCTGGAGACAAAAAACACTCATTTCCCATTCATTGCCTCAAATCATTCCACTCAAATCATTCCAGTAGAGGACTTCTATCATCAGATCTGCAAATTTTACTACATACTCCTTCAGAATATTTGTCTAAATTAAAACTATATTAATTGAATTTATTTTATTTTCCTCTGGGATATGCACACACACACACAAGGATAATTCATTTTTCCACTGATAGTTTCCTCTTCCTATAATCCACTCGGAGTTAGCCTTTGTAATACGAAAACATTGGTTCTCTGAAAGCAGAAGGTAAATACAGAAGACAAATGCATGAGTGAGTGAACGTGTGTGAGGCTGGATTAAGGAAAATCATTCTCTGTGTAAGCATGTGTGTGTGTGTGTGTGTCTGTTGACACATGCATGTGTACCCTTTCCTGTGCCCAGCTTGTGGTTCAATGGCAAACATGTGGACCACAGTGACTCTACTTCCCAGATTTTGTGACCTTACACTAGCCCTCACCAAAGCTGACTCAAGGGTCAACACTTCTTTCCTCAGCTTGCTATGCTCCTGCTTTATAAACCATCAGCATTACCCAAAACACCTCAAAACCCTACAGATAAGTTCAGAATCTCCCCCCCAGAGTCAGTTTTTGCTCCCCTCCAATACTGCCTACATCCTTTCCTTCCCTCTGGCCCTCTACTCTCATCTCCAAAGCCCACTTCCTCGCCCCTCAAATGTTCTCCCCAGAATTTCCCAGTTATTTCACTCCCATATCAAACATATTCCTATCTAAAGAATGTCTCATGTTTGCTCCTAGAATACTGAGACTGAGCTTCTGGATTCCTGTGTCCACCCTTCCTGCTACTTGCCACATACCTAGCCATACTCTTTTGTTAAGATACTGACATTTACAGTGTTCTTCCTGATAAGTAATAACAAAATAATTGTTATAAAACCACAAATGCATCTATAAGAGATGCATAAATTCTTTCCTAAAATATCTTGCACAGTTTAGGTTATATTAAACAGGTCTACTGTAGGTGTGAAAGAAGGAAAACAGAATCATAGAATAGAATCATAGAATATCCCGATTTGGAAGGGACCCATAAGGATCATCGAGTCCAACTCCTGGCACCACACAGGTCTACCCAAACGTTTAGACCATGTGACTAAGTGCACAGTCCAATCGCTTCTTAAATTCAGACAGGCTTGGTGCAGTGACTACTTCACTGGGGAGCCTGTTCCAGTGTGCAACCACCCTCTTGGTGAAGAACCTCTTCCTGATGTCCAGCCTAAACTTCCCCTGCCTCAGCTTAACACCATTCCCGCGAGTCCTACCACTGCTGATTATGGAGAATAGGTCCCCTGCCTCTCCACTCCCCCTTGTGAGGAAGTTGTAGACTGTGATGAGGTCCCCCCTCGGCCTCCTCTTCTCCAGGCTGAACAGGCCCAGTGACCTCAGCTGCTCCTCATATGTCTTCCCCTCTAGGCCCTTCACCATCTTCGTTGCCCTCCTCTGGACACTCTCCAACAGTTTAATGTCCTTTTTGTACTGTGGTGCTCCGAACTCCACACAGTACTCGAGGTGAGGCTGTACCAGCGCAGAGTAGAGCGGGACAATCACCTCCCTCGACCGACTAGCAATGCCGTGCTTGATGCATCCCAGGATACGGTTGGCCCTCCTGGCTGCCAGGGCGCACTGCTGGCTCATATTCAACTTGCTGTCAACCACAACCCCCAGATCCCTCTCTGCGGGGCTGCTCTCCAGCGTCTCGTCGCCCAGTCTGTATGTATAGCCAGGGTTGCCCTGTCCTAGGTGCGGGACCCACTTGCTTTTGTTAAACTTCATGTGGTTGGTGATTGCCCAGCTCTCCAATCTGTCCAGATCTCTCTGCAAGGCCTTTCCACCCTCATCCGAGTCCACAACTCCTCCAAGTTTGGTGTCGTTGGCAAATTTGCTCAAAACACCTTCTAGTGCTACATCCAAATCATTTATAAAAACATTGAAGAGGACTGGCCCTAAAAGGAAGCCTTGAGGGACCCCACTAGTGACCATCCGCCAGCCAGATGTGGCCCCATTTACCACAACCCTTTGAGCCCTGCCTGTCAGCCAATTGCTCACCCATCGTATGATGTTTTTGTTAAGTTGTATGCTGCACATTTTGTCCAGTAGGGTCCTATGGGAAACCATGTCAAAAGCTTTGCTGAAGTCCAAAAAGATCACATCAGTTGGTTTCCCTTGATCGACTAGGTGGGTCATCTTATCATAAAAGGAAATCAAATTTGTTAGGCAGGACCTACCCCTCATGAACCCATGTTGGCTGGGACCAATGACTGCATTGTCCCCCAGGTGCGCTTCAATAACTTCAAGGATCATCTTCTCCATAATTTTACCAGGCACTGACATGAGACTGACAGGCCTGTAATTACTAGGGTCTTCTTTCTTACCCTTCTTGAAAATTGGCACAACATTTGCCAGCTTCCAGTCTACTGGGACCTCTCCATATTCCCAAGATCGTTGAAAAATAATTGAGAGAGGTCCCACGATGACGTCAGCCAGCTCGTTAAGCACCCTGGGATGAATTCCATCCAGACCCATGGACTTGAATAGATCCAGGTGGAGCAGCAAATCCCGCACACATTCACGGTCAGTTGGGAGTTTGTCATTCCCACTGTCATGGTCCTCCGGCTCAGGGCACCCTGGGTCCTGAAGCCCATCATCAAGTGTTGAAGACAGAGGCGAAGAAGGCATTAAATGTCTCTGCTTTGCCTATGTCATTGTCTGTGAGGAGACCTTCCCCATCAAGTAGCGGACCTATGTTTTCTTTGGTTTTCCTTTTTCTGTTCACATATCTAAAAAAAACTTTATTGTCTCCCACAGACATGGCCAGCTTCAACTCTAGTTGGGCTTTGGCCACTCAAATCTTCTCCCTACAAACACGAACAGCATCCCTGTATTCCTTCCTCATCACCTGACCCTCCTTCCAGCAGCCGTACACTTTCTTTTTTGCCTAAGCTCCAGTAGAAGATCCCTGGTCAGCCAGGCTGGCCTTATGCCCTGCCTTCCTGACTTGCGATATTTTGGAATCGCCTGATCTTGTGCTTTTAGGAGGCAGTGCTTAAAGACTGACCAGCACTGACAGACGCCAATGCCTTCAAAAACAGTTTCCCAGGGGACCTTGCTGAATAGTTCCCTGAGCAGCCTAAAGTCTGCTTTCCCCATATTCAGGGCTGAAGTTTTGGTGGCAGTTTTCCTTCTGTCACCGTAAATTCTAAACTCAACCACTTCATGGTCACTATGACCGAGACGGCCGCCAATTGCCAAGTCTCCCACAAGACCCTGTCTGTTCTCCAGCAACAGATCAAGGAGGGCACCTTTCCTAGTTGGCTCCCTTAGCATCTGCACCAAGAAGTTATCATCTAGGTGCTTTATGAACCTCCTGGACTTGCTCGTGTCAGCCGTGTGGTGATCCCAGTTGATGTGTGGCAAGTTGAAATCCCCCATAAGGACAAGGGGAGTTGATCTCGAGGCATCTCTTAGTTCTGCAAAGAATAATTCATCGGCATTGTCGTCCTGGCCAGGTGGTCTGTAATAGACTCCCACAACGACATCCCTTTTATTTGTTCGTCCCTTAATCCTTACCCAGAGGCTCTAAACTTTGCCATCGCCAACTTGAAGTTCCACACAGTCCAGCCCATGCTTCACATACATCACCGCCCCGCCACCTCGCCTACCCTGCCTGTCCCTCCTGAAGAGCTGGTAACCATCCATTGCAACACACCAGCCACAGAATTCATCCCACCAGGTTTCGCTTATGCCAATGATATCATAGCTGTGAGACTGGGCCAAGACTGCTAGCTCATCCATTTTATACCTCATACTGCGTGCGTTTGTCTAGAAGCACTTCAAATGTGCCTCCCTACATGCAGCACCTTGGGGAGCCAACCAAAGGATCTCACTAGCACACAGTCCCTCTGATTTTAGCGCACCATCCCTTAGCTCATCACCAGCGTGCCTGATTTTATCCCCTTCCCCCTTCGACTCTAGTTTAAAGCCCTATCTATCAGCCCTGCCAACTCCTGAGCAAAAATCCTTACCCCTCTATGAGAGAGGCGCATCCCACCTGGTGCCATCAGGCCTGATGTCACATATACCTTCCCGTGATCGAAAAACCCAAAGTTCTGCCGGTTGCACCAGTCCCGAAGCCATGTGTTAATGTGATGAGTCTGCTTGTCAGCATTGATCCCCCCTATCGGAAGGACAGAGGCAAACACAACCTGTGCCCCTGATCCTTTAAGTAGTTGCCCCAAAGCCCTAAAGTCCCTTTTGATCGCTCTCAGACTTCTCATTGCTACCTCGTCATTACCAGCCTGAAAGACCAGTAGCGGGTAGTAGTCGGTGGGCCGTACCAGGTGCTTGACTTTCTTAGCGAAGTCTCTCACCCGAGCCCCAGGGAGGCAACAGACTTCCCTGTGGGTTGGGTCTGGTCAGCATATTGGGCCCTCTGTCCCTTTCAAAAGGGACCCCATCACGATAACCCTTCTTTCTTTTTTGACAGATGATGTAGCAATGCAGGGGGTAGGTTGCCTTGCCTTAGGCACCCTCTCCAATTGGGATGGGCTTTCGTCTGCTTCGTTGTTCTGACTGTTGTGTTCTAGACCCTCATACCTGTTATATAAGGGTAGATGGGAAGGTGAAGTGGGCAGGGACAGGGCTCGCCTACCACCCCGAACAGGAACCTGCCTCCATTCCCCCCCTTGGTCTAGGTCTCCTCCTACTGCCTGGTGGGATGAGGGGAACTTTTGTCTTCTGCGTAGCAGCAGACATTTGTGCTGTGGCAGGCTCATGAGTCTGTCTCAGGGTACAGTACACCCCCACCAGTCAATTTCCCTCTCTGACTCCCCAATGCTTCTGAGCCTTCTCACCTCCTCCTGAAGCTCCGCTGCCTGGCTGAGCAGCTCTTCAATCTGGGCACACCTTCCACAAGCATACCCCTCACTGCTGCTGTCGGATACTGACAGAAGACTCGGTCACACCCTGCAGCCCAAGACCTGGACGGCGGTGTGTTTCCCTGAGCCCTCCGTCTGAGTAGCTACAGTCACCGATGTGGAGAGGCCACAAGAGATGCGGAGGCCATGGTTTTCTGCCTGGTTGATACCATGGCCACGTTTCTTGCAAGCAGGTTTCAAGTACCGATGGGAAAGACCTCTGCGAAGGAGCGGCGAGGGGCCCTCCCTGCTCACCCTGCCTGTGCAAACTGCCTCGCAAACTGCCGCTCCACTCCTTTCTGACGCACCACGCCCTGTTTGCCCATCCTGGTCGCCACGCTCCTGGTCACTCATGCTCCCTAGGGGCCGCTTTTGAACGGCCGGGGAGGGGGTGCTGCTGGCTCCACCTATGCCTTATCAGCTTCCCTTGCGAGGGCTGCCCGGTCCTGGCGGCTCCCTTGGCTGCTTGGAGTGGCCTCAATGCCGAAAAAAAGCCCTGCCTGTCTCAATCCCCTGCTCCATTGCAGAACGTGTCTGTCCTGGAGCCAATCGCCTCAGCAAGTGGATAGGATAAAACATGTAAACAAGGAAAAAGGAAGAAGCAGGGTTTCCACCCTGGAAAGAGCAGGAGAACTTCTTTCCTCATTAATGGACAGACTTACTGGTTGGCAACTCTTTCCAGCAAGAACCGGGAAGGATGCAACCTTCTTTTGCATGTCATAAACTTCTTGGCCAAACTTTACTCAAGGCAAACACTTTGCTCAGACAGGGATAGTCATACATATCGATCATTTCACAGGCAGTCTCTGCAGTCACACCTCTCCTTTTCTCCTCTTTGACTCAGTGTTTACAGCAGAATAGGAAGAAATGTGTCTGATTCTACAGGATTGTTGTAGTCCTTTCCCAGTCTTCCTGCTCTGGTGATTCTGTATTTGTCTCATGAGATTTTACCTTTCTCAGCAGTACCATTTCAGGGCACAGATGTATTTTATTATGCCTTTATATGCCTCCCATTACTAGCAAAACAGATAAGATCTGAGGAAAGGGAAATGATTGTTTGGTGTCTCAAGGAATTAGAGGAATTAGCATTGAAAGCTGCCAGATATAGTAACTATTCTTATGGTTGTATGTTATTGTACCTATTACATTAGATATTGCCTAGTCTTCATCTAGCCTCAAGATCTGTGCAGTATGAGCATGATGGAAAGTCATCTTGCATTTTCTGTCTTTCTTAGTTCAGGTTGAATAATCTGGTCACACCAAGGAATTTGGGCCTAATCAAATACTTCTAAGAAAGTTTTCCAGGCTGACAATCTTCAAAGCATGCTTCTGAATACAGAGCATCATCACCTTTAATATTCAGAGGAGCCCTTCAATCTTAGGATATATAATTGTACTTCTTAGGTATACATGGAAGGCTAATGCTGTCCAAGTCTGTCCCACCACTAATTTTGTGCATCTGGAATGTCAGGCCATTTCATGTGCCAGATCTAGCATTAAAGGGAATTTGAATTAAAAAATTAATCTTGCTTTGGGACTACTACAGAAGACTAAATGTGTGGAAAATCAAAGAACAAGCTAGACAAAATCTAAAATACTTTGAATATAGTTAATTATCACTTTGCTTTTAAAACATAGGCAGATAGATTGTGTGATCTGAGACTCGTTCCAGCTTTATGTTCTCTGACACATTAAAAATTATGGAATAGCAGTCCACAATGGTTGCAAGGACCATTGTTCACTTAGTAATGGGAAACATGCATTTGGAAGATTGGCCTGTGAAATGGAGAGGGCAGCTTCAAAGGCCTGTAGTACAATCTCTAGGCTTGTTCTTGCAGGTTGCAAGTCTTGTTACACCCAGTACAGAGCAAATCTGAAGCTTGACAAATGCAATTGTGAAATGAGTATCCTCTGTTTTCATTTGTGCCAATAATTTAATATTTTGCTACAGGCAGAATCCCTTAATGTTTTCCCTCAAAGACTTTCATATTGGCTTGGCAGATACTGGTGAATTTCAACAAATGGTAAGTTATCTTAATGACTATTTTCTGTAGATCATTTCAGGGTAGTTGGGATTAATTTCTTAAATTCGTTTGAGGATTCTTTTGAAGCACAGAGAGAATTGATTTTTCAGTGCCCCCCAGGCCTTACAGTATTCTTAGAAATTTACTTTCTCAAATTGAACCCGAAGCAACAATGCTACAACAAAATAAATGTTATTTCCATTTAAATATATTTGACATGGGTCTGGTCTCTTCTTTTAACAGTAATCCATTCCCTGTGACCTGGCAATCCAAACAAGTGTGAATCAGTCTCACAGTACCCTACAGTGGAAGCACTGACCATCAGACCTAAATAGAACTTCCCACAACAGCCACTACAAATATATGCTACTAACAAATAAATAAAGTGAGCTACACAGACACAGGGTTGAATATTATCAGCAAGAATGGCTCAAGCTGAGATCTTTGATAGGGATATCAGTGAAGAAAAATGAACTATCCTTTAAGAATCTCTCTCTCAAACATATTCTTTTTATTTCAAAAGTACTCTTACTATAGTGAACTTGTGACTGTTAAAAGTAAATGCCACTCTTTTGACTATTTTAAGCAAGTGTGTGCAATTCTGCAAAGCAGTCACTGTGATGTTAATTTTATTAATGCTTGTAACTATGCTTGTATATTAGTTTCTAATACACAAAAGTTAGGAAAATGCCATATTCCAGAAAGAGAGCCATAGGGTTTACCTGAGAACCTTTAAAAGTAAACACACATATATACACACATCTATAAATAAAAGAAAACCTGTATTTAGATACACTTATGCACAAGCATATAAATGTAGTGCAGACTTTTCTGCACCATGAACAGATGGTCTTTTTACAAATTTTACCTTTTTATACATTTTTAAAAAAGTAAGGTTCCTCCATCCGTCTCAATTCTGGACTGAGGTAGGACGATATAGATACTGAATTTAGTTAATAAATTGTTGCCCCACAAAAATAAACTACCAGTTGCAATAAGCCATATGGCATCTATTTCAGTTAATATTCTCTGGATCACTTCTGCAAGCCAGCTACAACTTATTTCTAAGCAGACACAAGATGTTTTCAACAACATGCTTTACAAGGGCATTAGGTAAGGTTTGAGCTTTGTCCTAGATTCAAGGCATTGAAATTCAGGATCAACATGAAGAGAGAAATTAAATCCTGAATCACTTATCTAAATGGGCTAAATTGCATTTTAGAGATATGTCTGTCTGTCTCCACCCACTGATTGTAAAAGCAACTTACAGCTACTAGCATTCTAATTTAAGAGGTTCAGTTAAGTTGAACAGGATGAGCCCAGACCTCCATCTCCACCAGAGCCTTTATTCTCTCTGTTCTTGCTGTATTCCCTCATTCTTGTTTGCAACATACAATCATATGATATCATAGAATGGCTTGGGTTGGAAGGGACCTTAGAGATCATCAAGTGACAAACCCCCTGCAGGGACACCTCCCACCAGACCAGGTTGCCCCATCCAACCTGGCCTTGAACACCTCCAGGGATGGGGCATCCACAACTTCCGTGGACAACCTGTTCCAGTGCTTCACCACCCTCTAAGGGAAGAATTTCCTCCTAACACCTAATCTAAATCTACCCTCTTTTAGTTTAAAAACATTCTCCCTTGCCCAGCTATCCCTAGCTGCCTGAGCAAAAAGTTGCTCTCCATCTTTTTTATAAGCCCCCTTTAAGTATTGAAAGGCTGCAATGAGGTCTCCCCAGAGCCTTCTCTTCTTCAGGCCAAACATCCCCAACTCTCTCAGCCTTCCTTCACAGGAGGGTGCTCCAGCCTTCTGATCATCTTCATGGCCCTACTCTGAAACTACTTCCAGCAGATCCACACCTTTCTTGCGCTGGAGACCCCAGACCTGGACATCGCACTCCAAGTAGGGCCTCACAAGGGCAGAGTAGAGGAGGACAATCACCTTGCTTGACCTGCTGGCCATGCCTCTGGTGATGCAGCCAGGATGCAGTTGGCCTTCTGGGCTGCAAGCGCACACTGCTGGCTCATGTTGAGCCTTTTGTCCACCAGGACCCCCAAGTCCCTCTCTGCAGGGCTGCCCTCGATGAGTTCTTCTGCAAGCCTGTACTCATGTCTGGGATTGTCCTGACCCAGGTGCAGCACTTTGCACTTGGACTTGTTGAACCTCATCAGGCTCACATGGTCCTACTTCTCAAGCCTGTCCAGGTCCCTTTGGATGGCTTCCCTTCCTTCTGTTTTACTGACTACGCCACTCAGCTTGGTGTCATCTGCAAACTTGTTGTAGGTGCACTCAATTCCATTGTCTAAGCTGTTGATAAAGATATTTATCACAGCTGATAATTAATACAGAGATACAAGCAGGAAAGGTGAAGTCATCACACTCCTGTCCTTGTACTCATCTGTGCAGAAATGAGTCATTGTGTGTGAGACACAAAGTGCTCTTGAAAAAATTGTCTGTGCTATAAATTGTGAGTTTTTAAATACTGCTCGTCATTTTGCTTGCAAGGGAAATCCATCCTGGGATTTAAAGTTTGTTCTGAGCATACAGTTCCCAGTATTTGACAATGCCCTTATTGCCATTACCATTCTTCATGATTCTAATGTATCTCACCATACAATGCATGTAAATTTAATTATTAGTGCGTAAATCTGTAAATTTGATTTTCAATGACTTTTGATTTATGGTAAGTTTTGTGAAACTGGATAGAGTTACTTCTGACAATTATTTTAAAGGGGAGACATTTTCAAGTTATTTACATATTAACATCTTAGTAATAACAGTTAACAAATATGTTCAAATGAGCCAAATGTAAACCTGATACAACAGAATACTACTTGATGGATTCAGATGACATCAGATTGGCAAGAAAGGAGTGCTCTTAGTACATTAAAATTTATCAAGAGAGGAAAGCACCAATTAGTGGTTAAAAATAACAGTCTCTTAGCTCTTTAAAGAATAAGCTTTCAGATACATAACAGTTCACCCAGGACTGTATGTTTCAGGTAAATTAAAGTGCATGCATCTATAAGCAACTAGGATGTGCATGGCTATTTTAAGAAGCACACCACAATGGCATTCCATGACTTGTGGTCCTGAGCCAAGTGAACACTTAACATTGAATCCCATTATGAATGTATTATCTCCCTGTCAGAAAATATCGTTCACCTCAGAATTGGCTTACCACCTTCCTTATGTGCTGTGCAACCCACAGCTGCTAAAGGACATCTCCATTTAAGAGCTTTACAAAAAGCAGAATCTTTTTTGCATAAAGGTTATGAACATATGATGAAGTGCATCCTAAACTCAAGTGGCAGAGAACTGCATTCTGACCAAAAGGCAAATTTGTGGGGTGAAGGAACTGGCTCAGAAAATTAGTAATAGAGTGTAGAGCTTTCTGTTCCTAGCCAAAGTCAAATTTATTAACTTGCAGAAGTTCTGATAAGGAAGAGTGAAAAGCTCATCTATTACATTTATGGACAGAAGCACTAGTGGTGCAGGATATCTCCATTTGCTTAATCTCCCATTCAAACCTTTGATTAGATTAACATCTTCTCCTTGCATTGGGCATTGCAAGAGGAGCAGAGATGAAGAAAGGCGCAGTTATTTCAGCAGTGTAAGAATTATATACATATAATTCAGACAAGGCAATTCCCAAGGGTTGTATTGGTATGGAGATTTCAATCTTCTGTCTACTACAAGGTGTTCAGACAACCTGGTAAATCAGAATGATCTGCACTGATTTTACAAATAAACTAGACTCTAATAGGTTTCCTGAGTTTTACTAAACTAATTAACATTGCTTAGAGTCTTGACATCAAATGTAAAAGTCACACACACACACCAAAAAAAGATTTTAAAATAACATATATATATATATGTAAAAAGTTAAAAAGGCAGTATTTTCTGTTATTTCGCTATTATACATATGTAAAGAAGACATACAGTTGGGTTTTATTTACATTTTCAAGGTAGGGATCATTACTGTTTGTGATGTTTATTTTAATGAAATAAAACACATGTTCTGCAAAATGTCTTATAAAATATGTTTATCATGAGCATAAAACTTTTTACTAAGATTTTTACTAAGATTTTCACACTCTAGCACTACAAACATAGAAAAAGTAGCAGTACTGCTGAATGATTAGTTCTTCTGATACTATTCTTAATGTAAATGTTTTGAGGAACAGTTGCATTCTAGCAAGCAACCATGAATACACGGCTTGTACAATTCTGTTTTCCCTTGTGCTGTAAGCAAACAAGCTTTCTTGCTCTGCAAACAAAGAGGATGAGAAATTTTCAGCTTTCAGAAAAAAAAAATCAGAACTATTTTCTCATTGGCTCACATATAAGATGTAATAGAGAATTTTCTATTTAGATAATGATTCTGCATGTGACTTGCCAGCCAGAATAGAATCAGATCACTGTCTTATAGTTAAATTGGCTTTGCACTGATATTAGGCAATGATTTTTTGACACTCAGAGAAGCAAATGTAAATAAACTCGTGTGCCTGAATGCAAAGAAATGCCACAGTTGATAAAAAGCTTTTTCTTTACATGTTTCTGTTCATAACAACCACTTTAAAGAAGTGTCTGAAGAAATGTTAATTACCGCATGTCTAAGTTATTACTCAATTAGAGCAATCCAACTGAACAAGAGTTTTATGGAAAGGAACAGAGAATTTTGATTGCTAAATGTTTTAAGTTAATTCCTTAAAAGCCGCACATAGGGTAAGTATTTAAAAATGAGCCTTGACCTACATGCATAAGTCCAAGCGTTAGTGGGTCCCTCGGTGAAATTTCTGTTTGAACTTTGAGTGACTTGGAAGCCTAACCTTTATGAACTTTTAATGGGATGCTTGCAATTAAAACATTTTTTTTAGATATATTGTTCTATATCACTATAAAATTTCCTGGGTAAGGCTGGTCTCTTTGTAAATTCCTGTATACCGAAAAGCAAGCTGTGCAGCTTAATGGAGGTATACCCTGCTACCTAGGGATACACTAGAGAAATCAATTCACCCAAAGGACATTACGACAATGTCCCAGTAATGTAGTTTTAAGTGTGCCTTAATATTGGAAGCAATGTTAAAGCACGTGCAAGACCAGGAGGTGATCCGAGACAGCCAGCATGGCTTCACCATATTCAAGTTATATTTGAATAACATTCTTGATGCTTTTTTTAATGTCCAAATCTCATAAACCCTTCTGAATCACAAAACATTTAGTAATGTAATTCTGAATGGTTTAATCACAGAGAGGTATAGAATTTTAACATGATAGAGAGAAACACCTGGTGAGCATGACAGACTGACATCCTTGCATCTCATGTTAGCTTCAATGAACTTTCAGGCTGCTCATCACAATCTCCTGCATCATGCAGGAATAGTGATGTTGATAGTTAGGTCTAGAGTAGTGTCTGGCCTTGAGAACTTTTTAAAAATTGAATCTTAAACCATTTGTCATCTGCAGTTTGACACCCCACTACTGTAAGGGGATCAGTTTTCCAAAGCTGAGCATGGACTTGTTACAGTTAGCAGCCCTGACAATGGGTCAGGTGGAAAATATTGCTATCTAACAACTGGAAGGCAGTAAGAAACATTTTTTTTTACACTTGTTAAGGATGAGCTCAGACAAATCCAATCTTCAAATCACCATTTAAACTGCTTCTTATTGATGGTTCCTAAAATTTGGAAGAACACATCTAATACATTGCAAGATATCTGTGTTGTTTGCAAAACAAGTCCCTACATATTTTAAAATCACAGGCGTTGTATGCCACAGCACTTTTGAAAACCCCATTAATCACCTATCTTTTGACATCTTCAGATATCTTTGGTATGATTAAATCTAGTTAATCTAACCTGCAAGTTATGTTTCTAACCATCTGAATAATTTCTAATCAGAAGAATATTAAACAAACTTTAAAATGGAGTTTAATATGTTGTGATAGTGATTGAATCTAACAGTAGATTACTGGACTCTATAATCAATTCATCCAGTGTTTTTTCATGGGCACAATGAACACTTCTGTGAAAGCATAAATTTCACCCAAGCCTCAGATCAAGAACCATCTGACTACCAAATAATCATAGACAACATCACACCTGAGTGATCCAGAGCTTCATCAGCCCTTGGATTAAACATTAACAGCATCGTACTTCTGTAAGGATATAGTAGGGTAGCTCCACCCTAAGATGAAATGACACCTGGATTTGCTGCTGTAAGAGAACAGAAAACAAACCTGATGCTTTCAGTTAAACATTTGAACAAAAGCAGGCAGAACTACCAGTGTTACAGTACTGCCTGCTCAAATCATATGTACCATTGCAACAATTGCCTGAAAAAATTCAGCAAATATGTGTGTTTATGTTCATATATTTAAGGCCAAACCAAACCTATTATGTATTCAGTGTTGTTCTTTTTCAATAACATTGCTAGCATAAAATTATTCTACATTAATTTAATTTTCACTTTCAATTATAATATAGATACACACTTAGTAAATATAGATACACACTATACATACACGCTTAGATCAAGAGCAAGCTCAAAATCTATTCATGCTGAATTACCATAAACATTGTTTCTATTAAAATTATCTGTTTTATTTCCACTGCAATTTTTCTCTGATATTTTTTCCATTAAACATTTTTTTAGACAATTAGAAAATAAATACGAAGATTTGATGGCTCAAATTAGATCAAATTCTATAATGTCTTATGTTACATTGCTAGAAATCTTTAAGAATGTACAAAATGTTGATACTGAAATAACACCATTGAATAATTAGATACTGCGTTTAGATATTTTCTTGGCAGTAGCTCATAAAATTCTGAAGTGACAACTCTTAAAGATTAAACATTAAAGACTACTTTTAGGACCATTTCACCATCAGTTCTACATTGTTCACAGAAATACATTCTTATGAAAATTCAAATGTAAAATACTTAAATTCTCACAAACAGGATTCAAATATTTACAGAACTTCTCTTCCTGTGTTCTTTGTCTTCCTCTGACAAGAGATTTAAAGTGTATAGAATTTATTATGAATTTACAGGCTATCAGATATGAAACACTTGACTCATGAATTCAAACTGACTGCTGCACTTTTTCCTCAGGAGGATTTTTTAAATCTATTCACATCCAAATATAATTTAAAAAATAATGAGGAAATGTACAGAAACAGGCAGAAATAGCAGAGAAATATATTAGATAACCCAAGTTTTCTTCATTTCTACTTGCCCTGGTCACTTTCATACACTTGATTAGTCATAGACACGATTTTTTTGCTGTTGTTGTTCCAACTGCTCTCCATAGTTTAAAAAAAAAAAAAAGAATCTATCTAAAATCTGGAAAGACTGTAGATTTTTGGCTGTTGGATAAATCAGTTCCTTCATTTTAAGTTTTCTGATTTTCTTTTGATTTTTCTAATCTATTTCTGATTTTCTGTTCCATCTGTTTATTTATTCAGGTGACATTGGTCCTCCCTGAAATAAGCCCCAGTTCTTTTTCAAAAAATAAAAATAAAAAAGGAAAGTTTTAATGCCTTACAAAAGGTCACTAGACAGGTTACTACCTTTTGCTTTTTTAAAACAAATTTACATAGATAAATTTGTTGTGAAACTGCTTATTGTCCTTCCACAGTATGCAAAGTATTCACAGTGTGGCTTATTAAACAGCATTGCCATCACACATGATATAATGCTATAGAGGGCTGATATAGGAAACTCTAATGAGAATAAGCCAGTAACAGACTACAGGCATAGACCTAAAAAAAGTCGATAAAATTACCTCAGATATAAGAAAAGAAACCAGTATCAAAAGGCAAAAACTGTATGATAGCAATGCTTGATTGTTATTGCCTTAAGCTCTCTATCAGAATTTCTGCAGTGCTCTGATGGTTAAGCAAACTCCCTCTCTGTTTCTCAGTCTGTGTCAACATGTGTCTGGAAACCACCACATGAAACTAGCTTACCCTTATCTGTACAGAAGATATTCTGAAAATGCAGGGCAAAACATGCCACTTTCCCCTTACATACTCTTATTTTTTCTGGTGTAGTTAAGTATTGGCCTGCTTCCTACTTCCTCTCTGAAGCTTACTTTAGAGCAAAACTTAAGCAGTCCTGAGAGGAGATGATGAATGTCACTCAGGTAATGATCCATCTGTAGCTACTATTGTGAATAAGCAGTGTTGCTTATTCTGGAGCTGGAGAAGAATACTCCAGGGTCATGTTGAAGGGCCTTGCCTTTAGCTCTCTAAGTCATGATTATCACAGTCAGCTGTAACAACATCTGTCGAGTCAAAAACAGGACTTGTATAGATTTGCCTATCTTTAGGAAGTATGCATATATCTCTATGTACCTTCAGAGAATCCACATATCCATCCAAGCAGAAGTCACCTCATTCTCCTCTCAGTCTGCTGGAATACAGTTTGAAAATGTGTGTTCCCCAGGAACATGAGATTTATCAGAGGAGGAACAGTTCTCCTCCTAATTACAAGCATATATACATATGCGTATGTATACACATGTATAGAATAAATAAAGAAAGAAACAGGCATAAATATACATATATTAGCACAACTTTGATATTCCTTAGTGATTTCCTTTTCCTTTGTGAAGCTTCTTGTTTTGTCCTGATGGCTCCATTTTTACTTGCTAACAGAAAATAAAAAAGAATTTGAGTCTCCATTGTTATTTTTGTACAGTGTTTTCTTTTCTCAGTGAGGAGAAGGACTGATTAGGAGCTCTGCTAAGCTCCTTACTACAGTGCAGATGAAATAGTTTCTGGTGTGCTCGTTCCTTCTGCAACCTATTCAGTGTTGTTTACTTTTTCCTCATTCTGTCCCTAGAGTGATAAGCAATACTGAATGAGGCACCACAGCCTCCCTACTCTGAGGGGAGAACAGGTAGTTAGTGGTATTCCCAAATTCTTCATTAAAAGATATACACAAGCCTCATTCTGTAACATAGAGACTGATTTACAATGGGATTAGACTATTTCTTTGAGACTTTCACAATTCTCTGCTCACTTCAATGTACAATAACTGAAAGTTAATATACTTATTACCATATGTCCGTCTGTCCCACACCCCACCCCCCCCCAAAAAAAAAAAAAAAAAAAAGGCTTGTCATGATATTTTTGCCATGGACAGAAGTCATAATGTCATGGTGTCATGGACACAGAGAACAATGGAATAGAGAGATGTTTGTTTTGCTCGTAGACCAAGATGCAATATAATAGATGTGAGTGCACCCTCAGCTACTTTGCAGATGACACCAAGCTGAGTGGCATAGTCAATAAAACAGAAGGAAGGGAAGCCATCCAAAGGGAACTAGACAAGCTTGAGAAGTGGGACCATGTGAACCGCTTGAGGTTCAACAAGTCCAAGTACAAGGTGCTGCACCTGGGTCAGGACAATCCCAGACATGAGTCCCCAGAACAAGAAAGGTGGGTGTGGATCTGTTAGAGTAGGTTCAAAGTAGGACCATGAAGATGATCAGAGGTCTGGAGTACCCCTCCTGTGAAGGAAGGCTGAGAGAGTTGGGGATGTTTGGCCTGAAGAAGAGAAGGCTCTGGGGAGACCTCATTGCAGCCTTTCAATACTTAAAGGGGGCTTATAAAAAAGATGGAGAGCGACTTTTTGCTCAGGCAGCTAGGGATAGCTGGGCAAGGGAGAATGTTTTTAAACTAAAAGAGGGTAGATTTAGATTAGGTGTTAGGAGGAAATTCTTCCCTTAGAGGGTGGTGAAGCACTGGAACAGGTTGACCACAGAAGCTGTGAATGGTGTGGAGGAACACCTGGAGGTGTTTAAGGCCAGGTTGAATGGGGCTTTGAGCAACCTGGTCTAGTAGGAGGTGTCCCTGCCCATGGCAGGGGGTTGGAACTAGATGATCTCTAAGGTCCCTTCCAACCCAAACCATTCTATGCTATGATTCTACTCTACTTAACTAAATATTAAATGAAGACAGTATAAGATCCTGACAAAAGAGAAAAAGCAGAAGTTCAAGTCAGTGCAAAATATGGAACAAAATGTGATAATTTCATACCAATGTTTTTTTGAAAGTTAACCGTGTCCACCTGCTAATTAACCAGTCTTGCTATATAACTGTAAAGCTCCCTACCTGTTCAAAACAACAACCAGCCAACCAACCAAAGAAAAACCCACAACAATTTACCTCCAAAAAATTGCTGATTTCCCTTTGAAAGGACATTTATGAGACTGTGAAATTAAAAGCTAATGAAGTCTGCAGTCCACTTAGAAAATCCCTAGAATAACAAGGAAGCCTGTGGTCTCATTTGCTCTCCAGGAACAGCTGGTCCGGCTCCCAGCACCATCCAGGAGGATGCTAGCTAAGCATCTATATTGTCTACAAGTCTAGAAAGGTCTCTGAACGAAATGCCATCATTCGGTGTTTAATCATGCTAAACTGTTTAGGAAGGCAGAATCGAACTTTGGGATTCTTATATACTTCATGTCTGGTTTTTTTTTGTTTTTTTTTTTTTTCTTTTTCTTTTCTCTTCTCTATATTGTTGATTTCCTAGAATGTATTTGTTGCACTAAAATTATATCTTGCAGTCTAATCAATGTATATCACTACGTTATAGCTTAGCATATAAAATGTTAAACATATGTTACCCATGTGAAATTACTACAAATTCTTGAAGCTTCTAGTACATATCTAAACCCCACCAATTAAACTGCAGCAGAGTAAATCTAATGACAGCTTGTGGCAAGAATATGAAGCCACTAGTTTTTTAAAGAAACCTTAAGACAACATAAGTCTTTTAAAACATCTGTATATACTTGAAACTTTTTGCAATATAGTTTTAAGTAATAAACATACATTTATTAGAATCATTTTATAGTAATGTACATTTGGGGAAACATATTGGTAAGGAAGTAGGAATAGTTCCTTGTGTATTTTGGAAATGTTCAGATCCTGAATAGTCTCTGATGCAATCTGAGGCAAGGCAAAGGCAAATAAAGACTACAAATAAGCAGAGTTTCTGTTTTCATGTTAAGATACTATCAGTCTTGTGTCTTCATTGCACAGATGCAGAAAGTGCAGGATGGCTAGATGCAGCTGGGACAGACTGAAATATTTTGCAGGGTTTAATCAGTGGAAAGGCTCCTATTCGCAACGGTAAATTGAAAATCAGTGTAGTTGGGGGTGTTAACGAATACCACAAAACAATTCAAAAGGATAGGCTTTTAGGCTTGGAAAGATCAGTACTGGTCTAAATAAAACAAGAAGGACAAAGCGTATGTCAAAGTAGATTAAAGAGCTTCTCACAGAGGTCTAATAATTACTGATCTATGTATTATATAAACCAAACTACTTGACAGAGGAATCTGAGCATTAAAAATGAATGTCTTGGTTAGGGTGTTTTGGCATCTGTTCATATCCAGACATGTTCCAACTTATTTCCCCAAAATGAAATAGAATAATTGAGTTACATCCCAGACTAAACTAAAAGGGAGAAAAGAACTAGCAGTCTTCATCATCATCCAAATCTGGATATTCAGGTGAGCACCTAGATCTTTTCCATCAATCTCCTCTTTATTTATCAGCCAAAGGTTTTTTAGTGAAGAATGTTATTATGTTTAACACCTGCTGGGTTATTGCACAATTTTCTTTATGCTGACATTAAAATAGAGAGGAGAGTAAGTGATTATATTCTAAGATACAGCCTATACTTTTGAAGATTTACTTCTTGACAATTAAAAAATGAACATATCTGCATGCTTGCTTTTCTACATACTGAGGTGATGAATGCTCCATTTAGTGCCTTCCTATTTTTTATGCTTATTATCTACCTCCACAACCTGTGGATGTTCTGCAGTGCAAATTATTTTGATACAATAATAATAAAAATAAGACACAATTGCAGCAGTGTTAAAACTATAACGGCAAGACATAAACCAATACTTATGAATCATTACTACTCTGGCCTAAACTTTGTAGGGTTTTCTAAAAAGAGAATGAAGTTCCAGCAGTAGAATAATATGCCTGGCTGTCTTCTGAGAAGACATTCTGGGGGAATCATGGGCCACAGTATTGTCCCTAGCTTTTGGGGTGCTTGTGGAAAGTCACTTGGCAGATGGTTCTAAGTGAAGCAGGTGAGCAGGCAGAAAATCGTCCAGCTTTCCAGATCTGCTGGGAGGATGGGTTGTGTAATCCCTGCCTGGTTTCTGCCAGGATAGTGCTGCAAAACATATCCAAATCACCTAACAAAAGCGTTCATTTTTTCTTACAAGATCCAGTCAGTCTATGAGACCTAAATCTTCCTCCAAAATACATTTTAGATGTCAGTATCTATAGATGTACCAACTAATAGAGAATTTCTAGCAGCAGGTGCTGAGTGGATGCACAAAACTAGAAGAGAGGAGGCCGAGGGGAGACCTCATCACAGTCTACAGCTTCCTCACAAGAGGGAGTGGAGGGGAAGGCACCAATCTATTCTCCTTAGTCACCAGTGATAGGACCCACAGGAATGGTGTCAAGCTGAGGCAGCTTCACTGAGAGGGTTGTTGCACAGTGGAACAGGCTCCCCAGGGAAGTAGTCACAGCACCAAGCCTGTTGGAGTCTAAGAAGTGTTTGGACTGTGCACTTAGTAACATGGTCTAAAATTTTGGGTAGACCTGTGTGGTGCCAGGAGTTGGACTCGATGATCCTTATGGGTCCCTTCCAACTCAGGATATTCTATGATTCTATGATTTGTTGGATTGCTAGTGAAGAGTAAGTAGCATGGATTCTTGTTATTGTAGACATACAGGAATGTGACTTAACTCAGACATTAACATGCAGTGTCCACCAATGAAGCACCAGTGTATGCTTTACTAGTGGAACACTGATGAGATGCTGCATATGTCTCCAGGACAAGCTATAGTCTTAAGAAATCATACCATTAGCCAGTGAAATGTAGACCAGCATGAAATCTGGATGAAGATGCAGACAGCATGAAGAATCAGAGAATCATTAAGGTTGGAAAAGACCTTCAAGATCATCTGGTCTAACCATCACCTTACTACCAAGGTCACCCACTAAACCACGTCCCTAAGCACCAGGTCCAACCTTTCCTTGAACACCCCCAGGGACTCCACCACTTCCCTGGGCAACCCATCCCAATGCCTGACTACTCTTTCTGAGAAAAAGTGTCTCTTAATTTCCAGCCTGAACCTCCCCTGGCACAACTTGTGGCCATTCTCTCTAGTCCTATAGCTAGTTATCTGCAAGAAGAGGCCGATCCCCATCTCCCCGCACCTTCCTTTCAGGTACCTGTAGAGAGCAATAAGGTCTCCCCTGAGTCTCTTCTTCTCCAGACTAAACAACCCCAGTTCTCTCAGCCACTCCTCACAGGACCTGTGTTCCAGGCCCTTCACCAGCTTTGTAGCTTTTCTCTGGACATGCTCCAGGGCCTCGATGTCCTTCTTGTACTGAGGGGCCCCAAACTGAACACAGTACTCGAGGCGCGGCCTCGCCAGAGCAGAGTACAGGGGAACGATCACCTCCCTGGTCCTGCCGGCTACACTATTCCTGATAGAAGCCAGGATGCTTCTTGGCCACCTGGGCACACTGGCCAGATGTTCAGATGAGCATCAATCAGCACCCCCAGGTTCTTTTCCTCTGTATATCTGTTGAGCCACTCTGCCCCAAGCCTGTAGCACTGCATGGGGTTATTGTGGCCAAAGTGCATGATGTGGCACTCAGCCATGTTGAACCTCATCCCATTGGTCTCTGCCCATCAACACAGGAGAAGTTTCCAGTTTTATCACGCCTGCAATGATGTTTTATATAAACACACAGGTGAAAGCTGTAGTCTCAGAAGACAGCCTGTTTTTTCATCTGTGTAAGGGTTTACAGCTGATAGCTGCATCTGTTACTTTTGGCCTCTATCAGCAGTTTGAAGGGTGAAAGATGTCTGATGGAATTAAAATGTTATTTATCTTTGAAACTCAACTTTAGGAAGGCTTTTCTAGGAAGACTATTGATAAAGAGTTCTTGTTAAGCTACTTGTTCCTCTACTTATATCAGGTTAATGTTTCAAGCGTAGTGAACCACTTTTAAGTGTTTGAGGTTACAATCATTTATTATTACTGTGTAAAGAGGGTTTGCTTACAAGTCTGGATATAGCTCCTGTGGAAAAAAAAAAAAAAAAAGGCGTTGTAAGACTTTTGGGTGTGAGAAAAAGAAAACAAAGAGAAAAGGGAAACTCTCAGGGAAGTTCTGTCACCCTCTCAGAAATCATTTTTTTTTTTTTTTTTTTTTTTTTTAAGGATTAGAACTATCAAATGAGTTTGCATTTTAACAGTTTAATCTTCTGTGGTCTATTTATAATCTATAATCTTCTACAGTGAACCTGGAAGGTTAATGCTTAGTATTGCTTAAAATTCATATGAATACTTTCAACCAGCTGTAAATGATTGTAAAGGGATTTATGAATTAAAAGATGATTGACATTGTAAGAGGTTATTGCTGACTGTACAAGACAATGCACTCATTTTTCAGTTAAATTCCTAGTTTAGTATATCAAAGACAGGTTAATGAAACATTACATTCCATTTACCTGTTTCTTTAAGTAAAATGGGTACTGGTACTACAGTGTTAAACTGTCAGATTGTTTAATGTTATGGTTGGATTATTGGGTTGGATTATTTAAATTGGATTAGTTAGATTACTGGCTCAGAATCATGCTATCATGCATTTTATGTTCCTTCTGCTTTGGAATGTTTTAGAGTTTGCAGCATTAATATTTCAGAAACCACATCCATACACGGATATATTTGGAGGTTGCTATTGTAAGCTGGAACTTAAAATCCTTGAAGTTAGACAAGAAGGATCCAGGAATGATTGTTCAGTACAGTGTATACTGCTTTTCTTTGATGGGAAGTATTTTTTACAAATGTAACTTAGTTCCAAAAAGTAATGCAGATAAAGACAAGGACATATCTTGGTACTATCCTTTTCTGAAACTAGCTTAAGTGGTCTGGAACAGAGATCCGTCAATAACATCTGCAGTGCCAGCTCTACCACCTGAGAAAGACCTGCCAACAGTTCTCTCTCCACCCTGCCAGCAGGTCTTTGCTGAGTGATGGAGAGCAGCCATGTTCTCTACTCTTCTCCCCATCCTTTCCCAGACCACAAAGCACTAGAGTCATTGCTAGAAACTTATCTCATGTTTTTGTGCAAGGTGCTAGCAGTGAAGCAGAACACTTTCTTTCCGATAAGGTATTAGAAATTCTTTCTAATAACATATTAGAAATTCTAATCCTACTTCTTGTTGTCCTTAAGAAAAAGCAGCATCATACTTTGGCTCATGTTTTTTGAGGAGCCCTATGGAAGAGTTATCTGATCTTTCACCAGGAGTTAGCTGTCTCTCTACCTCTGGATTCACAGACTAGGGACAGTTCTTCCAGAGCAGCCAGTATCATAACAATAATCCCTTCCCTCAGTGATTCTGGTACTGAATATGAACTTTTACAATAAACAATTTTCCTGCTTTCATAAAAATTTCCAGCCAATTGACCCTTTACTTTGTCAATTCATGAAGGCCAGATAGGCTCCCTGAATAAACCCTCTGCTGTAGGCTCTCAGGTGAACCTATACTCCACAGAAAATATCCAGCCTGTGACTCTGCCCTTTCTCTCCCTAACTTTTAACACTATCCTCTTACCAACTCCAGGCTCACAGTGGTTATTCACATTGTTCCTCCCTGTTCAATGTTTTACAAACTTACCTTTGCAAGAAAAGCAGGTAGTATGCCTAGAATAAAGCCTTCTTGCCATGCCAGTTCAGAACTGCTCTCATTACCAAAGTCCAGCAGGGAGCTTCCAGGAAGATCCCACCAGTTTTCTGTGAGCTGCATGTACTATTCCTCGTGACACTAACTCAATTTCCTTCTCTTTTTCCATCACATGAAGGTTTGCATTTTTTTTTTTATTTTTTTGCTGATAAGTGACATTCCTGATGCCTACCTTGCATATCTTATTTGAATTTGGCAGAAGCCAAGACCAGAATCCTATATATTTCCACTCAATTTCTGATTGAGTGGGAAGCACTCAGTTTAAACAAATGCTTCCCATTCCAACAGGAGAATTTCAGTCATCCCAGTGCCATAAATTAAACTTAGTTTTTCCAAGCTGCCTTTCTTTACCTTTATTTTGCAATTGAAATCTATCTTTCTTTTTTTTTTTTTTTTTTTTTTTTAAATAGTGGTGTATTTCTTTTTTACCAGCTCACTCTGTTGCTGGTGCTCTACAGGCCTGCTTAGCCGCACAGCACCTGCATGAATTCATGCTTTTGGAACCCATTTCCTACTTCGGTACATGAGTAGTGCTATAGCCTTTCCTCTCTTTGTCCTCGAATCCTGAGCTCAGAGTATCTGTGTGACAATATGCCAAATCCAAACGCTTGCCAAGTATGTCCCCTGGGCCACAGCTGGAAGCAACAGGCCTCTCCTGCCATAGTACTCAGTACACACGGCACTGTCCTACTTTCACATCCCATTGTGCACCTGTTAGTCATATGAACACAATACACAGGATACATCTCTCCATCACCTGAAGTGGCATGTGGTATCTCAGACATCTGTATTACAGTATCTCTTTGCTATTTTTCCTAAATGAGGCTCAGTTACTGTGTGAAAGGAATCTTATAGAGACCATAAGCCTTGGAATCACTCTGTCAAATCCATAGCTTTTGCATGAGTCTAGTATCTTTGCACATTCTCCACATTCAGTGACACAAGAAATCCGCATTCTTAGTTTAAAGAAGCAGCCCAGTTGCTGGCAGGATGAAAGGCGCTAACTCCACGCTGCAGCAGACTCCCAGGGGTACAGACATAAAGGCCAATCCCTCCAGCACCCAGTCTTAGTGTAGAACCTATCTTTACATGAGATGAATTTCACAGCAACCACATCCAGTCTTATGGCTAGGAACCATGGCAGGGAAAACACGTCTTATGGCTGAGAACCTTGGCAGGGCAAACACATCTTATGGCTGATCTCTAAAAACCACAGAAAATAAAATAACTGTTTTTTAATCAGGGATTTCAGCTATACTTTTCTCCCTCTTCTCTCTGTCCTTGTTTAATCTCTGGGGGGAAGGGAAAGAGAAGCATTTATGCAGGAAAGTCAACGACCAGTCCTTCAAACATCACTTCTCACACTTACCCCTGTCCCCACCAGTTCTGAGAAGGTGCTGAGGAAGATCAGCTGGGGATCTTCTCAGCACCCAGCAGTTCCTTTTCAATGCATTCAGACCTGCTGGTGTAGGCCAGTTCCCTTACAATGGCAGCTGCTGCAGTGTGGGTTCACTTTGAGTTGTTGGGTTGTAATGGAAACCTGGTATCCCTTCAACCTAAGACAGCTCTGAAATGGGAAGAAAACAGGATCTCACATTGCTTCCCAAAGCCAATTCAACTCTTCCTGCATAATAAACATCCTTAGCAAGATGACCTTTTAGAATAAAAAAACATCAAAACATACCCAAACCTGGCAGATTAAACTGTTTTTGTGTAAGAATTACTACTACTCTCCATATCTTAAACAGGCAGAAGAACTTGCATGTTTTTTCTTGGTTACATCAGACTCAGAAGACTTATTTGTGTTAAGCTTTGTCTACCTAGTGAACTTCAGAACTGTTCCTCATCAAGTGCATATTTTTGCAAATGGTGGAGAGAAGATGTTGCAAGTGGTAGAAATTCATTCCTTACAACAAAATCTTCCAAGCATCTCTTGTATATTCTTCCTGTGTCTCCCTTTTGCCCACATTTAGACACAGTGAATGTCTACTGCAATCTATAATCTCATTAGTTTAACAAAAATGCATGTTCTGTCATGTGACGGGTTTTTAACTCTGGA
The DNA here is from genome assembly GCF_013377495.2 of Cygnus atratus. Taxonomy (NCBI): domain Eukaryota; kingdom Metazoa; phylum Chordata; class Aves; order Anseriformes; family Anatidae; genus Cygnus; species Cygnus atratus. The sequence continues at coordinate 25,075,781 of NC_066362.1, forward strand.
ATATGTTTTTAACTTGATTAAATTGGCTTTAGCTGTGTAACTCCTATTAACATTAATGGCAGCCACATGGCTGAGGCTCTGAATATCAACTTGAGAATAAATAATTAAAATGCAATTGTTTAACTTTTATTGCTCTGTATGGCAGGGATGTCAACTGGAGAGAGGGTTAGAATCTTGCATGTAACCAAACAGGTGATTAAATACATCTCTTGATATTTTCCATTATGATGAGCTTTTTTTTTTTTTTCAAATTCTCTATATTCTATATTCCTAAATAGTTTTGACTTGTAAAAATATGGTAAAGATTTAACTAGATATATGTAAATAGATATAGACGGATATGCGTTCAGTATTTTCACAATCTTAAAATTAAGCAAGCATAATTTTTTTTTTTGATAAAAAGCTTCAGAATCTTAAAATTTGGGTGTCTAAATGAATTATAAATAAATAAAAAAATAAATAAATGCATTCCTCCCTCTTCCCCCCCCCCTTTTTTTTTTTTTTTTTTTTTTTTTTTTTCTGTTAAAAAAGCTATTTCTCTTTCTGTGGGAAACCTTGATTGCAAAACCTAGACTAGATTGACGGATTGTGGAATATATGTTTTTGTACTATTGAGCAGTCAGACTAAATTCATGTACCAGAAGATAACATTTATTTTAGCTCTGAATTTAAATCACTCTGTAAATTCTATGTTAACTCCGTGGGTACAAAGCACTTCATATTAAATACCTGGTCAAACATTAAGGTTTATCATACTGAAGTTCATACCAAAACCAAAGAGATTAAAAACCTGCTCCCAAACCGTACTGAAGTGGGTGAAAAGGTACCCACTGCCATTAGTAGGAATTGGATAGAGCCTACCATGGAAAAAAAATCAATAGGTTTTGCATGTGCTGAGTTCATACACAGGGCACATCCACATCTTGCAGAATGAGGTATTGACTTTCTCCAGCTCATGTAGAAGATACTGTTTGGATTTTAATTTAATACTGTGTTGATTATTCACTGGTATGAGGCTGAGGAGTGGATAGAATACTAAACAAGATACTTTTAAGCCACAGATAACATGGTAGCCAATTTTAAATGTATATTTAAACTTAAATAAAATGTGCATATAAACACTCTACCCCCCTCACAATCTCTTTTTCTCTTTTTGTGTTTGTATAATTACATATGTATATATTTATGTGTATATATATATATGCCTTTGAAAGAAAAAGAAAGAATCTTTAAAATATGAAAAAATTCACAATATTATGTCAGAAAGTGTTATTTTTTTCTGGTGAGCAAGTAATACAAGTTTGTCTAGGTCTGGATGGAAAAATAGTTACTGGAACACAGCAGGCTGGAAACAGGAAAAATGCATGCTAAAAGGGTAGTGTGAGAAAGTTTCCCAAGACCTGATGAACTTTGGAGTCCGTTGAGTCTGCAAGAACAGCAAGAACTGAACTCCATGAGTATGCCAAACCTGTGCATAGCCACTAGTGCACACTGGCATTAAGAGTGGGTAGTATAGCTTGAACCACATCCAAGATGTAGTTCACAATGATATGAAGACAAAGATTCCATCCATCAAAGGACTATGCATACATATAATGAGAAATAGATACAGGGATTTTCTGAACTCCCACCTAGAAACCACTCTTGTGCCAGTGTGACTTTATCCTTGTGAGCATATTTGGGGTTGGTCTCCCAGCTCTTTCTCCAACTGTTACTAAAACTGAGCGTGTGAATATGTAAGTGAAGTGTGGTAGTGAGTAAGAGAATGTATGGTGTGAATAGCTATCTGCTGTAACAATCTGATTATATTAATAATAAAACCTAGTGAATAAATAAATATTGGCTGAGATCCATGGCTGCCATGATTCAGTCTCTAAACAGGGGACAAGAATTTACAATATTTTATAAATGATTCAGCTTTAAACAGGGGACAAGAATTTACAATATTTTATAAATGATTAGCCTTTTTTTTTTGTGTGTGTGTGTGTGTGTAATTGAATAGTTAGATATTAATTTCACAGTATTCCAACAATCCCACTTGTCCCACTTTTATGTTAAAATGTTTGAGTTTTTCACTCTCTGGTTTTCATACAGTGTTTTCATTCTTGCTATGGCTAAACTCAAGCTTTACTTTCTGTTACATGCTTGGTGACCACTGAAATAAGAATTTTTGCTATCATTTGACATTAGATATCGATGTGATGTTTCATTCTGAAATAAGTAGATATGGGATCTCTTAGCCAGAGAAAGCATCAAGATGCTTGTGGCACATACAGCAGTGAAGTCTAGGGAGTGTCTAGGGCATTCCTTCCACTAGTTCTCAGGAAAAATCGTAAGGGCTAGAATAAAGAAGAAGTAATGGCTTCCAGAGGGTGAGAAGCTTTTCATGAGTAGATTTAACTATAGGAAGTGTAGACAGCTTTGTACAACCAGGTTGAAGTACAGGCAAACTATAGCTAGCTTCATGTGCTATATTTGTTCTAACCCCAAATCTATATTAGTAAAGTTTTAGATTTACCCTGCAGTCTGAGGTCATCAGCATCAATGAAGATAAAGGCTTGAATACACATCAAGCATTGTGTAAAAAGGCATGTTATTGATTCATGACATAGGTGTTGACTTTTGTACTTCTTGGTTTTCAGAGGATTAACTTTAGCTATTCACTCACAATGAGAGGGCTTAAGGACTCATTGGGCAACCTAATATTAATCTGTGCTTTAACAAATATTTTTAATAAACTTCATAAATGTACACTTGCAAGGCAAATGTTGCCAAAGTAAACTTAATCTTGGCATTTCTTACCTTTTGAGTATTTGATTCTGTAACATTCATTGTTTTCCCAGTATATGGAACACCAGAGAAGTGTTGCGTAAAGCTGAGAATAAATAAGAGGGAAGCAGATTCAGACAAAGCAGTCTGTCACCCTTGCTACAGATGGCACATGGTTTCTCTAAAAAGTTAAAAACAATCTGAATATTGTAAGCTTGAGAAGATGTATTGCAATAAGGACTTTTTATAGTATATGATTTATAGTGTTTTGTAATGGTTCTGAAAACAGTGTGATCTCACAGGAAAGCCATTTAAGGTAGGAGGATTACACCAGCAAAAAGTGCTAATCGAAAAACACAGCAGGAGTGCAAACTAGGAGAAATCCCCTGAATAGGGAGAGAAGAAGAGCACGCACTTATTACATTTACATTGAAATGCAGACTGAATGCTTTCAGGAATAAAACCAGGAAGGAAAAAGAGATCCATGTAGATGATAGGGACACAGGGAGGAAACCACTGCAGAGAACTCCCTAGCTTGGCTATCCCAGGTAGCTGAACAGGTTACCAGTTCTTTAGGCTCACCGTGGAGGTCAGCCCAAAAAAATCAGGAAGGGGAATGCTGCTTTGTCACCCCATCAGCTTTCACAATGAAGACAAGCCTCAGAAATCCTACATGACAACATAGAAAGAAACTTGTTTACTATTATATTCCAAGGATGTACTTCATTATTGCATATGCTTCCCCCATTGTATGCAAGTAGGAACTTATAATTTTGGTGTTGGCCGATTTCATTTTTATTTTTCCATCTTTAACAGTTACATTAAACATGAATTTAGATGAATTTTACAAATGTGCATGTGTGTGGCAGCAACTCTTCATTCATTGAGGGCAACAAAACCAGTGACAATATTATAGATAGGCAAATCCTGAGGAGGACGTGCAGGCTAGGAACTCCAAGAAGCTTCCTTCTTCCCAAAGTCTGTTTGCAGACTGCTGCTGCCAGGGTTAGCTCTCAGAGAGAAGCTGCTGTGATGAGGTACAAACATACGCCCTTCTAGCAAGAGACAGACTGAGCTCCCATGCCCACCCCAGTGGAGTGATGTTCCCAGCTGATTTTTAGGGTGGCTGCCATAAATATTGCTTCAGGTGAATGTTAGAGTGAAAACCACTGGAGAAGAGCAAAGTGTGACAATATATGGATGGAGGAGTTATGAGTTTACTGGGGAGGAACAATTTTTTCCCCACAGTTTCCAGTCTTTACTACACACATGCATACACACACACAAAGTTGCAAAAGCAGACTACAGAGAGTGGAGGGAGAGAGAACAGGTCTGTAGGATTTAGATGCAGGTGTTGCTATGCTCCAGTGGAACTCCCTTTGTGCTCCTGCTCTGACCTCTCCAATTATGCTCACTCCTCTTAATTTTTGCTCTGCTGTGTGTCTGTCTCTTTCTGATCCTTTTTTCCTCTTACGGTTGACCATTTTCTTTTCCTCTGCTCCTTCACTTCCCTATCCATCTCTAACTGTGGTGCCTCCTTATGAGCTTTCTTTGCTCTTGCCTATTTAATCAGTGATTCCTACTCCCTTCTCATTTCTTTTCATTACTCTCACTTCCTCCTTTAGCAGAGTGTATCCCAGCTCCACTGAGAGAAATTCTTCTTGCTGCCTCATCTTGTGCTCAACACTATGGTGGCCTTCAGTGCCCATGTGGAGTCATTTGTAGAGGCTCTCTAGCTGTGAGATGGAGGTTGGTCATAGTTTTGGTGGACAGAGGTATAAACAGTCTTGTGATGAAGAGGAGCACTGACTTGGATTGAGAGCATTCACAACAAACACTCTGGAGACAATTCATCTGGTAAATCAAAGCTTCCATCCAGCCAATGTACACAGAGGGTTTTTGTTTATTTGTTTTCAGTTGGTGATCATATTTGGGCAGCTTGTCACCAGAACAGAAAAAGACTTTCCTGCTTGAGGTAACCCCCAGCACTTCTCAAATTTCAAGTACCATTCCCCACAAAGAAATGATAGTTTGACTCATAAGCTTTATCTGCATTTACCAGCTGAAGTTCCTATTTTCTGAAGAGGGCTGATTTTCTACCACTTATGCAGTATACTCAGCATTGAAAATATAATCTGAATGCAAAGATAGAAATCTCCAGATTTAACAAAGAGAACTATTATTGCTTCATTTGAGCTCCGAGCATTTGAAGGGGAATATGTCTAGATTTTACAACGATATTTCTAAACAATGCTTTAAAGCTCTTATTATATATATACCACCCATCAGAAAGAGTCAAAGAGTGGCTGAAAGAAGAGAAAGATACAGATACTCATGTAGTTGTTTTAAAATGCTACTGACCACCAAGCAAACTACATTAAAAAGGCAAAAATCTCTTGAAAAATAAAATACCCTGACATTATTTGATGTGATTGTGTCTTTTATATAAGGGTTAAATTAACATGAAGTATAAAACATCAAGTGCTGTGTGCTTGATGTTTGTCTGACAACGAATGCATGCGTGGGCCAGATTCTGCCTGGTGAGCAGCATTTGTCTGTAGGAAACTGTCTGGGCTGCTGCATCTCCCTGATCCCAGGGCAACCTGTGGACCTAACAGCTGCCAGCAGCTTAGTGTTCTCTATAGATGTAGACAAAACTGATTGTTGCTACCCAAATAGGCAGGCACCCTCATCCTTTTGGGCAGCTCTAGGCAGTTTTGCAGAAGTGATCCACTGGGCAAGGAGTAGAGGATAGTGGTGTTAAGAGTGATCTAGAAGTGTTGTCAAGGGACTTGGTCTGGGGACAGAGAATGCCTGGAAGTGATGTGCAGTGCCTGGAGGGGGTTTCCATCAAAATTTGAAGATATTGGTTGTGTATGAATCAGGCAGGGGACAGAAAGGAGGACTGCATATGGTTGTATGAAATCAAGGTGTCATAAGTGTCTGGAAGATTTTGAAGAGTCCAAGGGTATCTGTGTATTTGGGTGGTGATCTTTTTCTTTATTTAAGATAGGGACCTGTTAAAGTGAGTCCAGAGGAAGGCCACAAAGACAATCAGAAGGTTGGAGCACCTCTCCTATGAAGACAGGCTGAGAGAGCTGGGGTCATTTACACTGGAGAAAAGAAGGCTCCAGGGACACTTTATAGCAGCCTTCCAGAACTTAAAGGGGGCCTACAGGGAAAATGGAAATGGACTCTTCGTCAAAGAGTGTAGTGATGGGACAAGGGGTAATGGTTTGGGTAATGGCTTTAAACTGAAAGAGGGTGGGTTTAAATTAGGTATTAGGAAGAAAATCTTTACTATGAGGGTGGTGAGGTGCAGGAACAGGGTGGTGAGGTGCAGGAACAGGTTGCCCAGAGAAGTTGTGGATGCCTCATCCCTGGATGTGTTCAAGACCAGGTTGGATTGGGCTTTGAGCAACCTGGTCTAGTGGGAGGTGTCCCTGGCCATGGCAGGGGGGTTGGAACTAGATGATCTCTAAGGTTCCTTCCAACCCAAACCATTGTATGATTCTATGACCTTAGTCTGTAAAAAATATATGTATATACTCCTGATCTAGACAGCTCGGGGCAGTAGCTATCCCATAAATCTCCATAGATGCTACAGGGGAACAAAGAGGCATATAGTCTTAGCAAAGAAAAAAAAAAAAAAAAAAAAAAGGACACTAATATTTTAGCTCAACTGTCAAAAAACAAGTACCTCCTAAAGATAAAAGTACTTGTTAATTATTTTCTTTCTGGGACTAATTTCAGAAGTGTAATTCTGAGAGAAAAGAAGATAAATTTTATGTGCTTTTTCATAGACTCTTTTTAGTTTTTGCCTTAAAGGCCTCAAAGCAAAATAACTGTAGTCACAGACACCAAACATTTTATGTCCTTATTGAAAGCTATTCATACTTATCTTGAAACCCACCCAATACAGCAGCATATACCTTCCTGGATGCTGAGAGTCTTCAGATCAGGCTACAAAACCACAACAGTGAAATTTTCTTCAGTTTCCAGCTCATCAGAGATTTTAAGCTGATTATATTTTGAAACATGCATCTGTATGCAGTCTAACCTGTCACTAGATGGAATCACCATTTCAAACATTGCAGTCTAAGTTATATAATTACATGGCGTAAAGCAGTCATATCATGCATGGACAATTTACAGTTTTCAACTGTGTTATCTAATCCTACTAGAAAGGATGTTAAGATATAATTGTTTTGTGACAGACTTTATTTAAGCTGGAATAGTGGGTTACTTTTGCCTCCTAAATAGCATTCTCTTTACATGCATGGTAATACATTTGCAAGCATGACAGAAACTTGCAGTAAAGTGTAGATTTTTAGATGTTAATCTAGCAATTATTTTAGTTGCACATTCTGTATCATGTTTAAATAAAATGTGGAGTCTCAATTTAATATCAAGATGACTACAGAATACCCCGATGTTTCCCAGGATTTTTTTCCCCAAGGAGATTTTTGCCTAGCATCTTTATTGATAGTGGAAGAAAATAGTTTTCATATTGTAATTTTTCCTATAATAGGTAAGAGCAATCAAATTCATAATGAACAAATGTTATGAAACCATAAACAAAATCACTACCTTTGTTGAATCCTGGAATACTTGCAGTTCTGATATCCACAGAAACTCTTAATGAACATCATTTTTCCAGAGCAGTGGCAAACATAATCACATCATAACTTGCAAGCAAGAAATCTACTTTGATCCTTATCCTAAGCCCGTGCTGTTTTAATATCCATCTAACCAGATCTGTAGCAAAAATATCTAAGTTTGGTAGTTGCTTTTCTGTCTGCTGGGATAGATAACCAGGAGCGCGAACATGAAGAATTTTGAGGAAAGAATATTACGGCTTCAGAGGTATAATAGTACACAAAGCATAAAATAGTACAGAAGAATGGGACTGATAATTTTATAAACATATTGCAAATAATAGTATACACTAACTTAAGTAAAACAAAACTTTTTTTTTTTTTTTTGGTCCTACTTAGATTAAAATTCTTAAAGAAACATAAAGAAGAACATCTATGGGGATAATAAAAATTTTAGTCAATCAAATGTTAGTAAGCAACCAAATAAAAGTAATTAGAAGCAAGTAAAATTGAAAGCTTAAAACATTCATTTCAAAAGAAAATTGGAAGACAACTGTGGGTTGTGGAATATGTGTCAAAACACAGATTGGAATTATAGGCAAGAACATTTCGAAGTAACAGAATCACTTGCTTGTCACAGTGTGGAGTGCTATGTGATAAACAGGGAGAATTAGCCATGATCTCTCTAAATGTAGACTGTAGACAACCCAAAAAGACACAGCAGATAAATGGCTGAAGACAAGAGAGACCAAAAATTAACTCAGTCTGACATAGGAAACTGCAGAGCTTAAAGGGCTTTAAGTAGTTTGCAATTGTAATTTTCTTTTCTTTCCAGCAAAAAAAACAAAAGAAAAAGTTCCTCACAGCTCCACCCACGCACCCCAAGGAATTACCAGAGCAAGTGAAAGCAACATAACAAGGAAAGCCAAAAGACTGTGTGCAGTCTCTGCAGCATACAGTTCTTCTTTTGCAAGAGGAATAGTACATATGGAAAATAAATCCTTATCATACTTTCAGAATGGGAGAAAACAGCTGTAGTCTGGAACAGAAGTTAAGCTAATGTCTGTGAGTATTAACAGTTTATGTTATGTTTATGAATGTCCCATTTGACATTCAAACTCATTAAGTCCTTCTTTTTTCTTCAGCAGAAAGTTATGCAAGTTATGCTCAGTAGAACATTTAAACTTAAAAAAAAAAAAAAAAAGCTAAGGAAACCAATTTCCAGCACTTTTGGAGATAAGAAGAAAGCTTTTTGCTCTGCTACTCAACAACCACTGATAGTGTTTACATTTCACTTCAGAAGAATTGTTTTCATCAGTCAGTACAATTGCTTGTTTCTTACAAGGTCCTTCAACTTTGAAATATGAAAATAATAATGTAACCCTTCTCAATTCAAACTTTCTGCCCTTCTCATAAACTAATGTCATGGTGTTGTTTGATTTTCTTAAATAGATTAAGAACTTTTCTACTACTGATCTAATTAATGAGAAAGAATTTCCTACTTTAATTTTAAAGATAGCAGTAGAAACCCTAAGGCAACAAAAAGCTGTATGCTAATGTCTGGTAACCAATCATTGAATTCTGATCAACAGCTTTAATGGAAAGATTTAAGTTATCAACATGAAAGCTGAAAAAATAGAAAAAGAAATTCAAACATACACAGAAACCTGGCCAGAGAAAGGAGGGTGCTGATTTTCACTTGTGAGAGGTGGATCCCTAGTCCTTTGGCTGAGTGTGCATAATTACCTCTTAATAGAAATTCTTCTGGAAATATGGACTGAGTTCACAGAAATGTAGAATAAGCATTTCGCTTACTCTCCTAGATGTTATCGTCGTTGCATTATGCATGTGACATATCCAGAGGAGCTCCTAGAATGTGGCAGGGATGTCTGCATTTTTGTTGTATATCAGTCACATCTCCAAACATATAATAGGAAAGAGGATATGGACTGTTGATTTATATCCAGACTAGTTTACATGGACTCAAAACATAAGATATTGTTGAGGCTCAGAATACACTAAGATTTAAACATTATCTATATGGTCATTCAAGCAAGATTTTCCTTGCTTGGCACCTTTGAAAGTAGCTTTAAAAAAATAAGGAAATAATGTTTGTTTCAAGTTTTAGGGTGGACTTAATGAGACTTGGTGTTGAAAGTGATTGACTATGTGAAGACAGAAAGATGCAAACAGAAAGGAAGCTAGTGCATTTCAGTCTAGGAGGGAAAACTCTTTTGTTCAAATATTCACCCCACTGACAAGGATAACCTAAACAGTATATCAGAAATGATATATGTGCCAATATACAAAGGACATTTTATAACAAGGATATTTCATTTAAACAAATATTCTGCAGTATATTGAGAAATCATGATGACCTTTTCAAGTATCACTATTTCTAAAGTTGTCTTTACCCTTTACCACATCCATTGTTATGGCCTATGTGGTTAAACCCAAATGAGAAACTGTAAACTAACAAATGTGAAATGAAATGTCATCATTAACTTCAATGCATTACTGTTCATGATTATAAGTCTAATCTTGAAACAACTCATAACAGTTATAAACTTCTGTAGCTTCACTGTCAATGAAATATCTCCTAGTGTTCACACATCATCACAGGAAGATCAGGATTGTGTCCAAAATGCAGCAAAATTTACATTCTCTTTAATGGTTTCCTAGTAGCTATAAGCAGGTCTTTTCATTTTTATTGCAGTATTTGTTAAAATGAAAGATTTTGTTAAGGACTTTTCTTCTTTTGAACTGAGCAATCAGTGTATAATATTCCAGTTGATATCAATGCAGTGTCCTTCTAGTAATTATAAGATAAAGAAGCCAGGAAGAGTAAAAAGTCCAAAAGATAATTCATTTTAAGGCCTTCAGGACAAAAATAGATCACTTCATGGCCTTGCAATCAGAAACTTTTTGTATTAAAGTTTTTGTTGTGAAGTTCTTATAAATAGTTTCCCCTTAAATTCAAAAGAACTAGTTAATTTGTTTACACTGGTAGTAAGTCACTGCTTGCCTTGGATCTATGTAACCCTTATTCCATAGCTGCATAACCCCATTGAGGAACTAATAAAATGGTGTGGATTAATCTCAAAAGTTGTCTTTTTTGCTGAAATTTAATCTTTATTATGAAAACAAAACATGATAAAGAACACTCCTTTAAAGCTCTCCCATGTGTTTTATATGATTAGTTAAATACTTTAAATACTTATAGTTACAAATACTTTTTTCTTCTAGGCTACTCTGTCTAAAAAGACCTAAAAACAGAATAAAGAGGACAGTGATACACTTGGAGACAACAGCAGCATTTATTCTCCTTCAAAAGCTCTGTTTCATCCTGAGAGATTACACCTGCCTCTCCATGCAGTTCCATCCAGTCCCCAAAGAAAGACCTGAAGAAAGTGGCTGCAGTTATATTTAAACCTCACATGTAGGTTCTTCCTGGTCCCCAAACAGCATTATGAACTGAAACAGGCTTCAGGGAAAACAACATATTTGATAATTAGTCCCTTTGAAACAACCTCAGTTCCTCTAAACATAGCATACCCCAGAATATTTTAATGACTGTAAAAGGAATCTGAAGATCTTGAAGTGCCAAAAATTGTCTCGTGGAACCATTCAGCCTTTGTGAGGACCTTCAGAAAATATCAGATGCCTTCATGTAACCCACCAGCCTCCCAGAACTTGTCCCTCAGACTTCACATGTTCAAGCTTTTAAAAAATGATTCCATCTTCAATTTAGGGTGGAAAATTACAGCAGCCTCCTCTGCTAACAGTGCTCATCCTCACAGGGTGCCTTCCTCTTATCCCTCAATGTTGGAGAGTTCCCTACCTGATATGAAAAATTGACCCCCCATAGCTACCTTTAAAAGTAGTTTTCCAGCTACATTTACACTATATATCAAACACTTTGAGCTCAGTGCTAGCTCCAAAGGCTCCAGACTGCTGTGTCCCCCACAGTCAGTCACACATTTTAGTATGTATGTCACAGCTAATCAAAGCCCAGAGCAGGTGAGCCTGGAGCCTAGTAGCCTTCTCTTCATCTACACCTATTCCTGGAAGGACAGATTTGGGACTGGATGTTTTGTTAGCTCTATTAGCTGTTTCCATTCAATTCATCCTGTCTGGAACCCGTCTTCCAGAAATAGGTGGAAGAATAGGTCTAGAAATAGATGACTCCAGAGCTGACTGAAATTCTTCCTCTATTCACAAGACCTAGAGTCTTCAATCAGATGAGCTGTGACCCTGTTTAGAAACTACATTTCCGCATTCCTTCTGTTCCTGGGAGGATGATGTCAGGCTTTCCCAAAGCTCATACAGACCCAAAATGCACCAATGTAGAGAGCAATATGTTAAAAGTGCAGAATATTTTTGGCTGGCAGACAGAGAAGGCAGCTCGTACTTTCTTATTTGCTAGGGAAAACAAGCATATTTTTGAAAAATTGTGTTTTCTTGTTTTCAAAAGCTCTCCCATTTTTGCTTTAAAAGTAAGTAGTCCTTAGCAACAGATTTTGCTAGAAGAGAAATAACCAACCTCATAAAATGCAAAAATAACCTCAGATCTTCAGTGGATTTGCATTTTCTCACTAATATTTTTGCCTGGTATTATGAATTTTGAAGTGAATAAGTTCTATTTAGGTGTACTGAAAATCTGAAAAGTTCCTTTTTAGTACTAGTTCAATTAAAGTCATGGCACATCCCAGCAGTCTGAGATTAGGGAGGCAAAATTTTCCTGGCACTCTGCCACCCCTAGCCATCTTCCAGTTACATTTATAGCCCAGGGAAGTCCCAGTGCTACTTTTACCACACATGTGCTGTACAAGTGAAAATCTTTTGTATCTGGGCTTCTTTTCAAAGCTGTTAACGTGGGACTCTACAGCAAGCTCTGTCTGGGAAGTTACCTACCAGATATAGCTCCCCGTGACAGCAGAGCAATCTAATGGAAATTCAGCTGAGTGCATTGCACCAGTTTTCTGTTTAAATTATGTTACAATTTGACTTGAGCAGAAAGTGAAAGTTAGACTGAAGCTTTCATTACAGGTTTGAGATTATATTTTGTAGTTTTCAATAAATTGCTCAGTATTTCAACACAAAATGTGTATTTACTATTCCTGAATCATTTATAATACATGCAGCTCTCTAAGGTGCACAATGTATGTCTGTCTGTAATACAGAGCTTTTGACTAGCAAGATGTAAGAGAAATATTTCAGCTATTCACTATATAACATACTGTGCTTAACTAGAGAGAAAGTACAAGGTAATTTGGAGTTTATTGTTAGAGGTAGCATAATGAATTAAATTATTTTATGTCAACAGATTTCTGAAACCAATTAAAACATTTTAACAGCATGCAACCAAATACAAAAAACATTCCCAAGACTGCTATTTTAATTGACTTTGATATGTTCTTAAAACTAATCTGGACTGTGGCAGGTTAGAAATCACAGCACAATACATGTTATTAAACTCTCACTTACAGGGTGGCTGCTGTGGTTTTGCTGTCATGAAAGGCTGTTATTTGAGCAAGGACAGGACAAGAACTGTCCTTCAGGAACCTAATAACAGCATACAGCTTTGGTTTTGTTATTTTTTTTTTTTTTTTTTTTCCCCTGGTAGAAATGACCTAAGCATGTACCAAAAAGTTTCATTTCTTGTATTTAGTCTTTTTTACAAAGCCCATCTAGACCAGATATTAGTTTCATATACAAATATTTTCTTTAGAGTAGAAATACTGGAGAAAGTTCTTAAATAATTTTGAGCAGCATATTAAATTTCTATTATCACCAAGGACCCAATACAGAATTCTGCAAAAGGACACCTGGCTATTTTAATGATAAATATGAGTAAAGGAAGCAGTAGATGGTAACAGGGACAGCAGCAGAAATGTAGCCACAGTATAACTGAATTTAAATGAATATTAACTACTGCAAGTTATAAAGTGTTGTATTAGGCAAAAAATTCATGCGTATGTGACTAGCTGTGTATGCCGTATGCATCATGCAGTCAGTGCAGTTAGCATTTCTTACATACGCCACTTCTAGAAAAGTGACTGAAGAGTCCAGAAGCAGAAAATTACTGCCATTGAAAGTCACTGGGACTGTGCAACACTTTCACATTCTTTCTAGAAGTTCTAACAGCATTTGAATAGCAAAAGTGAGAGGGATTTCCATATCTGTCATCTTTACTAAGAAAACAATTATCTACTGCTTATGTGCCTGTCTTCTGAAGTACACAGTATACACTTTGGAAAACAGCAATCCTTTGGAAATACATTTCCCTTTATAGAGAATATGGAAAGAAATGATGCTATACAAATTTTTATTTTGCTTAACAAAGTCCAACAGAATAAACAAAGTTTAATTTTAATTTTAATTTGTACTTAATTTTCATGCTGATGAACTAAGCAAACAATAAAAAAGAGGAAGCAAAATTGTCTGTCCAGAAGCTGTTAGCACAAGAATTATTAAAAATAGCCAGCTTCCAGAACTTTCTAAATAAAATAGTTCTATGAAAATGTTTCTCTCTAGGGGGCTATTCAAAAACAAGAGAGTTCAAATACGAGATTCTGAGTTCTATTCCTGTGTTGAATCAGGTGATGAGTTTTAAACATACTTAATTTCTGCTTTCCTGCTCAGAAATTTTGTTTGCCTGATAGTAAGATGTGACATTAATTAATTTGTAGAATACTTCATATTCTTGGATGGAAGATCCAAATGCTCACATTATTACTGAAAATATGAGAACTCAGGAACAGAAAAAAAGAATCAGCACAAAATTTATAGATTTAAAGTTACTGTGAACAAAAACTTTACTGTTCCTCCATCTACAACCTGATTTATAAATGTACCTCTACTCTCATTCAGTAATCAGATACTTCTTACTAAGCCAAGTAGCAGAAATTTTGGATTTTTATATGTACAATTTTCAATGAGTTTTTCTGGATGCTTTGCAAATCCAGACATTGTCAAACTGAAGTTCGGTATCTCTACATAACACAGAATTTTGAGTTGGTTGCAAATGATGATGGAATGTAAAAGCAGAACTCTCTTGCTATCAAGCAAGTTGAACTGTCCTTGAGGAAGACTTAAATTTCAAATTCATTGTTCTTTTTTGTTCACTGTTAGCTTCAAGGCATATTGCAAGGCATTGGAATGGGTTGCTCAGGGAGATGTTGGATTTACTTTCCCTGGGGGTGTTTAAAGAAAGGTTGGATGTGGTACTTAGGGGCATGGTTTAGTGGGTAATATTGGTGGTAGGGGGATGGTTGGACCAGATGGTCTTGGAGGTCTTTTCCAACAGTAACGATTGTATGATTTTATATTTGTATACATACTTATGGAAGGGAAAAGATAAAGGACAGGGAGACATTTTATTTATAATTTTACATGATCATTTTTATTGGTTTCAGAATCTATTTTTTATTCCTGTCCTTAAGATCAGAAAAAGCCAAAATGAAGCAGATCTTTTATGATGCTCAAGAAGTATATGTAATGAACAAAAGGAGGTAAAAATCACTTAAAATATTTTGCTATCAAAATTAATTGAAGCGTCTTTTCAATGTAACAATACTCTGTCAAATTGGGTTCCCAAATTTCCTACAAGCTTTAAATATGTAAGACATGAAAGTACAAATCTCACTTTCTCATACGCAATAAAAAAACAAAATCTGAAAAAATAATTCTCTAGTCACCCATCTGGCAAGTAACTGGAGTAAGGTGGTAAGCATCTCAGTTTTGGATTTTAAATCTCCAGACTTTCACTAAAGAGATTGTATCAAAGAATCAAAATATGATTAAAACTGAAAATATATGAGTAGTTAGCTAAAAATGCATATTCCCTTAAATGGCTTTATACCCAAAGAGAGGTCAGGTTTTGCCTGTTTTTAAATACAACCTTCACTGTATTTTTGCAGGAAATATAGTGTTTTGTTGTTCTGCACTTCTCTTCACCCACACAAGGTGCCTTTTGTTTTTTCATTGCTTCCCAAGAGAAATTGGTATGACACAATTGTTTCTAATACCACAATGTAACGGGAATTTAATGTGAGAGTGGCAAAGAAACCTAATGCACCAGTTAAAAAGAAAAAATGGCATAAATTTCCCTTCCAGATGTCTTTTTTATTTCTCCAGAAAGACAGGGATTTGAGATCTTGTGGCGCAGTGTTTTCTAACCAAGCAGACTGGTTTGATCTTACGAAAACTGTTCTTCTTCCTCTTTCTGCCTTTATTCATCCCAGCCACTTTCTCACCATCAGCCCAACAACAACAAAGGCAGCTAGGGGAAAAAAGGTCCACACATTATCATTTGTGACTTGCTTCTGCAGTTTTGGGTTCCCTTCGTTCCCTATTAGCTTAGGGCCAGACTTTCAGAAGGATGAAGCTCCAGCATTCAAGAGAGATACACTCTAGGACTCAAATTTTATGTTTCCTTTTCTACTAAGCATGCTGCAACACCAAGTGAGTGGGGAAAAAGGAGAGAGAGTGAAAAATATATCAAAGATTCTCTTGCTTTTGAAATGTTAATGACTATAAGGGTACTAAAAATATTCCTCTTATAGAGCAAAATGTCAATGTTTTTACCTGCTACACATAGAATTAATTTGACAATAACTAATTGGTTGCATTTAAGATATTTTAAAATAATTATTCAGACCTGCAGTTGAAAACTGTAAGAATTTTATTAATATTACATCAGGAAATGCCGTGGTTTGTAAAATTAAGACTATTGTCAAAGAAAGTGAATACTGGGAATGGCTGGATATGGTTTATAAATAGTTGAATACCATTATGAGAAAATTAGATAGATTTTAGAGAGAACAATTAAAGATCATTTATAACATAATTGTAGAATGTAATTCCAGAGCTGAAACTACTTCTTTTTGGTTATTCAGTTAATAACAAGAATTGACATGCTGAATTATTTGCAGACTCATTATATTTTCAAATATCTGTTCTTGCTTTTGAATGCAGACAGATTTTTACTTTTTATTTTTTAAACAATATTCATTTAAATTTAACTTAAATGCCAAGTAAAGCATCCATAAATCTTTGTAAGATAGGTGATGTGAAAAGTGGGGTAACAAAATCGTCTTCCATTATGACAAATATCAAGACCAATTTCTCTTTCCCTAGAATATGCTTTAAAAAGTTAGTCTTCATCCATATTTGCTGAATTTTTCTTTGCAAAATGAATTCATGATTTACTGTGAGAAACAGTTAAGAACTTAGAAATACATAAATTTAAATCCTAAAAAAATCTTTAAAAAATAAATCAGGAATAACAGCTTTGTGATTAAACACTGGATTAATGCTTAGGAAACAAGGGTTCAGTCACTGGGATTTTTGTGGATTCCTTTTGCGCCTTTGTTAAATTATCATCACTTTAATCAGTAGTGCACTAATACCTAAGAAAATCACTCAGATAATGTACTAAATACTTTGCAACTATGTAAAGGAAACTCTTCACTGAGAAGGGTGACACTATCCTGTTTCTCAGTCACATACCAGTAAAATGAATATTACTTCTGTTTTTCTGTTTCATCTATTTTCTGGGTCAGGGAGTTTCTTCCATTGTTACTTTGTATAATGTTTAGTACAGTAGGATTCTGAGTGCCAGTTGGTGCCACTGTGATAATCAAATAATATTTCTAGTCCAGTAACTGATAGTGATAAATGATGAGATTCATCGCATCTCATCATTCAAGACATGACATCTACAAAATAAATATCTGCTTCAGAACTATCCCCTCCAGGCTTTTTTTTTTTTTTTTTTTTTTTTTTGTAGTCAAGGAGGAGAATTCATCATAGAATTATAGAATCCCAGAATTCTTTGGGCTGGAAGAGACCTTAGATATCATCTAGTGCCAATGCCCCTGTCATGGGCAGGAATACCTTCCTCTAGATCAGGTTGCTCAATGTTGCCATGGGCAGGGACACCTCCCACTAGACCGGGGTGCTCAAAGCCCTGTCCAACCTGGCCTTGAACACCGCCAGAGAGGGGACATCCACAACTTCTCTGGGCAACATATTCCAGTGTCACACCATCCTCATGATAAAGAGTTTCTTCCTAATCTAAATCTACCTACTTTCAGTTTAAAGCCATTACCCTGTGTCCTATCAGTACATTCCCTGACAAAGAGTGTATCTCCAGATATCCTGTAGGTCCCCTTTAGGTACTGGAAGGTCACTATAAAGTGTCCATGGGGCTTTCTTTTCTCCAGGCTAAACGATCTCATAGTAGAGATGCTCTAGATCTTTGATCATATTCATGGTCTTCCTCTGGACTCACTCCAAGTCCGCATCCTACTTATGCTGGGAACCCCAGAGCCGAACACAGTATTCCAGGTGAGGACTCATGAGGGCAGAGTAGAGTGTGAGAATCACCTCCCCCAACCTGCTGGTCATGCTTCTTTTTGGTTATAGTTGGCTTTCTGGGCTGTTAATTCCACATTGCTCTTGCTGAGCTTCTCATCAGTCAGCACCCCCAAGTCCTTCTCTCCAGAGCTGCTCTCAATGAGTTCTCCACCCAGTCTGTGCTGACATCTGGAATTGCTCTGACCCTGGTGCAGCACCTTGCACTTAGACTTGTTGAACCTCACTAGGTTCACATGGGCCCCCTTCTCAAGCTTGTCTAGGTCCCTTTCCATGGCATATTATTCTGTTGTGTCGACTGCACCATTCAGCTTGCTGTCATCTGCAAACTCACTGGAGTGCACTCGGTCGCCCTCTCCATGTCACTGACAAACATGTTATGTAATACTAGTAAAAGAAAAAGTAATTCCTAAGATATAATTTGTCTGACTAATATTAGAGGATATATATCATCTCTTTATGAGAAGTATCATACTTGAAAGCTACCTGTTTCTCTTTGGCTTTGACAAGATTGTAAGCGAGCAGCTTAAACTCAGACAGCTAGTCCCCTTCACAATACCTGTAGCCCCACAGATAAATGATGACTGAGAGGATTTTCGGTATCCTTGGTTTCTATGTCTTCTTGTTTCTTACCCAATACCCAGGAGAGGGTATTTAGCTATTTCAAAAGAAGGAATAGAAATCTGCTCTCTAATTAAGTCCAGCATAAGCTGTAACAGGTTTCAAGAAAGAAAGAAAGAAAAAAAAAAAAAAGATTTGAAATAGGGTGTGTTTGTTTGTTTGTTTGTTTAATGGAATGGAATGGAACTGAATGGAACAGAACAGAACAGAATGGAACGAACAGAATGGAATGAAACAGAACAGAACAGAACAGAACAGAATAGAATAGAATAGGATGGAATAGAATAAAACAGAATATAATAGAATACTTCAGTTGGAAGGGATCTTGAAATGTCATGTAGTCCAACTGCCTGACCGCTTCAGGCTAAACAAAAGTTAAAGCATATTAATGAGGTCATTGTCCAAATACCTCTTGAACACTGACAGTCATGGGATATCAACCACCTAAAAAAGAAGCCTTTTCCAGTGCTTGACCTCCCTCACAGTAAAGATATTTTCCTAATATCTGGTCTGAGCTGCCCCTGGTGCAGATTTGTGCCTTTCCTGTGTATCCTGACATCAGTAACTGGAGAGGAGAGACCTCTCTCCTCATTTACCCCCTTCAGGAAGTTGTAGAAAGCAGTGAGGTCACCTCTTTGTTTTCTTTTCTCCAGACTAGACAACCCAAGTGTCTGCATCTTTATGTTTACAATATCTCGTTAGGCAATTTTAAAAGAATCTAATAATACCCACAGTTGCTTCACATTAGGTATGCACCTGCCTTTGCAAGTATAAAAATAGACATAGTAAAAACAGTCCTCTAAAACCTTTGAAACATTATTTTCACTTTAACATGTAATGATACATACAGAATATCTATGAGTTTGATAGCACATAAAGGTTTTATCAAAGTCACTGAGAACAGCATGGATTATTCACTCCTGGCCTTTTCTGTTCACAATGAAGTGAAATATACAAACCAGTAAATTTTTCTATGACACTTTGAAATAGGTCTATTATAGTATCTCATTGCATGCACATGAGTTATCTCAGTTGCCAAAATTCCTCTATTTTGGTTGTTGTTGTTCTTACTGGTTTTTTTTTGTTGTTTTGTTTTTGTTTTACTGTCAAGTGAATAATGATGACATATAAGAACAACCTATTTTTTCTTTTGATGACAGCTCACTGATGTCCTCAAGATGTTTATTTCCATGACCTATGTTCCTTCCTTTCTATCCATCTTTTTGATATACCAGTGAACTGGTTTTATCCAGAAAATCAGAAGTTACAAAATGATTTA
This sequence comes from Cygnus atratus, assembly GCF_013377495.2. Classification (NCBI taxonomy): domain Eukaryota; kingdom Metazoa; phylum Chordata; class Aves; order Anseriformes; family Anatidae; genus Cygnus; species Cygnus atratus. The sequence goes on from NC_066362.1 coordinate 25,095,428, forward strand.
TCAGATAACAGATCATAAGAAAGGATGACTTATATCCATTTACAGGGCACCCATCACCCATTTGATGATATATTTGCACTAGAACAGTTTATTTTTATTTTATTTTATTTTATTTTATTTTATTTTATTTTATTATTTTATTTTAATTTGTCAAGTTACACACTTCAATCATTTATTCTCTAGTAGCTCAATTTTAATTCTCATTCTTAGAAGCAGTATATCAGGTCACCCTAACTTTAGTGGCTATCCAGTCTCTTACTTTGACCACAGCAGTGTGCTTTTCAAAGCCTAATTTCAACAGTGTAAGTAGAGCATTATATCTCTATGTAGTTGCATGTGATCTCCTTATATTCCCACCCAATTCATTAAGATTGGTTAAGAGCATCTAAGACCTTTTTCATCTTTATTTTAAAGTGTCATAATCATGTTGTTTATAGTTTCCCATTGATCTAATATATCTCAGTATAATGAAAGCTGAAGATGTGTGCTGTGCTTTCAGCACTGTTTGCTGCCAGTGAGGATGGCCTCCCAAGCAAAGGCAGCCAGATTGGGCAACTCACTATAATGTTGGGGAAATAGTTCTAAAGTCCCTTTGGAAAGCACAAATCTTTTTATTTTATTTTATTTTATTTTATTTTATTTTATTTTATTTTATTTTGACACCTGATACTGACAGTAGCTTGAGCTCAGCTGAAAATAGTGGACCATCTCTACTAGCTCATGACTAGTTCGTGACTGTGATGTTCAGCCTTGGAAGGCCAAGTGAAGAGATATTACTGAGAATAATATATATTGCTGACAAGCACCAGAAAGGTCCTAAGCTGAACATACAAATATATATATATATATATATATATGTATAAGTGATCTTGAATTTGGTCTGAATTCTCCTGAGAAGTGGGTGAAGTCTCCTGAGTAGCCAAGTATTGAGACAACTGCTCTATTCAGTCCCCTGTAAACATAGCTGTAGGTACAACTTCTGCATGATGAAGAGCATGTTATTAGATACTAATACATCACCACGAACTCTATGAACTGTGACCCTGCTTAGAAATATCTGGAAAACTTTAGATGGTTTACAGGTTTACAGTTGTTAAAAAACATCTCCTAAAGCTACTGTGTATATTACTATATATTGTGTTAATCAAGAAGATATGGAAAATGGCAACACTACCATCTGATAAAGATTCAGATATACGCAGATACAATTTTTTTTTTTTTTGAGAAATATAAAGGGTCCTTGTTGATAAACTTCTTTTTCCCTGTCTGGCTTTCTTATCCGTTTTCTCTTCCTTTTCTGTTGCCTCCCATTTCCTCCTTTTTTCTTCTCTAGTCTTCACTTTTTTTTTTTTTAGTGTTTTTCTTCGCCATTTTTTTTAACACTGCACTACTTTATTTTCCAAATAAGATGTTCCTCCCTTAATCCAACTGATAGTTCCTCCCCTTATTCCTCATAAAGACATTAGTAAATTTAGTTTTGTTGAACACACTGTGAAAATCACTTTGACATTCATGATTTTGTATTTGTTGTATAAGAAAATGGAGTTTGGTCTGTGATGTCTCTTCCTGCTCCTAGGATACAATTCCCCTTGATCTCAACAGTGTATTTTGTGGTAGTACTGTGGAATTCAGTTTATTTTCTTAGAACTCCATAGATAGTTTACTAAAAGCTTGGTAGTGTATTTTGTATAAAACACCGTAATTTGCACTAATTTGCTATACTCTTCAGTTAACGGCATGCTACCAATTTAAAACTGCTCTGTGCAATCTTGTAACCACCAGGAAAGAAGAACAACTGAAATAGAAAGAAAAGGAACTGCTGGAGAGAATATGGGGATGACACCAACCCTGGTAGGTAGTGTTCAGTAAGTCTTCATCCAGAAACTATCTAGGGAGAGAACTATAATACTTAAAGGTAAGGAATTAACAAAACTCTAGATGGAGAAAAACACTTATAAAACAAGGACTTTTATATTAAAAAGAAAAGCAAAACTGGTACATTCAACATTATACAAGCTATCTACTTTGAGTTTTTACGGCTTTTCTTTATACTGTGCTTTTCCCCGTGTGTCCAGAAATTATGCTATATCTGTGCTTTTCATCATTTTATTTCATATAAACTCCTTGAAGCTTAATAAATAATTTGATAAATCATGGTGATAAGCATGCAATACCGTGGAAAAAGTAGCAAGCATTTTGATGCTACTTTTAAAGCGTAGAAGACTGAAATTCTTCAGATTGGATAACCCGTTACAAGTTTTATGTAATAAGACTTTCTACAGCATCATTTCAGGACCTCAGAAACAAGATTTCCTATTGAAACCAGCCATTTTTTATATCAACATTGAATTATTTATGAATATGCTTTGGAGCAGAAAATAATTCTGAGAACCCAAAAAAGTATCTTGCCAAGATATGGGGTGTATATTAAAATGTTCACCTTCCATCAATCACATCCTGACCTTCCTAATAGAAGAAGATAAGATATTCAAGGCTAATCACGCACTATGAAAAATTAATTTAAACCTAATACATATTAGGTTTATTTCACTTTTTCTTTTATTCCAACAGACTTTTTTTTTTTTTTTTTTTTCCCCTTTATATCTGGACTACGTAGTTCAATGCCCATTTCCACTTGATATCTACCATATTTTTATTTGGGCATCTTTAGAAGAATTTTTCTTGTAGGGACTGCAAAATTTTCCTGTAATCAAATCACTGCTAGACTCCACATTGCTATGCCAAATAGCAAGAGTGTATTTAAATACCCTTTGCTTTAACCTTGTGAAACATAGACTACATATAATGTATTTACTTTTTACTTTTTTACTTTTTTTAAGGACTACAGGAGCAGGCCTCTGCAGTCTAACTTATTGAATTATTAAATGAACCTGAATATAATATAAAGCAGAACATGCTCTATGAATACTATATCTATTGCTAGAGGGAATAGGATTTATCTAATTACATGTCTGTGTACGTTTTTATTGCTTTTTGTAGACTTTATCTAAAGTCACAGAGAAACATAAGGCATGATTTGTAATGCAGACATCTACATCTGAGAAGTATTGCAACCTGCAAATGGTTGCTTCTCTACAGTGACTTTGAAGATAGTCTAATTTTGATAGTACAGATACTTTAGATACTAAGTTACACTAATGTTGTGTAGAGACAAAAATGTTAGGTGAGACTAAGTCCATCTTATAGTGCAAATTGGAGGACAAGGGGGAGTGACTTAAAAAGTGTAAGGAAACTAAAAGTGTAAGTAAAGTAAACTTTTTTTTTTTTTTTTTTTGCTTCATTGATATTTGAGTAGCCAAAGACTTTTTTGTCCAACAAAGCATCTTTGTCATCCGATCAACAGCAACTTTTAACTTCAGGCTTTATAGAATATTTTGGCTACTCTCTGCTTGAGATAAAGTACACTTTCATACCGTTTACTTTTAACTGTGATAGAATCATACTAAAAAGCATAGGAATAACACAATTTTAAACTAATTTAAATTTGTTTCTATGTTTTTATTGTTATTTGTCTAAGTGTTGTTTTGGATTTTTTTTCTGCATTACTTAGGTTCATATGCATTTTTCTTCCAACAAAACAAGGTGTTTAAAAACACTTATTTATATTTTTTTCCTCTGCTTTTTAGTTGATTGATGCATAGGAAATTGATACACTCAGTGCAGATGAATACTGTGGAAGTTAGACATGTAAATTACATTTTATACATAAAATGAATCCTAAACCTTAAAATATTATTTTTATATTTCAGTGATGAGGTTCAATGTCTATGTCTTTATAATAAGACAGAGGTGACCAATATTGTAATTTCTTATTCCACAATCTTTTTTTTTTCTTTTTTTTTTTTTTCTTCACTTACCATTATGATACCATTTGCAAATAGGGTAACTTTAAAATTTAATCTAGCACCTGATTGGATAAATAAGGTCAAATCTCTGCTTTTATTTATCCATTTAGGATTAAACAAATGAATACTGTTACACTGATCATCTGTCACTCTCTTTCACCATAATTCATCTGACAAAATGGTCAACTCTACATCATTTTCTCTGCATCATTTTCTTGACATAATAGAAATGAAGTCATTGCAATAGAGCACTGTCATAAAATCAATTTTTCCATCTTTGGAAATAAATGTCTTGGCTTTGCATCAGCATTAATGTGGCAGCTGGAGATCATTAACCTAAGAAAACTATCTTTTCCATTGTCATTATTTCTTAATTGAGAACATACTCCTGAGCACTTTTTTGGAAGTTTCAAATTTTTCAAACTAATTTTAGTAATATAAAAATTTATGTTGTTATGTTACATTAACTATGTTTATGAAGGAAGCAAATGGAAATGTAGGGGAGAATTTTTGTAAGAGTAACCATATCTACAAAATTTAATTACAAGAAACTCCAATATCTAAATATGAAATATTAATAAGAAAATATGCTGAATGACTGAAAGTAGTGCCAATACAATAAAATTTAAAACTGTAAGGTTCTAGATATGATCTCATGTGTCTCAAATTTTGTATGTAGAAAGAATATTAATATACTCATTAAAGATATGAACCTTATTAAGATTAAAGTTTTAATATACATGCACCACTGAAATTAATTTTTTTTTTATATTCTGAATTTTATCCCTTCTTTGTTTTTGTTAAGCCTAATTTCTGAGTTGATCACAAGTAATGACAAGAGAGTAAAAAGATATATTAGTAAAACAGCTAAATTAAAGAATTTTCCCTGCTAAAGCCATGAATAAATTTTTAAACCCCTTGCAATTTACTAGTAAATATTTCTGAGTATTTTATTTTCATCATTATTCTTTCATTTCTGCTTGGAAATTGCACAAATATTTTGCAATGTGCTTAAATAGGCTTGTTATAAAAAATAGAAGTCTCTATAGTCTCTACAGAAGGCTGCTTGTTATGCAGTTCTGTTTTACATTCTCTGATTTCATAAGAAATATATAACTTGACATAAACAAAACCATATGACTGATTTAACCAGCCAACACATAACAGATTGCTGAATTTCACTTTCAGGAGGTATTCCAGTGTCTGGTTTAAAATTTGCATGTAGTGATATTAATATACCACTAAAATATGAACACTGAATATCAATAGAAAATGAGTAAGAACACACCACTAAGGTAGCTGAATCTTTATTCTACTGCTGCTTATGCCATCCAAATAACTATCTATTCAAAACATGAAGCAAAAAATAATACATCCAGCAACACGTAACTATTTCTGGAGAAAAATCATATCAGAATGACTGGAAAAATTATGAAATTCTGTATTCATTCAAGTAAAAGTCCAACCTGCAGCTGAGCTTATGGGACACAAGAGTCCATTTAATTCTAATAGGTTAAGAATATCCAAGATATGTGAAAATGTTGCTTCATGCCACAATGAAGGCAGTTCACAAGCTATTACACACCAGGGCATTCATCCCACTTTAATGGGCACAAAACCTAACTAGGATTGAATACTTATATAGTTAACTATTGCTCTTATTGGCAACTATTTCTTTGCATGGATTGTAAGTAATAGCCTAGCCACCTCAGCAGGGCTCTTAATTTGTATGCTTAATTTAAACTCTCATGTTAGTAGAATGTGCATGTCTCAAACCTTTGAGCAGAAGGCCCAGTTGTCAGATTTCTCCCTTCCTTTGCACACCTTCCAAAAATGCCTGGACAATTACCCTCTCTATGTATTCCATGTGTGTACATGAAAGACACACTCAAAAATGACTGAGCAGGACATGAATAAAAAAGACATGACTTTGGCAGCTTGTAGCCTTCTCATGCCATTTATACCATTAAAAAAAAAAAAGAAAAAAAAAAAGATAAACATGAACAATGTAAGCTAAGGTGCATTTGGAAGAGGGAAAAGTGTGAATTGATGTAAACACCAAAATATAAATACCCTTTGTTCTTGTTATTTTTGCTATCCGAATGTGTTGAACTCTTATCACTGAAGTCGTTGTTCTCATTTATCAATAGTAGACAAGAAGGTGCAATAAAACCCCCATCTTCTTCCCCAAATCATCTTTCTTTACTAGAGATTGATTTCATGATTTCTTTTGATTAAGCACTTTCCAAAATATACACGTGAGGAAAGAGGCACTAACGTGAGATCAAATCTAACATTGTTTTAGAGAAGACAGTATTTGTGAAAATAATTTAAAATCACCTCTGTCATATTCATCAAATTTTAAGAGATTTGGTTCACTCTAGACCTGACTCTGCAAACATGTGAACTGCACCAGCCCTTTGTTCAGTTCTATGAAATTTGTAAGAATTAAATGAACTTATTTCAACAGATGACAACTGACAAAGACAACTTCTGAAGTTCAGATTTTAAATATATCATGACAAGACTTCCAAATGGAAAGGGAATTACTATTGCACAACTTCAGGGAAAAAATTGCCTTAAAGTGACATCTATATTAGTGTGTAAAGCAGGGCCCCAAAGTAGGCCTCGTGAAGCAGGTCCAATGTTGCACATACTGTCCAGTTGTTAGCACAGTTCTTTGTTCTGTTCTGGATTCTGCTAGTGCGAGGCATCCCAGACAGGGCCACACTACAGTTCAAGGAATGTCATGTTCCACACATTCTTCCCAGCACTTTATTTCCCCATAAGTGATAAAACATAGTCACACAAATGTGAGCTATGTCATGCCCTTAAATTTTAGGGCCAGAGAACAGTTACAGGTCTGTACATTATTATAGACACAGCCACAGTCCTACAAAAGGGTTGAGCAAAGATTTGTGGTAACTTCCAAATTACTAAGCAAATATTCTACCTATGAGAGAGGCTAGGGGGAAAGGGAGAGAGCACAGCCATCCTCCTGATGATGCCACGCTAGTGGAATAGCCACAGGGATCTTCCAATATATGAATATTGTTGGAGATTAGGGACCATGGTGTTCAGTAATTTTAGGACCTACCTGGAATTGGGACTAAGGATTCTGCAGAATTTACTTTGTAGGACTCAAAATATTTCAGAAGTGAGATCACAGAAAAGTGAAGGACTAGAGGATCAAAATTTTGAATTTATGTGCCTAACTGCCACTTTGCTGTCCTTGTCGCCAAATGGATAGAAACCTAGGTCTCTTTTCTCAGGTGACAAGAGATAAGACATGATAAAATGGACTCAAGTTGTGCCAAGGGAGGTTTAAATTGGACCTTAGGAATAATTTCTTCACAGAGGGTAGAAGCATTGGAATGAGGGTTGTGGTGGACTCCCCTTCTCTGGAGATATCTAGGAGACATGTGGACATGGCACTACATGGGACATGGTTTAGTGATGGGACTTGGCTGATGCTTGGACTTGATGATCTTGAAAGTCTTTTCCAACTTAATGATTCTATTATTCTGTGATTCTGTTTTTGTGGTTCAACCCAGCAGACAGCTAAACAACACACAGCCATTCACTCACTCTCTCCTCTCTCAGTGGGATCAGGGAGAAAACTGAAAAGACAAGTACAGGAGCTCATGGGTTGAGATAAGAACAGTTTAATAAAAAAGAGAAAAGAATAGAAAAACAAAAACAAAAAGAAGAAACAAAGCAAGTGATGCACAATGCAATTACTCACCACCAGCCAACTGATGCACAGCCAGTCCCCTAGCTATGGCAGCCCTCCACAGCCAACTGCCTCCTGTTTTATTATTCAGCGTGATGCCATATAGTATGGAATATCCCTCTGGGCAGTTTGGGTCGCTGTCCTGGTTTTGTTCCCTTCCAGATTCTTGTGCACCCCCTGCCTCCTTGTTAGCAGGCTGGAATAAGAAGCTGAGTCCTTGGCTTAGTATAAACACTGCTCAGCAAAAACTGAAACTTCGGCGTGTTATCAACATTGTTCTCATCCTAAATCCAAAACATAGCATCATACCAGGTATTAGGAAGAAAATTAACTCTATCCCAACTGAAGCCAGGACAATTGTCAGATGAATTAGAAAAAGACTGAGCTGAAGTCAGTTCATACTGGTAATTATAAACTAGTTAATTTTGTTGTGTCTGATTTTTTATTTTAAGTTTCTCAAATTATTTAATTAATACAGCACTTAAGGTCCATTTAAACTTCATGTAAATCAAATATAAATGAGCTGGCAATATTACCATGGGAAATGGAATGAAATTCATTAATATATTACTTGATTAGTTCTTATCATTAATTATTATTTTTTTTCCCTGTACGAATAAGAAATGCCTGCACTATAGGAAAAAACATCAAAAGTTAATGTGTTTTATTAAACATCATTCCTGTCCTCCAGATACCCCAAATTACCAGCTCTTATAGAAGGATTCACGTTCCTTAGTAGCCATGAACTGGTATAGTTAGTAAGGTGCCCTTGCTAGGGTGTTATTTTTTTAATGGTATATTGATTACCAAGGAGAATCAGTATGCCGGCCAGAAAGCGTTAAGATTTTTGGGATGTTAAACAGATATAGCTTTGTGCACAAACTCAGACTGGTAGTTAAACACAGGTTCTGAGGACAATAATATGTCATCTGTTGGAAGTGTTCCTGTGGAATTTTCTTCTCCCATCATTCATACTTATTTCTCTCATTTATCTTCCTTCTCTCAGATGAGGTCTGACAACTAAAGTGGCATTAAATAGCATGAAAGCCAGCCACAAAAAAACGCAACCTTTTGAAGGCTCTATGTCCCAAATACTATTATATGACACAGGACCAATACAGAACATTATGAGGCACCTGAGTATGTACTTCCTCCCACCATTATGCGATTTCTGAAATGACAATGATTAAAATTATTGCATAATACAAAATGATTATGCAATAAGCTTACACCCTACTGGTGCACTTTTTTCACTAATAATGTCTTACTGTAAATATTACTAAATTAAAGATTGAAAATATTTTACAATTCATGAATTAGACTTGGCACTATGCTTACATAGTTTTTTTTTTTTTTAAATCTATTAATATTCCTTTTTATCATGCACTAAGCATGGTAGACATAGGTGCATTGACAGTTGCAAAGCAAAATATTGTGACCATAGCCTATATATATATTTTTTTTTTCTTTTCCCAAAGAAGGTGAAAAACTAGAAACATGAAAAACTAGAAACATGAACTAGAAAATGTTCTAGAGAGTATTTTTAGTCAATTCAGAAATTTTATGTAATAAAAAATAGAGGTATGTATGTTAAATAAACTCTTTATAATATAAGACTTTTTGAATAAGCATCCAAAACTTTTTAAAAATTATATTAATAACAATAGTGTATCAGTTAATTTCCTCTCATTATAACCTCAGTTTTAGGGGGGGGTGATATTTGCATTAGTCTCCAATCATTACAAACATTGTAGAAAAATGGGAATTATATTTTAAAATGGATCACCACTGCTATAACTTCATCAAGAAAAAATCACCATGACATATACTGTCCCCAATGGAGAGCTAGTACAAGAAAAAGCCTACTCCGTCCTTGCGAGTGTCATGTATAATGAATGTATTTGACAAATTCTGAGATCTTTAGTAATACATAACGACATGGAATGATTGAAACAGACTATTAAATATATTCTTACTATTCAAGTTCATGAATATACAGAAAAGGTACGCATTTCATTTCACCTGGTGCGATGAAAATCCCAAAGCAACGTGTTTATCAATTTATGCACATTGAAATTAGAGTGTTACACTATCCTGTCAAAATTGGAGCTTTAAGAACAATTTAAAGAGTCTCCTTCACTTGTTGTGTACACTGAAATGAAAACTCTGCATAGTGAATAGAGTATGCTGTTAACATGTGAATGTTATTTACTATAACTTAGCTGTGTCTCACAATTTCTAAATAAAGGAGAAAAAACAACTACCTTCAGGAAGGACTTGGCATTTGCCAGGTGGCCATTTTTGGCCATTGACTGAGACAATTCTACCCTATTGATTCTATTATGTATTCACATAAGTGACATGCACTCAGAGTTCTATATGAACTAAATGGTTTAATTTTTTCAGTATTAATTGCTGACAACATGGATATTCAAATCACCACATTTTCATTGATTTAATGTAAGTTTAGTGTAGGATAATAATTTAATAAATGGAGAAATGCACTTTTCACTTAGCATAAAAATTTTGAACTGTTGGCTTTTAGGAGATACAAATAACAAATAGCCAGTTAAACTGTCTTGAGTTTTGACTTTGTAATGTCTCTTCTTTGGTAGTACCAAAACACTACCTTGGGTAGTGTTTTCAAAATCACTGAGTGATGGGCAGCTTCATTGAGTTCAATGGTTAAGATGGTTTCACTGAAAATAAAGTTAGACCAAAAATGAATGTTTTTGAAATACTATTTAATACCATTTGGGTCCAAAGGAACAAAATCAGTCTTTTCCTGTTGAATAATTTTCTGTCTTTCTTAGCTCAATTCTATCTAATACATTTAGGATTTGGAGTTATTTCTGTGTATTCCATAGATGTAATAGCTATGACCAAAAGCCTGTTGACACTTAATACAACCATGAAAGTAATAATATAAAAAATTTATAATCCAAAAGACATTTGTTGCCAACATGAAGAATTTTATTTAAGTAAATCTTTAATATAAAGGGCATGTTCTTTACCTGAATCTGTTCTGAACTTTACTGTAAAAGTCTTGGTTACACTGTGTTTTGATATTTGCATTTCTGCAAAGCAAAACATTGATATACTCAAATGTATAAAAATGCATAGTTAAAATAACTTGGTAAAAATTCTACTGCAAGCAATATACTTTCCATATGAACTAGATTATTATATAATAAAATAATAGTACTTAGCAGTGATTAAATGTTACAGTATACTGTATTACAGAGTAGCAAGCAGAACATATCATATAGTGCACATTATTTTTCCTTTCCCTTACTTAAATCTTTTTAGTAAGCACACACACCATGACAGCAGTAAACACAACAATGAATGAATATGCACAGATACTACTAGATCATTCTTCCTATTAAAATTATATTGCATGTAGCAATGATGTTCTGTCTGCTCAGTGTTATTTCTGGGTCAACACCATATCTCTCCAGGAAAGGTGGTTTTTGCTGTTAGCCTGACTTTCCCTCTTTGTGATTTAACTGACATAGTTGAAACCATGCCAAGGTGCGAGAGCATTTCAAGTTCAGCAATGATGAAAGCAGCTTGGATAAGTGCCATGAACAAGCTACTTTCTGAGAGAGAATTGGAACAGAGATTCAGTACATGATAGTCTTGAAATGAGAAAAAAGCACACACATTTCCATGGTGAATACCGTTATGCCCCTTTTCTCATCTTTCCTTCTCATAAGAAATAGGTCAAAGAACATGAATTATATAAATTAATACAATAATATATATATGTATTATATATTTCATTCCTTCTAAACATTATTCTAAATTTTGTATTAAAATGTAAAGGTGGAAGTATTTAAATAAAGTCATGTTTACAGTAATCCTATCTATAGATAGGATTCTATTATCAGAGAAAATCAATTATTCAAGGTAAAAAGAGATTTTCTTCAGATGAGCATAGGAAAGAAAAAGCTATCAGAATTTAAGACGAAAACTGTTTCTTAATGGAGATCCACATATCATTGAACCTCAGTGTGTACTTAACAGTATTAGTCAAAACAAAGGATCAACCCCTAAAACTCTCAAAGCTTCCAATCTGCTTATAAAAAAACCTACGTTGATGTCGAGCATAGCAGCAGCCTATGTGACATATAATTTCTTCAAGATTTATTTATTTATTTATTTATTTATTTATTGCCAGAGCTTTCAGGTAACAAGGAAGGAAACAAGACTGAAAGCTACAGCAGCGTCTAGTGGGCATGCATGCTCTCAGAGACCAGCTGGCCAGCTAGAGCTTCAAGACAGCTGGGAAAGGCAGCAATTCTTTAGAGGGAAGAAGAAAAAAGTGTGACAGTGAGGAAAAAAGAAAAACAGTAAGATGCAATGTTTGGAGAGAACAAAAGGATGTATATTGGCTCTGGGATTTTTCTAAAATTATTTTTGTCTATCACTTTTTTTTTTTTTAAAAATAAAGAAGTCATCACTGTGTAGATGTGGTTATCTTTATGGTCTTCACCTCACCAGTTAAAAGGACATGATCCCTTCAGTACAACTTGTTCATTACACAGGCATGATTCCTACAATAGCTTCCCGATCAGGGTCAAATATAGTTGTGATTTGCAGTCTGTATTGAGTGACAAGCCAGCTGACTGAGACAGGTGGTACATCATAGTCAGGCTTTAAGGCATTCCAAAATTTCAATTTAATTTCAAAAGGTAGACTGTAAGTGGAAAAAATAACTAATTCGCATAAGGACAAAGATAATCTCCTGAAATAGCTGCGGTATACATAAATTATACAGTCATAGAACAGCCTCTAATTAATTTTTATTGTCTGAACAAAGTAGAGTTGGTGTCAGCATAGTACTACAATATACATACAGTATCATTACAAATGGATGTGCAGAAGGTTTACTGGTAGTATTATTGGTACAAATTATGAGAAAGCACTGTCAATGTTGTGGCTGTGTACATGGTTATATTTATATATATAAGACATCAACAAAATCCACAGAATTTAAGATGCCCATTTCAACTTACCATTATGAAATATTTATGTTTTAATATGCCAACATTTATGTGACCAGCTTCACTGAAACTGAACTGTTAAGGGTTCATTGATTAAACATAAAGTTACGAGTGTATTTCAACTGCACCTTCTTTTGGGGGCTGTCATTTATTCTAGTCCTAAAGCTACCTCTGCTGTACACAAATCTTGATTAGAAATTTTCGCAGGTAATAATTATTTCTATGTGTGACATGGAACCATGAGTAGAGATCCTTTTTGTACCGATTGATTAAGCCCACAACAACTCAGGCGAAAATCTTTCTCTTTGATACTTGAGGGGGTTTTAAGAGACCTCAGAGCTACATAACTTTAGAGCAGGTAGAGGATACTTTGGATTTTTAAGACATAGGCATTTGGGACCAATCCAAAAGACAATCAGAAGATACTAGAGCATTTTTAATAGAAATACAGAGGAAAATTTAAAGTGTTTGCCTGTAGTCACTAACTGAGAAGGGATAAACTGTCTGTAAGCATCTTGGAAAGAAAGGTAAACCCCTACTTTTCTGATATTCTAAACCTCATGTGTAAGTTTAGAATAAAATATGAACCTTTGAAAAATTTAGTATTCAGTGAGCTTTCATCTTCGTGGCTTTTCTCCAGCTTATATTTTACAAAGAGGAAAAACCTGATTATATTCCCTTGGCATGTGAGTGCAAGAGAACAGAACGTGAAAAATGCCTCACACTTTCACAGGCATGACAAGAAACAGCATAAATTCTTTGTTTTCTATGTGACAGGAGACCTCTATGCTAAACCCTAACAAGAGAAGCACACTCCTCCCTGATGGCTGCTGTCTCCGGGGCTAACCAATAGCCTTCTGGGAGAGGAAGTCCCACCATGGACCTCAGCTCTGGGGAAGTGTGCAGCTCCTTCAGGTTTTTTTTTTTGTCTCTCTTTTTTTTTTTTTTTTTTGTTTTCTTTTATTTTCTTTTCACTTAGACTAGGCAATTCCATAAAATATGTCTATAGAATATAAAATTAGAAGCTAAGAGGACAATTAAGAATCCTTCCCATTCAAGTCAATGACCAAGGTGGACTCAATATTTAAGTAGAAGCCACTGCTCAAATAATCGATGTACTTAAAAATCATTCTATCTGAAATAAACCCAACCCTCTTTTACTGCTGCTGTTTCAAAAAAATCACTCAAAAAGGTCAAATCATAAGGTGGCATATGGAAGCTTTCTTGTAAGATAAATAATACATGGAATCCTCTTAGAGATAATGCGACAAACCATTACTTCTGTAAAAAAATATTTTTTATCCATGCAAATATTATGATCTTTTATAATTATGTTAATATGTCATTTATATTCATGGTTCATCTGGTAAAATCATTATATGTCTTAACATTAACTTTGATTGCATACATATTACATTAACTTTGATCACACAAGTATTGCACAATCACTGTTTTAAATAGTTATGAAGGTGACTGAATAGGTTCCAATGGAGTTTAATTTAACTGGATTAGGAAATATTTTTCCTTTGATTTTTAAATAATACTTTTGATTTAGTTATTTTATATACAGACCATTGAAGTTTTCATTCTTTTATTTACTCATATAAAAATCAAAAAAAAAAAAAGACACTTTCTAATCACAGAAGCATTTCTACAAGTGAGTTAGAGTTTGAGGCTCTCTACTACAAAATTATTAGATTATAACTGTTTTACCTTCTAAGGGATAACCCAGAAACAAACTCAGGTCCTGATCCAGCAGCTATTTTAATGCTTGTATATCACGAGTACATGATTAATTGTTAGGAGTAACTTCAACTGGATTAAGCTTAAGACCCTCTATTTCCTTGAGTAATTTTAAGCTTATGTTTAAAACTTTGCAGGACCCAGGCTGCGGCAAGCTCTTGCTAACACAATTTCCAGCAGATTCCTCTGTAGCATGGAGGGCTTTGATGCCATTGAGAAAATGATAGGATATCGGTTCACAGAAACTGGGGCCTTTTACATTAGATGTGTACTAACAGCAAAGAAAGCTGGCAAGGGGTGCCCTGATTTCACATTAGAAGAATCACAAGGCATATAGAAAATTTCTGTGAATAATCCTGACATCACAAATTACAACTTGCTCCTTCAGTACTTTGAGGAGGAAGAGGATGGCTAGCAGTGGGATTTTCTCCTCTACAGTAGGTTCATTCATTGACCTGGCCTTTTAGAACATGAAATTTGAGTGACTACTTTCCCCTTGCTCAGGCCATTTTCACTCTTTAAGGCCTATCTCTCCGGGATGTCCATGGTGGAACATTGCACTCATGGAAAGAAAGAAATAAACCATATCCAGTTCCTCATTTCTGGGGGTGCCATCCCTGGATACAGCTTCACTTTCATGAAAAGGGCCAAAGAAACCCTCAGTGTCTGCTAGTCTTATTGCAAACATAATCCCTTTTTTATAAGGTTACTTATCATCCTTGGAAACCTCTCCTAGAACAGCAAACATCAAAAACTAAAACACTTCTCTGCCGTACTTGTGAATTCTTTCAAGTCTGCATTAATTTCTTCTGACTGCAAGAGGTGTACCATAACCTCCTCTTCTCCTTGACTGGACAGATTCATATTAGCAAGTCTCAGGAAGCTCTTTAGTTGCACAGATATCTCAAGATACCACAGTTCTGATCTAGCACAGTGAAGACGGAATGAAAAGGAGAGGGGTTGTCACAGATCTATTAGACACTGTCCTCATTTTCACCATGATCTGTTACCCTGCTCCGACGTACTGCACACCACCTCCGAAACAGTCTCTTTTCCTCCTGTCTTGCTTCTGGACCTTTCCCCTATTTGTAAAGATGCTCTCTGCAAGAACATCTCTCTCTCTCTCTCTCTCTCTCCCTCTTTCATTTGCTTGTTTTGTTTGACTGTTTTGTTATTGTTGTTGTTTTGTTTTTCTTTCCTTCTAGAAAGTACTGAAATCCTAGATTGTCTTCTTCTCCCTCTCATTCCAGCCATTCTTTGCTCTCCGTGGCAGTCTGGATGTGGAAGCCAATGTCAAACAAAAGCTAGGCTGGGATATATCAAGCACAGTTTTCCATTGCAACTAGCTAACAGGACTAGGGTTTTGGCTGAAGCCATATCAATTATTCTAGAGGTGCTAAATGTTATCCTTAGAGATGATCTAATCCAGGAGGGATAGAGGATTTCTGTGTTTATGTATGTGTTTGGATTAAATCAACTGCAAGCTTTTTAAAGTAAAGAAGGCTTGATGTGTTTTTACATTTTGCTTACTCTCTTTTTAGACAGAAATGCATGCTTTTAATTGTTTGATTATAAATTATGTTCTTGAGGGAAAAAATCAAAAAGTAACAATTAAAAATTACTTCAGTGACTCTAAATTGGCAAATATTTACACAGTATTCCTGCTATCATCTTTTTTTTAATTATTATTTATTTTTTATTTTTTAATCTCTCCTCTCTCTTTGGGGTAACTGTGTCTCTTTTAAATGCAAGTAGTGTTTTCAAAATACAGGTTAATATTTTTAATATCATTGTACTTTTGAAACCTTTAGAACATTAGCATATAAATCTGGAATAATACTACTTAGCTGCCTTTATACCTTAAATTCTGTTTACAACATGTGTTTTACTTTAGTTCCCCTATTTCTGAGCTCTTCAGAAAACATGAATAACTCAAGTAGACAGAACAACAACTGAAAAACAAAACTAAAGTGTAAATGGGAACAGATCTCAATGTAGAAAAAAAATTCTCTTTCAAAAGATCATGTTCTCTAGAGGATATAGTACTGAAAGAAATACTGTATTAACAGTTTTGTTGTTGTTGTTACAATACTTTAATTGTACAGCTGCTTTAAATGAATCTTTACCTTGTTACATTTCAACAGAAAAAACACATTCCCAGCGATATAACTCATAACTGATCACAATAAGCATGTATTACCTATAAATAACCTAATCGGCATTAAGCAAAGAATTGCATAAATGAGCCCTTCTACATATTGCACCTTATAATGAGCCACTACACAACTAATGACTTCTTAGTGCCATGGGCAACAAATGATTAATAGTCAATTCAAAAGTGACTTTTTAAGGGTATAATTGCTACCTTTTCTAATTTCTGAAGGTTAGAGAGAATTAATGTCGTGTTGGCACACTAGACCTAATAGAGTAACATCATTGTTTGTTTGTCAACAATGCACTAGGAGTAAGGGTGGTTCCTGAGAGCTGCTTGCACTAAACCGAGTATGCACTCTCATTATGGATTTCCCAGATTACAGTCAAGTACTCTGTGGTGAATGTTGTCTGGTCAATATTAGGGAAATTTAAGAGAGCAGCTAGCAAGTGTGAGCTGAAACTACCAGCGAATATAAAGCATTCAGATTCTGCACAAATGCTTCTGAGCCCAGAGCTTGATGCTAACTTAAATTCTGGCACATAACTCATTCACTCCTCCAGCTGCTGCCTCTGCTTGCTTCCCATTTTCCCTTTGGTGTTTATGTGTTGGCTTTTCGAGGAATGTAGACTAGACACTGCTCAGCACCTGCATGAACAAAACCCCCACTGCATGACGATTGGTAAGAAAAGGCCATAAATGTTTGAGGCTAGAAGCAATTAACATTTTTTTTTCTCTCTTTATAAATTGTGTTTGTTGTATACCAAATTCTAGGAAGGCTTTCAATATACCGATGTTCACTATTATTATTATTGGTAACACACTGACCACAGTTTGTGCAATCTGAAATCCACAGAAGCCAGTGGAAAGTGTTCTGCTAAATCCAGTGGCATTAAATAAGCTAATAACTAAAGGAGATGGAAAAAATTTTAACCTGATTATAGTGAGCTCTGTATGAGAACTGAAAGCTGCAGTGATGAAAGAAGCAAGTTTCTCTTCAACATTTCTGTTTTCATGTAGGGGAGTCAGTGGATAGACCAAAGAAGGCATCATGAAAGCTATAGCTTTGTGAGCATTTGACCCTGACTCAAGGTTATTAGGCAGGAACTTGACCAGGAGACGGTCTGTTCTGCAATTCAGCAGTCTCACAGGGCTAATGAGAGCAAAGTGTCACTTCCGACACCCATCTAATGCCCTCCTTCAAAAACCTTTGTGCACGAATGCTGACATGGAATGAATTAATTAAATAATTAATTAAGTGATATCTTCAGTTAAGCTAAGTTGCTGCCAAGGGAAAAAAAAAAAGTATGCTTCTTAAAAAAGTATGCTTCTTAAAGCCACACAGAACCTTAGAGGTTTTTGTTTGACCAAAGTTAAGTTGTAGCATTATGCCCACCAGTGCAGAGAACAAAGCAATTGCTTCTCAGATGAATACATCTGATTAACATCTGTGCTCTCAGTTTATTCAGGTCACTTGCTGAAGAAAGTGCTGAAGTTATCAGTGGACAAGCATGAAAAAGAAAAACATTAACAAACAACACATACAGAGATTTCATCTTCATAATGTGCATATGTATTGTTCTAGGTTATTGAAGGATATGTCTGTGGTCATTCAGCTAACAGAGCTTCTTGCCTGACTACCACACAGTAGCTTAAAAGGGATTCTACACAGAAAAAAATACTATTCTGAATAGCATTAATGCCTTGTAGCTTCAGCATAATGATGTAGCTTTGGATAATAGTGGTATTTAGTTCTTGCAGAGCACCTTTCATTGGAGGCTCTCGTTATCATGTGGGTTAGTGTCAGAAAGCATTGGTAACATTATTGCTTGCATCAGAGTGGAAACCTGTTTCTAAGGGCTAAATGTTATTAAGCATCTGGAATGACAAAAAGATAGAGTTATATAAAGTAGAGAATTATGCCTAATTTCACATTTCTGTCATGTTCCTGAGATTAAGTACCACTCTCAGTTGTACCTTCCAGTAGGATCTTCTTTCAATTAACCAGTCATTACTTACTATATACTAATAATTTCTAGTGTATATAAAAATTCCTATTCTCCTATAAATTTCTCAGAGGAATAGGAACACTTAGCTTAAAAGGGAAACTTCAGGTTTTATTTAAAATTAAATATAAAAAAAAATCCTGCATAAGAACTTATTTCAGATACTTGTTCTATGTGTTTTTTGATTATGTTTATCTGATTATGTTTATCTGTTCTTCAGATTGAAGATTACTCTTCAGTTATCACCTCCACCTCCTAAATATCTGGTTGTGTCAGAGACTTTTTTGTCATATTATTTTAATATTTTGCACATGTAGAATTGTACCATGAACAGCTTAGCCAATACAGCAATGAACATACCATCCCATGCCCTACACCTATCACTCGAATCATTGCTGGAAATAATGGACTGCACTGGGAACAGAATTACAATGAGAAAATTTCAGAACTTTCTCATGCATATTACAACATTATGTTCAATGAGTACACTGAATAAAAGCTGTAACGGATTATCTAAATTTAATCCATCTAAGTACAACATGATTCAACAGCTGCAGTCCTCACTTGTAGCCACTGGCCATTCATTGTCTGTGCAGGTTTATTAGAATGCTGTTATATTTGCTGCAGGAAATGTAAAAGCAAATATTGCAACTGAGACCAAAAGAGAGATAAAAATTTCATGTTGTTCTCACAACATTTTTCTCTTTATGTTGGTACCCATGGGCTGGCAAAGGTTGTGACAACGGCTATGCTCTAATTTGTCTTTTTGAAAAAACATAGGTTGTTATAAATATAAAAACAGCTAAAAGCAAAATATCTGCAGCAAAACATATGCATTTTAAAAGTAATTAAAATGGATTTATCTTATTCTTTGATAACCATTAGAAACGTTATTGTTCAAAATCTTAATTATGACATGGGTTGCTTTTATGCCTTTTTTTTTTTTTTTCTGGAATAAAACTAATTAGTAGCTAATACATAGTTGCACCACACTTTGCATATAAGTGAATAGACAATAAAAACACTGAGTTTCATTAAAGTGATCAAAGAGAACTACATACTCTCCACTTCTTTTAATAAGTGTTCTACAGAGAGCTAGGAGTTCTTTAAAAAGCCTGAGCAGTCCTTGTCATTAACGTACTAAGTGAGGATAATTACCTAAATCAAGAGAACACAACATATTTGCAGTGAACTTTCCAAATTAAAATCAACATTTGACTACTAACACAAATGAGTTTCAGTTTATGAAAGGTTCATTATAATTAAGCAAAACATATTACTTTAAAATATCGTGAACCCTAAAGACAATGACATACCCTGAGTTTGGAAGAATATTCTTCATAACATAGAAACTATGAGACTAATTCTGATTAGCTGATTTGCAGTTTTGAAAGATGTTACTTAACAGTAAAGAACAAAGTCTACATTATATTTCCAAATGTGTTTAGTTGAGTGGGAATGGTTTAAGACCATGTTTAAATAGTCTGCTAAATCCAGATACATTTCTAACAGGTAAAATCCCTGTGAACAAAGTCAGCTCTTCATTTTGAAAATTTAGCTTGCAATGATTTAAAGAAGCAAACCAATGAAGGTAAAAACTGAAAATATAAGCACTTATAAAGGGAGAAGCCAAGTAGTGTTAAAACTAAAAATATTAATTGTGTAGTAAATAAAATGGAAAAAAATATTAAAAACCTAGCATGAATTGTCAAATTACAATCATAGAATCATAGAATCATTAAGGCTGGAAAAGAACTCCAAGATCATCTGGTCCAACCATCCCCCTGCCACCAATATCACCCACTAAACCATGTCCCTAAGCACCACGTCCAACCTTTCCTTATACACCCCCCAGGGATGGTGACTTCACCACTTCCCTGGGCAACCTGTTCCAATGCCTAACTACTCTTTCTGAGACTAAATTTCCTCTTAATTTCCAACCTGAACTTCCCCTGGTGCAACTTGAGGCCACTCTTTCTTGTCCTACTGCTAATTATCTGTGAGAAGAGGCTGACCTCCAGCTCCCCACAACTTCATTTCAGGTAGTTCTAGAGAGCAATAAGGTATCCCCTGAGCCTCCTCTTCTCCAGACTAAACAACCCCAGTTCCCTCAACTGCTCCTCATAGGACTTGTGTTCCAGACCCTTCACCAGCCTTCTTGTAACCCTTCTCTGGACACAATCCAGGGCCTCGATGTCTTTCTTGTAGTGAGGGGCCCAAAACCCAACACAGTACTCAAGGTGCAGCCTCTCCAGAGCAGAGTACAGGGGAACGATCACTTCCCTGGTCCTCCACTATTCCTGATACAAGCCAGGATGCCATTGGCCTTGTTGGCCACCTGGGCACACTGCTGTCTCATGTTCAGGTGAGCATCGACCAACACCCCCAGATCCTTTTCCTCTGCACAGCTTTCCAGCCACTCTGCCCCAAGTCTGTAGTGCTGCATAGGGTTGTTGTGGCCAAAGTGCAGGACCAGGCACTTAGCCATGTTGAACCTCATCCCATTGGCCTCTGCCCATCAACCCATTCTGTCCTCTGCAGGGCCTTCCTACCCTCCGGCAGATTGACACTTCCCCCCAACTTGGTGTCGTCTGCAAACTTACTGAGGGTGCACTCAATTCCCTCATCCAAATCATCAGTAAAGTCATTAAAGAGGATAGGCCTCAACACTGACCCTTGGGGAACACCACTTGTGACTAGTCACCAGCTGGATTTCACTCCGTTCAACACCACTTGCAATTAACATTGCCGGCTAAACTCAGGCTCAAGATGATTGTATTAAAGGCCTATTATGAAGCCTATTTTTGGCTTTTTTTTTTTTTTCTGAAGGAAAAAAACAAAAAAACACTTGTATAGTTTGTTTTGATTATTTTCTTAACTTATAAGAACAATGGTAGGAGTTTTTAAATCTCAGCTAAAATTTAGTAAGAAATAAGGAAGAAAAAGTCTGTTAAAATTTTTAAGTCACATAGATTTACAGAAGCAGAATGAGAGGTGCTTAGTTTAAGTGAAGAGTTTTATAGTCTGCTGGAGTGGAACACTTCATCAGAAATTAGGTCTTTGATGTTCATGTAAAATTGTGTTTCAATGAGACAACTATGTAAAATGTTCTTATTTTATTTAATAGATTGATAATGATGTGCTATACCAAAGTACTGTACAAGCCGGGCAAAAGTACTTATTTCCTATTAGCAGTTTTATTAAATGCACTTTAACAAAAGCAAAAACTATTAACTTTTCTTACAATAAAGCTTCTGCTCAGATGTTCATGGCAAATTCTTGTCCTAGACAACTGTTAACTATGCATGTACTTCTATCTATAATTTGTTTGAAAGCTTTTCTATTTGTGTTGATGGCATTTCTAATTTGTTTGTGGTATGTGGTAATTTAACAATATATCAGTTTAAGTGAGGCCTGCACTTTTTTTTTTTTTTTTTTTTTTTTCCCCAGAATCAGTTTCCTTCGTAAATGCCATATAATTATTTCTTCTGGTTCATCAGAAAGGTCCTGAGCTGACAAATTCTGCTGTGCTGATCTCAGGTAGCTCATAAATAAGGAAGACATCTTTTCATATATCATGGTAAATTGTTTTTGAACATTTTTATTACTTGGTCTCCAACTGCTTTTTAATAATATTAAAAGTATTAGAATATTTTCCATTACAGCATGAATTTGAACAAGGCTAGCAATGGGACAACTCAGGAAACTATAATTCGGAAATTCTTTGTGGGATCATTCTCTGATACAGTTTTTCAGGTTCTTTGTATGGCTGCTTCTTCAAGTAATAAGATTTAAAAATACTTACAAAATAATTGTTGTGAGATCATAAATGGCTCCTGAGAGATTTACATTATTCAGTAGTTATATTTATCTGTATCTGTATCTACACACACGTTTAGTTTCTTTGTATATATTTGATTGCATTAGTATGGTGCCTCCAATACCAATTCAGTCATGGTAGTGTCTTTTACACAAGTAACAATGGTTGCACAGATTTCAGCCCAGCCCAGCAACTCAAGGATTTACCCAGCTTTTCCAGTAGATCCTCACTGATGTCCCTGGCCTGTGTGAGAACCTATACAAGTTTTATTTCACCTAAAAGTGTTTGAGTCACTCAGCTGAGAAGTAATGTTGTTATGAGGACAAATCCTGCCTAATAGCTGCTTCCAAAACAGAGGGGTGAGCTTTTATACACCTACACATGAACTTTAAAAATATTCAGAAAGATAAGAAGCCATTGTGCTCTCTGTCAGCAAATGGAGCAACAGCAGTGACACACCACTCTTCTCATGCTCTTAATTTAGAGGCAGTTAGGAATTATAATGAAAGACAAACCAACCCCCAGACTTTCATTAGATTAATAGCACTCGGCAGAATAGTGTCAAAAGTTTATCTCCCACTATTCATAATCTAAATATGCATACTAATATTTTCCTAATTTTAAAAACAATTGTTTCACAAGACTTTGAGGATGGCATGATGCCTGGAAACTGTTTCACTAAATTGCATACCATGATAATTTACACTTTGGATAGTCTCCAGGACGAAGGCCATGAAGTATAATTAAAAGCAACTAATAATTAACTCCCATAAAATGTTACATGAAGGACAGGAATGATAAATTTAGATATATACTATAAGTAGCTTTAATACTTTTCCCCTGATGAGCTAAAATAGCTATCTGTTCTGGTGATTACTGGTGTATGTAAATATGCTAAGATATAATTTGAGAAATGTGTCTCATTCTTTATTTCAGTACATCATAACAATGGAATTGGTACATCTTAATGAACAATTACTATTTTGTATTTTGTGCTACATGCAACCTATTATCACAATTGAAACAGTGCACTTTATATAGTACATTTCAGTCATAAGTTTTGCAGAATCACGGAATGGTTGAGGTTGGAAGGGACCTCTGGAGGTCATCAGGTACAAGCCCCCACTCAAGCAGGGCCACCTACAGGAGGTTGCCCAGGACCATGTACTTGAATATACTATATACTTGGCTTTTGAGTATCTCCAAGAATAGATACCTCTCCAACCTCTCTGAGCAACGTGTGTGAGTTCTCAAAAAGTTCAAAAAGTTTTCTTCAAAGAAAAAAAAATCAGAATGCTGTAATACAAGGAAAGAGGAGGAAGCTTAAATCAATTGAATATGCTTCTGTAGTTCTTGGAGTTCTCATTCTAGAGTTTTCATAAATGAAATGTATTGAAATGTACTCTGTCAAGCCACGATAACTCTACTCATGCTATGTATAAACTGTCACTATATGTATATAGTGAGATATTGAATACGTATATATATAGAGATGTACTCTCTGAGCAAGTTGCCAGGTTGTGAGAGGTGCTCAGCAGGCTGTGATGCATCCAGGAATCCAAGCAAGAGATCAATGCGTGGTATCTTGTGCTGGTGCAGGCTGAGCAACAGCTTTGCCTTAAGTCCTCACAAGGGGGTGGTAGAATGGCTTCCAAACTGAGACCAGCAGAATTGACGGTTGCACAAGACAAGGGAGGCTGGATCCTTGTCTCTGCCCAGAGCAGAGTGAGGAATCTCCCCCTTGCCCCTGAATTGCCCCTACGCAACAGATATGGTGCTCTGGGGCTCAGAAAAGGAGAGGGTGTCAATAACAACAATGGTAATGGTCAAGACCCAAGAAAGGTGGACCAGCAAACCACTTGTATAAGAACCAGTGCCACAAAGAAAGCACAGAGGGTGTTGGTAATCGGAGATTCCTCTCTGAGAGGCACTGAGGTGCCCATTTGCCACCCAGACAATCTTGAGAGAGAGGTTTGCTGCCTACCTGGGGCCTGTACTCATGATGACACAAAGAGGCTACCGAGCTTGGTCAAGCTGGAGGACTGTCACCCATTCCTGTTCTTTCACGTAGAGACAATTGAGGCCACGACAAGGAGACTCAGAAACATCAAAAGGGACTTTATGTCCCTTGGAAAGATGCTGAAGGGATCAGGAGCACAAGTAGTGTTCTCCTCAGTCCTCCCAGTTGGAGACTAGGACCCAAAGAGGAGGTGGCGTACATATCAAGTGAATGATTGGCTGTGTAGCTAGGGTCATGCTCAGGGTTTTGGGTTCTATGATCTCAGGCTTGCTTTTGAGAGACTGGGCTTTCTGACACGGGATGGGGCAACCTGACCAAGTCGGGCAAGAGCGTTTTGGGCAGCAAGCTGGCCAGACTCATTAGCAGGACTTGAAACTAGATTCAGTGGAGGAAGGGGATGTACCTGAAAGTTACTCAAAAGAACCCCTGAATGCCAATACTTAAAAAACAAAACAAAACAAACAAAGAAACAAAAAAACACCACCAACAACAACAAAAAACACAACAAACAAACAAAACAAACAAAAGAACAAAACAAAACAAAAAACAGCAGGGAAACTCCAGGCGATGTGGCCCATAGCCCAGCTGAAGTGCCTCTACACCAATGCACACAGCATGGGAAACAAGCAAGAAGAGTTGGAAGCCACGGTGCAATTAGAAAACTATGATCTAATTGTTATCACAGAAATGTGGTGGAATGAATCACAAAGCTGGAACATTGAAATAGAGGGCTACAAGCTTTACAGGAGAGAAAGACAGGGAAGGAAGGGTAGGGGCGTTGCCCTCTATGTTAAGAAAAGGATAGATTGTGAAGAGTTCCCTCTAAGAAACAGCCAAGATCAAGTTGAGAGCCTGTGGGTAAAAATTAAGGACTGGACCAACAAAGTACTTCTTGTGGTTGGGGCATACTACAGGCCACCTGACCAAGGGGAGTCTGTGGGTGATGCCTTCTTGCTCCAACTACAAGAAGCATCATGCTCACAGGCTTTCATCCTCCTGGGGGATTTCAACCACCCAGATGTTTGCTGGGAAAGCCACATGGCAGGCAGTAAGCAATCCAGGAGACTTCTGAAGTCCATCGAGGACAACCTCCTTGTCAAGGTATTAGACAAACCAGCCAGAGAAGCGTTACTGGACCTGGTGCTCACCAATGTGGAAGAGTTCATTAAAGAGGCTAAGACTGGAGGAAGCCTGGTTGCAGTGACCATGCCTTGGTTGAGCTTGTGATCTCCAGGGATATGGGCCTGGCAAAGAGCAAAGTCAAGACCCTGAACTTTAGAAGAGTGAACTTCCAGCTGATCAAAGAATTAGTAGATGAGATCCCATGGGACACTGTCCTTAGAAACAGAGGATCTTATCGGAGCTGGCAACTCTTTAGGGATATTTTCCTTAGAGTGCAAGAGGTCTCTACCCCCATATGTAATAAATCAATCAGGGAAGGTAGGAAACCAGCATGGTTCAGCAAGAACCTGCTGGTCAAACTTAGGCAAAAGAAGGAAATGCATAGATGGTGGAAATAGGGCCATGTGCCCTGGGAAGAGTACAGAAATGCTGTCTGGATGTGCGGGGATGGGATCAGGAAAGTCAAGGCACTGACAAAACTAAATTTGGCAAGGGATGCAAAGAACAACAAGAAGGGGTTCTACAGGTACATTGTATGCAAAAGAAAGACTACAGAGAGTGTAGTGCCTCTGAAAAATAAAGATGGAGGACTGGTAACAACTGTTATAGAGAAGGCAGAGGTACTTAACTTCTTTACCTTAGTCTTCACTAGTGCTCAGGCTTCCCACATCCCTCATTTCCCTGAACCCATATATGAGGGCTGGAGAAGCAAAGTCCTTCCCACTGTAAGTGAAGGTTCGAGATCACCTGTTGAAACTGAACAGGTACAAGTCTATTGGGCCTGATGACATGCATCCTTGGATCCTGAGGGAACTGACTGATGGAGTTGCTAAGCCACTCCCCATCATATTTAAAATATCATGGCAGTCAGACGAAGTCCCTGGTGACTGGAAAAAGGGAAACATCACTCCCATTTTAAAAAAGCATAGAAAGGAAGACCCTGGGAACTACAGACCAGTGAGCCTCACCTCTGTGCCTGGCAAGATCATGGAAAGAATCCTTCTGGAGGCAATGTCAAGGCACAAGCGGGACAAAGAGGTGATCTGAGACAGCCAGCAGCAGCTTCACCAAGGGCAAATTGTGCCTGACCAACCCGATGGCCTTCTATGGTGGAGTGACTGCATCAACCAACAAGAGAAGACCGACTGATGTTATCTACCTGGAATTCTGTAAGGCTTTTTGACATGGTCCCACACAACATCTTAATCTCTAAATTGGAAAGATATGGATTTGAAGGGCGGACCATCCAGTGGATATGGAATTGGCTTGATAGCTGCACCCAGAGAGTGATGGTTAATCATTCTATGTCCAGGTGGAGGCCAGTGACGAGTGGTGTCCCTCAGGGATCTGTCCTGATATCAGTGCTTTTCAATATCTTCATCAATGACCTAGACAATGGGATTGAGTGCACCCCCAGCAAGTTTGCAGATCACACCAAGCTGAGTGATGTTTTTGATATCAAAGAATGAAGGGAAGCCATTGAAAGGGACAAACTGGAGAAGTGGGCCCATGTGAACCACATGAGGTCCAACAAGTCCAAGTGCAAGGTGCTGCACCTAGGTTGGGGCAGTCCCAGATAGGAATACAGACTGGGAGAAGAACCCAGTGCAAGCAGCCCTGCAGAGTAGGACTTGGGGGTTCTAGTAGACAAAAAGCTTGACATGAGCCAGCAGTGTGCGCCTGCAGGCCAGAAGACCAACCACATCCAGGGCTGCATCAAAAGAGGTGTGACCAGCAGGTCAAGGGAGGTGATTGTCCCCCTCTGCTCTGCCCTCATGAGGCTCCACCTGGAGTACTGCATCCAGGTTTGGGGTCCCCAGCACAAGAAAGATGTGGACCTGTTAGAGCAAGTCCAGAGTAGGGCTACAAAGATGATCAAAGGGCTGGAGCAGCTCTCCTATGAAGAAAGGTAGAGAGAGCTGGGGATGTTCAGCCTACGGAAGAGAAGGCTCCGGGGAGACCTCATTGTGGCCTTTCGCTACTTAAAGGGCTCTTATAAAAAGGATGGAGAATGACTCTTTACTCAGGTAGATAATGGCAGGACAAGGGGGAATGGTTTTAAAGTAAAAGAGGATAGATTTACATTAGACTTGAGGAGGAAATTCTTCACTGTAAGGGTAGTGAGGTAGTGAGGCACTGGAACAGGTTGCCAAGAGAAGCTGTGGATGCCCCATCCCTGGGGGTGTTCAAAGTCAGGCTGAATGGGGCCTTAGCCAACATGACCTAGTTGGTAGAATCCCTGCCTATGGCAGGGGGTTTGGAGTTAGATGATCTTTAAGGTCCCTTCCAACTCAAACCATTCTATAATTCTATGATATATACATATACAGTTGTGCACTGTATATGTGTGTGTCTGTGTGTATGTATATGTGTATATGTATATGTATATGAGGTTTTAGTGTGCGTGTGTCTTCACTTACTATATATACCAGAAGTCAGAGAAGTTTTACTTTCACTTTCACCTAACCCAACCAAGAGTAATTCTACCAAATCACTGTTTTTAATGGACTTACGTTATGTAGTGAAACTGAGAATCATGACAGGTCTATTTGTATTTAAACAACCATCTAATGACTGCTTGTTTTTAATGTCTGTAAATAGTTAGAATACTAGCATAACATTTAGTAAATGTTACTTGTTAACGTATCAACTGAACTTGGTAAGTAATGTAGTAGACAACTCCTGTCTAAAAATATGCCACAGTCACAAATAACAAACCATGCAGATTCTCTTAAAATACTTTTGTTACAAACCTTGAGAAGAAGGTGAGCAAAAATATATCTGTTTCTTAATACATCTTTATGAGTATGATTGATATCTAAGAATATTTTTACAAGCATGTAATTTAAAATATTAATTCAAAAAATGAAACTCAACTGCTTTTGAAATATATGAAGGACATCTGCACTATTAATTTCGTGAGGTCTAGTATCATTTTGGAGGCAATTATCTGGTATATTTGTGTCTGTAAAACAAGGCAAAAATGAAGAATGTAATTAAGGATATTTCAAAAGAACTACAAACTCTGACTCTATACACAAAGAAACTGTTTTCTTCTTGATATGCATTTAATCTTTCCTACAAGTCCACTACCTTAAAGAACCTGCCATATAAATATTTCTAATGATCAGTCAGTACTGCCAGTGTTATCAACAACCACTACAGAACAAGTACTCTTTTACACAGTAATCATATATATCGTCTTCCAAGAAATTATAATTCTTCCAAACACACCTCTTGATCTTTGGCAAGGTCATCTCAGCTCTGGAAGCCTTCATGGAAAGGCAGCATATGTCAAAACTCAAAGATGGATGAGTGGAAGGGAAAAGCAGATTCAGTTTAAAGAACCGTCAAAGGAGGCAAGCCCATATCTTTAATAAGCTATGTATCAAACGCATTTGTAATAAAGAACTTGATATTTGCTGATAGTACCTGCTAGTACTAATCCTTCTTCTTCACCGAAATACATTGTAAATGATGATTTGGAACATTGCCAGGAATTAGTCAAAAAAATTGCCACAATGCTCTGGAACAAGATTTGAATATTTAAAAATAATTCTTGTAGAGATGTGTGTACCCTATTAACAAAAGCATCTGTGCATCATTTCTGAGTACATGAAGACACGAAATATGAAGGAAGTTGAAACTAACTTCAATTTACAACTGCTGCTTCAGTATCTGAGATGACATTAGAACTACTAATAACAGAAAAAAAAAAAAACAAACTTCAGGGCATTTAGGGTGAATCATTTTCTTGTAAGAATTTCCATTGCATTATTTTGAGCACAAGATACAGCTTTTACACAGCTTTTTGCTTTTATGTGCATATACTGAAACTGTGTTCTTTCTTGTTATATTTTTTCTCTTTAAATGTCCATTCCTCCATTAGATGTAAAAAAAAAAATAAAAAAATACTGAAGGTAAAATAAAACAAAAATCATTCATTGATTGCTGTTGTTTGTCTTCCTTAGAAGTCAATAGGAAAAACAAAACGAAACAAAACAACAACAACAACAAAAACACAGTAGAACTTACGGAGAAATTATTTCTGCAACAACGTCATTATAAACCAATTGCTTAGAAATGGCTTTATGTAAAACTGCTCTACAAGAGAAATGGTCCAACAATGAGAATTATTTCAGATGATGAAAAACGAGGGATAATAAAAACACACTGGGATTAGAGGCAGTTATGGTCTGATTTATGAAAAGATGCCACTTACAGATGATACATGATGTTTTCCTCCCAACATGCTGCATGCATTACTGAATTTACAGGTCACCTGAGCCAACAAATATACAGAAAACAAAGAGCTGTAAGTGAGTTGGAATAGTCATTTCAGAAAAAAATATAAATAAAAAATAAAAAATTGTTACTTAAATAAAGTTTAATGGCTCAATCTTGCCCTGGAGAAGGAGTTGACTCCTCAAAATGATTTTAAAGTTGTAGATAACAGTCAGTCAAACCAAAAGGTGCCATGAACCAGAAAAGGAGGGGAACTTGTAGATTATATACAAGGTATAACTGTCCCACTGAAAAGAACTTATTACCTATCCATAAAGATTTTAAAATCTTCACAAGTTCTAAATAAAATAATATAAAATAAAATAAAACAGTTGTTTTTGTCACTTAAGGGAACTATGCTAGATTTAGATGAATGTTAGCACATAACACAAGAATGCAATAATCTTCATATCTCCCTGTGACAACTAAACATATGACAATAATTTACAAGAGATTTTGCAGCATAGCTGAAAGAGGTTGCTGGTAAGCAATAGGACAAAGTTATTCTCTGGAGAAATAGCACCCAAGTAATGGTCTGGAAATAAAGCCAACACACTTAAAGTGTTTACTGAGAGATAAAATAAAAGAATGCTCATAAAGCATATATACAAGCTGAACAGGGACCCCTGAGTTTATGATGTATGAGAGGTGTTCTGGAACATCTAAGCACCTTTGTTGCAATGCTTCCTTCATAATATTATATCTTATCTATCCTGCAGTATTCAAAGAAGTATGCACTGTCAGACAACTTGATTCAAATTAGGAATGCAGTAAGGCAAACTCATTTGAATTCCAAATAGTTTAAATTGATATATATAAAAAAAGGCTGGTTCTGTGGCTATGTTACAAGACAGAAATCAGGAAAACAGATTCAGACCTTCTCTCCAGCCATTTTCTATGACTTTGGGAAAGATACTTGTGTCCAAACTGTTAAAAGTGAAAAGCTGGAGAATATCAAATATAATTTCCAGCCAGTTTTTGTTTGTTTGTTTGTTTGTTTTTCATATGGAATGCTGATAAATCCATTGCTGCATGATACTGTGCATGCAAAAGTTGGCATGAGATCAACAAATTAACCAGGTGAATTTCAGGAAGAAAAATGTTACAAAGACAAAAAATAAAGATACAGCTAGTGAAAGCACAGATCTCTGAGACTCATATTGCTAGAATTTTGGAGGGTATCCCAGGGGAGTTACCACAACATGTTGACCACTCTGGTAAAACTTTCACAGACACTTCTCTAGGTCACTGGTGGAGATAAGATGCCAGGCAACACAGACCTTTGGTGTGGCCATTTTCATGTTCTTACATCAACTCTTAACTTGCCAGCTTGAAAAGTACTTTTATTACATCTACTACAAATTCAAATTCATCCGTTTGACGAGCTTGGTAAATATTGATGCAGTTAGTTCACAGTGAACATGTTTTCCCACAGTTTCATTGTTACCATTGCAGTCAATGTAAAACTGGTTTATATGTACATAAGTTGTAGCTATTCAGGATCAAAGTATCTTTAAACATTCAAGATGTACTAGTAAAAATTGTTTAAAAATCTTAATGTTATGACATAATAAATTTTGGGATGACTTAAAGATGCTCTAACTCTTAGTGTGAATATATTTGCCCGATATCAACATATGCCACAACACAATGAAAGGGATACTCTGCCACCTTGTGCCAAAGGGCTGGAGCAAAGACAGTGACAGTCAATGATAAAAAGCTGACACAGCATTAAAGAAAAATAGCAATAATGCCATAGAGACTCTTTATTCCATCAAAGCTCCAAATCCCACTGAGTTTCAAATAGAAAAGTCATCCAGGTACATTGTCATGTTACCATGATTTAAGAAGATATACTGAACTAGCAGAGCAACTCTAAATGGTTGTGCACTCAGTCTTAGCCAGTGGCAAATATAAGATAATTTTGTTTAATCTGTCCTGAAATGATTGAACTTCAAGCTAAGCTGATGAATGGTAACATGTTAAGCAGTGGTAACCTAATTGTATGTCTGAGTTCTCAGGCTCCTAAGTCTGCTTAAGTCACTTTGGAAAACTGGATTTTGCTAAGTCATTTATAACAAGATTTTTTAAGTTACTTAGACATTTTACTCTCACCAAAATCAGTGGGAGATAGATGTCCCAGTGCCTTTAAAAATCTTGTTTGTAAAGCCTTGCACTGCTGACCAGAGAAAAAAGAAAAACAGATCTGCACCTCCAAATTGTTTTTGGACAATGGCTGCTTCCTGGGAACAAGAATGCAGTGATGATTAATTGAGAACAGAAAGATACAGAAGGAGTCACTGTTCACTCACTCCATCCCTCAGATCTGGATCAGGCTTCAAATATGTATGGTAACAGAAAGGCTGGGAGGAAGGGCCCAGATAATCATAATAATATAATATGTAGACTTGGCTGATTATGAGTAAAATTTTAATGATTATGAATCACTGGAAAGTTAAAATCTAGAGATAAATAAGCATGTCATTAATCTTTTCCAAGGCAGTTGTAGTCATTTGTTTTCTTGGCATCAAAGTAGATATGAACAAGACACCACTTCCTACATGTTGCTTTTCTGTATTTATGGAAAACACAATTTCATGACAGAGGTGAGCTATGGTCTCCTTTCTCCCTGCTCAGATGGTAACTGGGGAGAGTCTGACAGTGCTTGCAAGTATGAAGGAATCCACCTGCTCAATCTTTAGATGGTAAACAGGAAAACCATGGCCCAGCAGAGGGCTGGGTGACCAGACTGGTTACTGACTGCAGCAAATATAAGCTAAAATGAACAATTCCAAGGAATAAAACAGTAATCAGGATATTTTCTTATGAGCTATATAATGCACTGACCTCTGCCATTAAAAATTACCTTTTGCTTTTCTTTGTCACTTAACTTAGGAATGAGTAGGAGTTATACACCTGTTTTGTGAGAACTGAGGGTGACCACAAAGCATCTCTCTTTAGAGTTAGTTTAATATATTTTCTGAAGTGTAAAACATAACTAAGCTCATTCACAAGCTTAGTGTGATTACAGATGTCTATGGAGTATTCCTTTTATTAGCTGCTTATTAATAGCAAATGCATTGAAATAACCTAATGGAGTAGAGATAAATATCAAGAATTGGACTATTCAAGCCATAAATGAAGCTAAGTGTACTAGCACAAATTTTCCTACTCTTTCCAGACTTCCAGAAGAATTGAGAGAACGGCAGGGAGCACAGCTGGGGCTCACTGCAAAAGTGACAACATTAGTTAGTGTTATACAGCATCCTAACATGATTTTTTTTAAATTAACCCCAACATTTTTGAAATTTAAAGAACACATAAAACAGAAACAACTGGCATTTTTTTTTCTTTTTATCTCCAGGGACATGTGTGTTTGGAGATTTGATGTCTGCCAATCATAAAAATATGAGAATAATTCCTCCATGGTAAAATTCCTCAGATGGTTGCTGAATTGAAAGACTTGTACATTTCAAAATACACAGATAATGTTATTTACAAAATTGAAAAAAGGTAAAAAGTTGCAGAATGTCCAGATATGAAACTATGAACTCCAGGAGGAACATTCCTTTTCTCCCCAGAGTAATTAAAATACCTTGCAATGTTTGATATGTTTATCCTTAATTAGGTTGTTTTTGAAATCACTCTGATAAATGTTTAAATCAGAAATCATATTTAATAACAAGAAGTACAATCTTAAAATCTTTAAGAAAATACAAGAAAATACAAATGGAAAAAGACATATTTTTACTCAGCTATTTAATACCTAAAATAGTTAATTGGACAAACTCGCACTGATTTATGGGTCTTTTGTCTGCTTCAGAGTTCCAAGATTTAGAAATAATAATTCAGAAACTGCGATAAAGTAAATACTTTTAATCCTTTTCTATATCTTCATAGATGTGAACTACTGGGTAAAGTAAACATTTTAATGCTTTAGCATGTTAGGTAGCAATTTACTTGTGTGAACGGAATTCTCATGTGTTAGTATGACACAGGATATGTCACTGCATGCTGCATATGAGGAGATGCCATTTATTATGAATAGTTATAGAAACTGCCATCTAATAAATAAAGCGCAACACCTTGTATGCCAAATATTAATGCTTAATGGTCACAACTTGGAAAAGAATTTCAGAGTTCATCTCGCCTTTAGACACCTGGATGTGTAACTCCTTGAAAAATCTGATTGTTCCTAATAGACGGTTGAATATCAGAATTGTGAGAGACAGAAAATCTAAGGAACCTCTGCACAGTATTCATGACTTTTCACACCTGTATCATTTCGTCATATAATATGGTCCACTAGTCATGACCCTAAGTCATGTGTGGTATGTGTTATCACTTCAGTCTTTATCACAAAATTACACAGCAAAGCTGACTAGTGAGGTGGCAAATAAAGGTCTTAACACTTCTGTGGTTTTCTCATGTTTGTTGTTGTTTATTTCTAGGACCTCAGACTGGTTCTTAAAAGTATCATGAAAAATAACATTCTTCTTAGAGATGTCTGCATATAAGTAAAGAGCTGCTTGTCTCTGGGGTTCAGCTATTCTTGTCAGCAGAACAGTGTATGAAACTCTGTTACCAGAAAGAATTCCTAGGAATTTAGGACATTGTGATGTCCTTAATTTCTCCATCTCTGCAGTTGTAGCACAGAATAGCAATGGCATTCTGTTTTTCATGCAATCAGCAGTATTCAAGATTTGTTGAGTGAGTATAGTGGAACTATTTTGGATGAAACATCTCTTCACAGCTGCAAGCTATGACCTCTGGGTCTCCATCAAGCTGTGGTGGTTTCACACTGATGGCTAGCTAAGCTCCACCAAACCAATTCAGTCACTCCTCAAAGGAAAAGGGGGAGAAAATATGATGAAAAAAGCTAATGGGTTAAGAACAGGACCACCAATTACTCACCAATTACTGCCATGGGCAAAACAGACTTAGCATGGGGTGATTGATATAATTTATTGCCTGTCACTATCAGACTATCACTATCAGACTAGAACAGTTAGAAACTAAAAGCAAACTAAAAACACCTTCCCCCATTCACCTCCTCTACCGCCTGCCCCCAGCAGCACAGGGGACTGGGGAATGGGGGCTGCGGTCAGTCCCTAACGCTTCATCTCTGCCGCTCCTTCACGGTCCCTCTCTGCCCCTGTTCCACGCGGGGTCCCTCCCACGGGATGCTGTCCTTCCTGAACTGAGCCTGCAGGGGCTTCCCACAGGCAGCAGCTCTTCAGGAACTGCTCCCACATGGCTCCGTACTACGGGGTCCATCCCCCAGGAGCAAACTGCTCCAGCGCGGGTCCCCCACGGGCGGCAGCTCCCCCCAGACCCCCTGCTCCTGCGTGGGCTCCTCTCCACAGGCTGCAGCTCCGGCCCGGGGCCTGCTCCTGCGGGGGCTCTCCATGGGCCACAGCCTCCTTCAGGCCACATCCACATGCTCCACCAGGGCTCCTCCATGTGCTGCAGTGTGGAGATCTGCTCCATGTGGGACCCATGGGCTGCAGGGGGACAGCCTGTTCCACCAGGGGCCTCTCCACAGGCTGCCAGGGAGCTTCTGCTCCAGCACCTGGAGCACCTGCTGCCCTCCTTCTGCAGTGACCTTCTGCAGTGCAGACACCACCCCTCACACCTTGCTCTCCCAGCTGCTGTTATGCAGCACTTTTTTTCATTTTCCTTCATCTGCTTTCCCAGAGGCCCAACCGGTGCTGCTCACAGACTCATCTCTGGCCAGTGGTGGGTCCCTTTTGGAGCCATCTGGAACTGGCTCTGATCTGACATGGGGCAGTTTTTGGCCTCTTCTCACAGAGGCCACCCCTGCAGTCCCCTAGCTACCAAACCCTTGCCACATAAAACCAATAGACAAGCAAATGGTGACTTTTAGACCCACTTTCCAATGTCCTATGTTAATACAAATCTATTTATCTAGCTAATCTTCTATTTCAGTAAGAGACGTTAATACAATACTAAGTTAGCACTTGATAAAAACAAAAGAGGTGTTTGATGAATTTGACTTCTAGTATTTGTCTGCATATTTCTGTATAAGAATTAGTGTTCAGGTATTCATGCCATTTTTTTTTTCTAGGTTGCTGGGAGATGTCCCCTCATTTCATGCCTCAAGAAGGTGGTGGAAGTTGCTTGCTATCCTACTGCAACTTTCAATATAGGCATTTGTTGCGCTATGCTGTGGAAAAATCACAATGCAATTTTAAGAAAAAAGGTTGAAACAATCTCATTATAGTATTTTAGCTTTCACTGAATATATATTATGTGATTTCCATAAAGTTTCATGCAATCCAAAGCATTTTAATGATGATTGCATCTATTTAAACTAATTAGGTAATTATACCAATTGCACAAATAGAAGACGATAAATATCATCGACTGAAGCCAACAACTAATTATCAAAATAAAAACAACATGAAACCAAGCTGAGAGTAAAACTGAACGAAAAGTTACATGTTTATTCTTTATGTATGTGTAATAAATGCACATCTCTTGTCCCTTTACCTTTTTGTCTTCTACCCAAAAGAGAACCCTCCTGCTTAAACACTGCCTTGGGAGAATTTCATTGTAATGTTCCTTAAAGTTTGTTCTGTATATCACAGCTAAAATTAGAGATATGTCTGAATGTTCTCCCAGATCAGAGCTGAAATACATAATTTGGATGCAATATTGCTTTGCTACTGCAGAGGTCCAAAATTTTTCCAGGGAGGTGTGGATCATCATTTTTCTTCCCAACTGAAAGTTGACATTGCTGGTAGAGATGTGAACTTGGAACCTGAAGTATACCTCAGTGCAAGCAGGTGCTGCTTGCTTACAAAGCTTTATGAATTCAGCGGGGCCTGGAACATATTCCTCCCAGGAATGAGGGATTTTTTGTGTGCTCTTTGTACCAAGAATACTGAAGGCTGTTGTCACTTTCCTCAGTGTACTGCACCAGTGAAGTCTTATCCTATTTGATCTTCTTTGTCTTGTCTTTTCATCTTTTGCTAGTGTATCTGGAATGTTGTATTTCAAGAACACAGTGACAACATACAAGTAAAGTTTTACATAACAGCAATTCTTAATCAAATATTTTATATTAATTATATCTATCTTAATGCACCAGTCAACTGAGGATCATACTTCCCACAAAAAATCAACATCACAAATATTTCACTATGTGTAGATAAATTAATTTAATTTACAAGCCTTTCCAGTACATTTCCCACCCCCCTCCCTGGGAGATCCCATATGCATTTTTTTCTTTGGGATGAAAGACAGAGCATGAGTATTTCAGGCATGTCAAAAATCAACTCTAGAACTGAGTATGTGGTTGAACAAACTAAAAATGTATCTAAAAATCACAAAGCTGATCTGAAAGGCCACTAGTAACTGTGTTTGATGGACCCAGATTTCCCAAATTATTTTGAAACTTTCACAGGTGTGAGGAAAAAAAATAATTTATCTTCAGAAAGAAACTATGTTAGTGCTGTCATGATGCATAGATTTCACTCTGTGTACAACTAAGATTTTGGCTTAATGTGTCGTAGAGAAAAAGATTTGTAGTGTTTAGAAATTAATTTTCCTTCCTTTATGCAGAACAAAGTCTACCACTGAATTTGGGCTGATGTAGGGGCCTGTTCACTAAATCATTCCTCTGCCTAAAAAGCTTACAGTTTGTTCTAAAAAAATGTGATGACACTCATTTGGGACCGTAGCAGGCATAATTATTTCAGTTTATGAAGCTTAAGTGCACAGACCACTCACTCTTTCCTAGGCCAGCCTTCAGATAGTGACTCACTGTTGAAATTTACTTGGCTGTATGTATATCACAGTGCACAAATAGTGCACTTGTAAATGTGCATCATCCATACAACTGTAAAGGTAGGGAATATACTTCATGCCAGAATATGTATTATGTATTGCAAATTATTTATTAGTTCTTATGATTTCTAATTATTTTTATTTTTATAGAATTTCATGCATACATGTGACAAGAGTCAGTCTTCGAAGCACAGTTTTACACTTTCATTTATTTTTTTCTGTGTTAAGGGATATTAACATATACTTCTAATGACAGATATCATTAACTTTTAAAAGAGCTGTGGTAGTTTTAATTAGGGCACTCAATGGTATTTGCTAGCAACATTTAATTTTAATCGACAACTTGTCACCATGATCTAACATTTTCTCTGTTTAAATGACTATAGGAGAGAGAAGTGCAGACACTACTAAATGAAACTACTAAAGGACTTGCCATTAGTTCATGCAGCTAAAGAAACCACTTTAACGAACAGCTAGAATTTCAGGTTCCCCTTGAGTTCATTATAGCAATTTCTACTTTTAAGCAGGGATAATGGATTCCTAAACTTCACATTTAGGAATGTCTTTCTCTGCATTTTCTGCAGAACACTGAAACATACTTAAATTAAATCTTGAAAATTATACAATTTTGTTGACTACTATAGTGATTTATTTATTTTTTGCAGTAAAAACAGTGATGGCAATGTACATGAGTAACTTTTAAAAAATTAATGTGATTGTTATCATCATTTGCATTATTACTGGAATTCTGGACCTTCTATCTGAATTGAATGATCTGTTTTGTGAGGCACTTTAGGCAGCTTCTGACTGCATTAATTTAATAAAAATACATATAAGATTTAAAAAAAAAAATCATCCTAACACATGTACCCCAAATAGGTACATAGGAAAGCAGTAATTCATCATAGCTATAGTCTGGGAAGAATAAATGTTCTCTCCTCTCTCCTTCTCTGCTTTCTGTAAAGTCCATTGAAATAAAACATCAGATTATAACCAGAAGAAAACTCAAAAGAGAGGAAGTGAAAGTATAAATTGAGCAATTAAGGAAAGATCATTATCAAATGTTTATTATAACAGCTGAAGATGAAATAAGTTTTCTAGCAACTTTAAAGAGACATAAAACAGTGGTGACATCCTAATATTTCATCCAAGTCAAGATAAACAGTATATTAGGGTAGACAGTATAAACATAAACAAAACATCGAAACGGAAATAGCAGACTTCATCAAATCATCATCAGAGACAAATTGGATAATATGTTAGGTAATTTCTGAGGAATGAAAAATAAACTTTGATGGACACTATCAAAAAAAGAAAAAGAATTAAATTGCCTATTATGAAGCATATACTGTTTTATGGGAAACAAAATATTTTTTCTGTGTCTGCACAGAGGAATTCATTTTGCAAGTGTCAAGAACTTTTTGGGGGATTTTAAGTGAGTGCTAAAAGTCAAGGAGTATATTTTTCATGACAGTAAGAAAAAATTGTGTCATGGTGTAGTTCCTAAGTACCATTCTTACTACATTTTATAGGATCAAGGCTTATATTCATCCTACTTGAACAAAATTAAGAACATATTTTTTTCATATTTTTGATTTTAGTAAAAGAAATCTTCTAGCAATCCTAGAAGTCTAGGCCCCATTGTTTATTAGTGGAGGTAGACGGAGAAAAATCTAGATCCAAAGATTGCTTTGGCATATAGTAAGACATGGTTTAGTGGGTGAGATTGGTAGCAGAGCGATGGCTGGAACAGATGATCCTGAAGGTCTTTTCCAACCTTAATGATTCTATGATTCTATGAAAGTGCTATGATTCAGTTACTTTTGTTGTCAGGAAACTTTGAGATGTTCTTGTGTATTTGTGAGGAATAAATATGTTTTAGAAGTGTATTAAGAGCTTTATGTCAACTTCTTAAGCAATAGTTAAACTACAAAGCTTTCTTAAGGCACATTTATACAAAATGCAAAGATTTTATAAAAGTGATCTGATTAGGCAAATTTCCATCTATCGGCTGATCTTGGATAGCTGTCTATGCATATGGTCTTACATCAGGACACACTATAGTAAATTTCTTGTTGTAACTAATCAGAAGAATTTTAAGCACATGCTTGGATCCCCCTGAGACTCAGTACAATTTGAAGTTCAAAGTTAAGCGTATGCTTAAATATTTTCTTGAATATGCATTAGCTACTCAGTTGTGACCTTCAGTGAACATGCCTCCTTTTAAAATCGTTTGCTGGAGTATTTGCAGAAAGTGAATCCACTGGGGCCACATACACAGCCAATATATATATATATATATATATATATATATATATATATTAAGTTCAAATAAGTGTTTGTGAATAAGTTTTGCAGTATTTACTTCATATTTCTTAGGGGAATAATATCTGCCAACTGGTTGTGTCATCAATAAGGAAGTAACTAGATGCAAAATGTCGATATATATTGCTCTCTCCAGAGCAGATACGTCAATGAAATTAAAAGGTAAATTACAGAACATGTGGCTAGAACCATAGTTTTAAGAAGCCTATTCTAGTTCAAGTCAGAGAACTAGGAGAAGAAAATCTAACCTCTACTCAGACATCTACTGTATTCCACAGCTGCCTTTTCCAAAAAGGTTTGACATAGCTGAGAATCTAAGAGGTCATTTGAAGATTCAGCTTGTGTGAAGAAAAAAAAAAAGTAGCTGCAGGGCTCCAAGTCATGGCAATGAATGAAGGTTTCTATGGTTCAGCAGCTGCACACACTGATTGCAGTGACCTATGCCTATGCCACAGTGATTGTAAACCACAGAAAAGAAAGAAAATACAGTGTGGTTTCAAACCAGCAGGAAAAAAAAATAGAGAAGAGACAAATCTCAGTAGGTTTTTCTTATGAATTCCAAGGTGAATGTATAAATTTTATTTATTTATTTATTTATTTTTACAGCACTAGAGAAAGGCTGTCAATGTCATGTCTCTTACATATGAGTCACTGTTGTGAAATCTGGTTGTGTTGGTGTTTGTGAAAAGCCATTACTAGGAAGCACCTACAGAATTATAGCATCTTACAGGCAGGTGACATGGGAAAGGTCACTTGCCTGTAAGATCTTGATCTCATAATAGTAACAACCCTTAGATGCGCCATAGCTGGAGTGACTACAACTTTAATAGCAATTGAAACACAGAAACAAACAGAAGAATAAAGATTACCAAAGAACCTGAGTTATCACTTCATTCCTGGTCATGCTCATTTGGAAGCATATCAGCATGGCTGTGTGTTTAAACTACAGCTGCAGCTGAGACAGGTTATCTGTGTGACAGACGGATAGAAGAATTCAGTTTCAGTCGTTTTCAGTGAAGGGCCACTAACTAGACTTACGTACCTGAAGAAATACATTGACAGATGTTGCTGTACAGACAAAAAGAGAAAGGTGTTTCATGTACAAAAACAAGGCAGAATTGGTGACTCAAATAATGGGTCCTTGGCTGCTCCCTCGGGCATGTGGCTGTGGAAAAAGGGAGGTTTAAATGGGCAGGAGATAAGAATATTGCTCATTATTCAAAAGACTGGTTTAAATCTGACCTTTGCCTTTGAGCAATTGTTTGACAAAATAAATCATCCTTACTGAAAAAATATCGTTTGAAATCCAGACTGAAACATTTCAATTGACTGGAGTTCAAATTATATCAGTTCTGCCTTAGTGGATGCTCCCCCAGTGTTCCCCACTATACCCAGCCCTACTATAACAAGCACCTTTTATTTAGGAAAATAACAATTTAAAATATTATATAACCAAATAGATGTAGTTTTG
Source organism: Cygnus atratus (assembly GCF_013377495.2). Classification (NCBI taxonomy): domain Eukaryota; kingdom Metazoa; phylum Chordata; class Aves; order Anseriformes; family Anatidae; genus Cygnus; species Cygnus atratus. The sequence continues at coordinate 25,136,791 of NC_066362.1, forward strand.
AATACTATTTTCCTTAAACCAGCTACCTCTTAATTTCCAGTACATTTAAAGTTCTTGGATTTTTCCAGAGGATCCAGACCCCATAATATACAAATCTATGCTTGGAGAAAATAACACCCATTTATACTGAATTGTTGTACAATTCATTGTGCATTAACTGATTGCTCTACAAAGATCTAGTTATTCTCAGTCTTATTATTACATCCAGTATATACTGAATAATTATCCAAAACCCATTAAGCAACACTTTTCATCATGCTACTTAAAATAAAATTGTATAAATAATATTATAAGGTTTAAGATTCATATTTTTATGGTGGTTCTTTATTGTTACTGTAGCAAACCAAAAAATGAACTTTAGCCTGGGTTTGTCCCAAAACTTCAGTATATTTTTTGGATGTACTCCTGAAATCAGTGCTAAGAGATAGCCATTTGTAAAATGCAATGCAGGAATGAAGTGGAAAAGAATGATTTGTTCTTAAGAGCTAGTAAGCTATTCTGACACTAAGTATAAAGGTAGAACATTCATGAGACCTGATGATATGCACTGCTGGTCATATGAATTATGGTCTACCTGGAAACTATATTTATGAGTAAACAAATCTGCTAATTAGAGCTAATTGTGTCAGATGCATGGCCAACAAACATAATTAATCTAGCTCTTTGGCTCCCTTGGGGAAAAGGTATTGCAGAGTGCATGAGGTGAAAAATGGAAATAAACCTCAGAATGGAAGGCAAATAAGCAGTAAAGTATGAAGAAGCATTCAACTTAAGCATGGCTGAAAGCACAGAGTATATTAGAGATTTTACAGAAAGTTTGGTGATAAAGGAAATACAGAAGCAGATAAATGCAGAGAGGAAAACATTGTACTGGTTGATTTAGGGTGAATATAGATGAAAATGGCTGATTTATAGCTTTTACATTAGAAACAATTGTCATATGGTTACTAATACTCTATTTGCAACCTTCTGACGCAAGAACACAGAAGCAGCTACTCAAAATGTCTATATTTATATATAAATAAGTACAGTGGGTGCATATATCACCCTTTTTGTTGATGAAGAAATATAAACTCTTCTGAAAATCCTGTTGTCTCATATCATTGCAGGTAGGGAAAGATTACTCTCATAAGTCGGTGTGGCTGCCATCAATGATCAAACACCTACCTAGTTAATCCGTCTAAGGAGCTTCCAAACCATGCTTTCATACTGATGTTCATGCTCTGAATTGCAACAAAGAGCCTGGAAGGCTGTTAAAAATATTGAAAGGAATGTTTACAACCCTATGATTCAGGCTCCTTTTCCTAAGAATAAACAAGCTGTTCTGTGGAGAGCAAAGCCATCAGCAAACACTTGAAATTTATTAAATACTTTTGTACAGTGTTACTCCTCCACCTCACTAATTGCTGCAGCTGCTGCTACAAAAGCATTTCAATTATGATGGAGAGGAGAGGTGACCCATGCAAATCTAGGGGAAAAAGACCCCTATGATACTCTTCTATGATGTGGTCTAATGCATGAATATTTTTTTTTAACTTTTCTGCTTTCCACAGTCATTATCAGTGACATTCTGGCTGCTGTGGTGCAAATAGCAAAGCTCCCATTATTTTTAGCAGAATATAATTTCAATTTTTGCTTTTCTAATGTACATTTTATGTTACAGAACTGCAGAGCTTCATTTTCTAAGGGAGAGCTCGAATCTTTTTCTTCACATTTTCCATAAAATTCAATTCAGATTGGATAAACATGGCCTAAATTCTAGGTGCCACTTGAAAACAGAAATCAAAACAGAATGGGGTTGGGTTGGATCAATTTGAGCTGAAGGAGCCAATGAGCACACATAACATTTTTAAAATGTGCAGTGGATTGTGGATTTTTTTTTTTTCAGTGCTGGGGAAGAATAATTTTTCTGGAAAATGTGGTAAGACCACACATTCTAGGTGGCACATGGAATTTCTTAAGTTCCTCTTTTCAGTGGTCCAAGTGGCACTATATAGATTTTCAAGTTTTCATTTCAGAAGCATGAAGAAAACAGTAATATCACAAGCCCCAAACTGTTCTTTGCATTTCAGATCACAGGAATACTTCCAGACAGGTGGGGATTACCAATGAGGTGGATGAGATCTGTTATATTTCTTTATTCACTATTTTATAGTAGTGATTATATATGCTGTGTATTTTTTTTCTTTCTAACACACCCATCAGCCAGGAGGAGGCAGCTACCTGTTTGGCTTGGCCTGGGTTAGGCAGAAGACACTAAAATACGTCAGAGGTTGTTTGTTCTCTGGTGGTTTATGATAAGAAGCTTTGGGAGTGCTCACTGGGACAACGCACTGATGGCCTGCAGCACAGGGCCACCTAGGAGTCTGTGGTGATGCAAGAGGGAGGTCTTGCTAGGGCCTTAGAGAAGACATGAAAACAGCAAGGGAACATTGGAGATTAGAAAACAAGCCTGTAGGAAAGGATTAAAGAGGCAAGTTTCATGAACATTTTTTTTTTCAAACTTACTCACTAAAACTGAGCTTTCCCTATTTCAGCTACCTCAGTGTAGTTTGTCTTCTAACAGAGCATGTCATTAAGGAACAAACTTTGCATTTCAGGTGCTTTGAAATTACAGCCTAACCAATCTCCCCAATTAAATATATATATAGATATATATATGTAAACTTTGAGAGTGATACTGCACTCAAAGGCTGTGGAGATCAGCATAAGTGTTCTGTTGCTGAGCTAGAGCTGGGCTCAGATGCTAACCTACTTCTCAAAAGTTATAGCAAGAAACAGCTACATATCATTTCACTACATTTTTTTCACTCAGACTGAGATTATTCTCTCTTAATTTACAGGTAAAATAATGTAACTTTCCGTACAGATTCTGGCTAGAAATATCTGAAAATGAAGAAGAACCCCTTGGTCTCGAGTTTCAGTAAAATGTTTCAGCTTTTTAAAAAATTTCCCATGTATTCTGTGACTTGGATTGAAATTTTGAGATTTTTTTTTTAGAAAATTCTGTTTTTACTGTAAATATGAGAGCCATTTCATGTCAAAGTCTTTTCTTTTCTGTGATTTTTTTTAATAAAAAAGTTTTTTTTTTTAAGAAAAAAAAAAAAAGCACAAAAAGCTCTTCCACACTTTAAATGTCATAATTTATATTCCAGTTAAGTAAAATATGACTATTTGTCCATTTGCCAATATCATATGCATTTATCTTGTTTTCAATCACATTGTTATAGGAAAATAAAAATACCTTTCTTCAGGAGTATGGCAGGTAGATTGATAAAGGATTGTGAAGCATTGAAGCTCTGTATTGATCCTTCAACTGTACAAATTACAGAGAATTTAACTTGTGTAGTGATGAAAAAGAAAAAAAAAAGAGCAAAATCAGCAAAAGCATCTGTGTTATTTTTTTTTTCTTTGTATAAAGATAATGTAACTAAAAATGATGGCCTACCTATTTCTATTTAGCTAGCTTGCTTTTCTATCTATTTATTTATGGCTTTACTACTTATATATATATATGTGTGTGTGTGTGTATATATATATATATATAGGGACTATGTAAAAAAACAACAACAACAACAATAACAAAAACATATAATTCAAAACTCACCTGAAACCAGGTAGCTGCCGGGTGTCTCTGGACAGTTGCAGTACTCAACAATTTGATTTTGCCAGAATAAAGGTCTGATCTAAACCACCTTAATGTGAATGGGAAGTCAATGACTTCTAGAATAGAATTTGGTTTTCTAACATTTCCAAAACCATGTCCTACTGTTTGTGTGTTTCTCCTTCTATCATCCAGTCTCCTGTTGTTTTTTTGTTTGTTTGTTTTTATTTTTTAATAAAACAGAGTAAGTAAAAATAAAAAAAATGATACTACAGCTATTCATATTCATATCAATAATTAATATTCATACTCAAACTTGTGAGTTTCCAAATAACGCAAAAAGGCAAAAAAATGTTCTAAAAATAAGTGAAATTAAATGCTGAGCTACTATTTATAAACACAATTAAACATTAAAGTTATGCTACAGATGTGTTCATTAAATAAGAAGTTTCTCTGTGCTGTACACTTATTTACAAGGGTTTTACCTCATTTTTATACTATTTTCTTTTATCCTCTGGCTATTTATATAATATCTAGTGCTTCTTTATTTTACTTATTATATTTTAACTCCATGAAACATTTTCATGAACTGCATTATATATATCAATAAAAAATTGTGTAAATAATGCCTGAGGTGGTGAAATTTATTCCTCACATTAGGCAACTAATGAGACACCCTGACTGAAAGACTGCCATTATCTTTTGCAAGGGTTAGACTGGGCCCTTAATCTTCTGCAAATCATGTACTTAAAAAAAAAAGAGAGAGAGAGAGAAATTGTGGTGTCTGATTTTGCAGGAGCTGTTAAAGGAACTGAAATAAGATATCTCCTATTGGTGCAATAATGAAATCACAATGTGATTATACAGAAGTTAAATATATTTTAGTGTGAAACACACATCTAATAAATTATTTGAAGATTAATAACCACATCTACTTCAAAATGGTGCTATGACAGAGATGAAATGCTAAGCTCCACAAATGAAAGATTATAATTCATTTACTTCTATGCTCAACATCTAAGGGATTTACACAGGGAAGTACAGTATGGGTCAAAGCTGAATAAATCTGTGAAGCATTCTCTAAACAAAGTGGTATATCCTCTCCTTAGATTTTCATGTAGATAATTGTAGAAGGTAGAATATGATACTCCTGCTTGAGTACAGATCCAATTCTGAATCTCCTGTCTTCTGCTGCCAGGTCAAACTCCTATGACTCTCGTTCCTTCCAACCCAAGCTATTCTATGATTCTATGATTTTATGAATTCCAGTATTATCTTCTAAAAAGACATAATTAAGATAACTTATACAACACATCTTAAATGGCATAAAACTCATTGTTTGGCCCCAAATGTGCTCATCACATTCACTAGTTCCCTTTCCCCTTCCCTTAAGTAGTAAGACTGGAACTTAAATTATATCAAATAAGTTTAAAATATTGAAGAATGTATCCCTGCAAGATCTGTGTCCATATTCATTCCAGGTAAATAAATTCTACAAAAGTATTCAGAAACATACCATAATATACCTAAACGTCTTGCAAAAACTTATCATTATTCACCTTTCCCAGTGCAGTTACTGAACAGTTTGAACCTTCATGCAATGACTTATAGCAATCAACCAACTCTAACTCCTTTGTTGAGGTGTTACCTCTTCATGTTTGAGATCTGATTATAAATTCAGGCATCTGGGTCTGTAACACGTATCTTGAGCAGTTTATCTGTATAATAAAGTTTCTAACACATTTCTGAGCTACCAGAGTAGAAAATCGATATCAGGTGTTATGAAAGCACAATACATGATTAGAAATAGTGTTTAGAGGAGGTTAAATGAGGTGACAAATAACAAGTGAAACTATTACCATTAAGCAGAATCTGAAGATATAACATTTTACCAGTTAGTTCAATATTGAAATAGTATCTGCATTACTGTCTTTGCTTTTTATTTTATTTTTTTATTTTTTTCCCCTGTCTGACAGAAGAATACATTTGTCTATGACTGTTATGATATATTCCTATTTTAAACACACTTTTCCCAATGTTTCCTCTTGGCAAGGGATGTTGCAATTAGGGCAAATTTCAAAGTTGCAGTTCACTGACCATGACACCTTTATCTGCAAGATGATACCTTCACAGATAAAGATACAGAAGGCCAATTTCTAAGGTTTCTTTATATATATCTTTTAAAAAACCCTGTGCCTATTTATTAAAACAACCCTTGAGGGACATGTAAGTTCCCTCCTCTGCTTAAAGGGATTCAAAACATTTTTTTCAATCTTTCTTCGCGTATCAAGTTACTTTTCTAGTTCTTTTTTCCTGGCTTCATTACTGAGTATTAATATTCTCAGGTTCAGCTTGTTGTATTCAAGTACAGTCATACAGAAAACGAAATCAATGTTTCTTTGTAGTACTCAACTTCAGATGTCAAGTTGCAAAGAGAAATTAATAGTCTAATACTTGAAACTCTTAGGCACTAGAATTAAGCTTTTTCTCCTTGATACCTGCAGAAGCAGTAAAAACTGAATCAGCAACAAAGAAAGAATAAACGATTGCATCAGCTAGAGTGAAAGTAAAGAAGCAAGAGCAGTGTCAGCAATGCTATAGTAGTGCAATCTTCTTTGTTACAGTATCATTATGAGAATTTACTTAACATGATTAGTTGTTGCCAATATCAAATTTCAGAGTCAAAGAGGAACATGAAAGATTTTTAAGACCTCTTAAAATATTAACTTATTCAGAATAAAGTATGTGCTGATTTCCTAATTATGCACCTTGATAATAATCACATGGATTACACAATTGGCAAGCCAGACACAAAATAAAACCTAAATTTCTGATTTAATCAGTTTTTTACAACAATAGCTGTTTTATGAATCAAATGATACTATATTAAAATAAATAATAATAATAAAAAAATACATTGTTGATGATCTTGAAGAATTTCAAAGAGAAAATTGTGAAGATCTAGCCCTATATCCTGCCTAATGTAACCACAAAACTTCCCTAGTTTATGTCGTACTATTATTAGTAACATTACAAGTATACGTGGCTAAAAAAGAATTTTTTTTTTTTTGAAATTAGAATCTCCTTTCAGTATTTCAAATTATAGCACATTTGCTATATACTTTGCTAAGTCATTCTAATGTTAATTATTAGACTGAGAAACATGTCTCCAAAAATTATCTGGGAAACACTACCTAGACAGAATAAAAAACAGATGGTCTCTTTACTTACTCACTTACTTCTGGCCACCTGTACAACTTGTAACCTGGAAGCCTTGGATAACCTAGATCTCCTGCTGCTTTATGTCTCATCCAGTACAGTGAGGATCTCAGAACCTTTGAGGAGTCAGCTTGATTTAGCATTTGCAAGATGTCAGACTGGACTTCAGATCAGCCACCAGACATCACATTGGAGAAGTAAACAATAAAGAAAAAAACTCCCAAGGCCCAAGTAGTTTTGTCTGGTGTTTAAGTTAGTGAGTCTTCACTTCTCAGACTATAATCTATTATGACTTTGTTTCCTGGACTGAAAAAACTCCCTGGTATCAAATTTCTGTTTTGAATTTCTGTTGCAAACTATGATCAAAGGATTTTACCACATAATGTGAACAGCTTCAGAACCTTTATTGTTTTTTTTTTTTTGTTTGTTTGTTGTTTTTTTTTTTGGGGTGGTGGTGATATTTTATAATCATTTAATTACCCCTCTGTCTTTTTCATTGAGACTGATTCATTTTTGAACATCTTTCTGGAAGTTCAATGGCAACTGAGCATATTAGTACAATAGAAATTGTGTCAGTATCAAGTACATACATTACTGGTATATTTTCTCAAAAATGTGTATTTATTTTACACATCTACGTCTTTGTGTCTTTACTCTCATTTGCATTAAGAATAGCATGAAAACTGTTTGTAGAAATGTTATAGAACACACAAGCCCCTGTGAGTTGAACCTGTCTTGGCCCATATAACAAAAGAAGGAATTTGATCAAGGGGTAGAAATAAATAAATAAATAAATATTTGCTGTACAGATAGCTGTTTATAAAATCTAAGGTTTGTTCTTTATGTGGTTCCAGCAAGTTCCATGAAATGGAGAGAAAATGAATACTAAAACAATTATAACATGACTGCGTGGCTAAATCCTTTCCATTCAATTTACTGCTAAAAAAAAGACCATTAGATCACATCATGTCACATACCGCTGCATTTAATCGAATTACTATGTGCTGAAGCCAATGATTTATGCTTCAGTAAAGTACAAATTGAGTTTGTCCAAAGAATGTCTTCTTGAAAAGAATCCAGACTAGATTTGAAGACATCTGGCCACAGAGATTCTAGTCATATCCTGTAGTTTTCCCCAGCAATTAGTTAATCTCACTGCTGCAAATTTTTTGTCCAGTTTCTTATTCATTTTCACTATCTTCCAGTTATGAGTTCCTATTAGTGTCTTTTTCCACAATAAAGAGAACTTTAGTGGTCTGTTGTTTGTCTTTGGGAATAAATTCATCTTCTAGTTCCTGAATCACCTCTAAATCTGCTTTTGAGAAACTAAATGAATCACTTTAAGAGTTTAACAAAGGTTATCTTTATCTATTCTTAAATAATTCTCAGCATACTTTTGAAAACATCACACGTGTACAATATTAACTTCTAACCTGTGAAAACTACATACACGTACAGATAAAAAATCCTAGTTACATCATCTCCAGTAGTCTTATGGAGATATGTACCATTCCAAGATATCACACAGCTATTGCAAAATCTGTCATCTAAGATGACATCATAGATTTTCTGATGTGGCAAAATTCCTACCAACTTTACTAGGTCCAGGATTTCCTACAAGAGGAACTGAAATCAAACGAATGGGGAGAAACACACATTCAAGGCAACAGGAAATGAAAGTGAATTGCTGAAACGTGATATTAGGCCTGTAAACAATTCATGACAGAGCTTCTGTAATTTGTATTACATGTGGTTATATTAATGAGATATAGTGAAAAAAAAGGACTTAATTGAGCATGATATTAATGGAGCACAAGTATAGACATTTTCTTTAGAAAGAAAAAACTCCATAGGGTATTTTACTGGAAAAATTTTGAACTCTTCCAGCACCATCAAAATCATAATACCAATTAAAAAGTGTCAAGATGAGAAACTGTAAGAAAATAACCAAATCTCTATGTGCACAGATTCAGTTTTGGAACAATGAAAATTTCCTTGTTATTTACAATTACAACTGTGTAAATGAAGTTTCCCCATTTCAGACATGTTTTGTGGGTGATCATACATATTTGTACTGCGGGTGGAATTTCACATGCTTCATCAGTAATATTAACCATTTACTTAAATTATTTCCTTTTTCTTCCCACACCCCAAAGAATTTAATAACTCAGACAGATAGCGAGGCATTCATCCCATTTTATACATTTACCGTGTGGAAGATCTACAACGGACCTAGCCACCTAAATTCCTTGTAGATAATAGAGAGGAATGTCACCCAGAGGTGCAGCAGTGACTAATACAATGCAGAGGTACTGGCAAAGAAATCCCTTGCTGAATACTCTTTGGTCTTGAACACAGGGAATGTCTAATTGAGATGTAAACATCTGTGTTTTAGATATCTGAAACTGCTGAGGTACGTTCCATCCATATTGAAAGAAGATGCTTAAAAACAAATACATGTTAAGGCTTGTTCTTTGAAAGTCATCACCAAGCTTTTTCATTGGTCGGAAGAAGTAGTAGAATTTCCTGGTTCATGGTAGGGAAGGGGTGGGAAGGTGGGAAGAACTTTGTGTCTTTGGAAGCTATAGTGGAGGAAGAAACCCCTATCAATCTTCTCTGTGCTTGAACATGTAAATTCCCTTCTAAACATTTCCTCCTCCCCTAACTGCCCCAACCAGATACTGAATGAAATGGACAGATGTAGATGTGACTTTAAGAGAACAAATTGCAGATTAAGAAACCTTTTTCCTCTTTGACAACAACAGTTAGGTAATTTCCAAAAGGATGAAAGGAAACAGGTTCCTAAATAAATATGAAGTATAGTGTTATAGTCAAGGATTATTCATAGCCGTATGAGTGTTAGCTGAAAAAAAAAAGTACAAAAAAGTTATGCAAGTTGAGGTGAAGATGGAGGAGTAAAACTGGCTTAGTGAAGAAAATTTATAGCTTGTCTGTTGACAAGCTAAAATTGACTCAGGGATGGAATTTCCCTGCATTAGAACAAAGACACCAACTCAATATTCTGTCAAAGTTTGCCAGTCCAATAATGGTTTGTTTTGGAAACCGAATGACAACATTTAACTGTTTTCAAGATAAAATATGCTGCTTGTTTGCCTATTTGCCCAGGGAGCAGAGCAAGAACCAGGGATCCTCAGTTGCCAGACCTCTGGCTGACTTACAGACTGAGCAGCTGCAGCATGGGCAGATGGCCCACTGCACATATATTTGAAGGTTATCCATAAAACTGAAGATTACCCACTCCTTATACTTGGTTAATGTTTGTGTATGCAGTGGAAATGAAACAAAGGTCCTCATAACGAGCACGAAGGTTGACAAAAAATACTGCTGCCAATTGTCAGAAGGAAAAAAGCACAAACATCCTGATAATCTGAGGCTGATAGCTGAGATGGCCAAAACTCTACTATTCTGAATTGGTTATAGATTGAATGGGATTTGACTAATTGTAATTAGAATGTAAGAACTTTACTGAGAGGATGCATGTCCTCAGCTAAAACAGGGATAGCTGAAAAGTGGGGTTTTGAAATTATACAGTATAATGAGAAGGAAAATGCCTTGTTCTGATGAAAGAGCATGGTACTTTTGCACTGAAGTGAGACAGGGTTAAGAAGCAAAAGTTTCCACATGAAAACACAAGTATCTTGTAATGCTCAGCACATTCTACACTAAAATGCAGCTTTCTGTGCTGGGTCTGAACACTTACAAGTCATCCATAATGGTGGTCACTGGGTAATTTGGAAATGCCAGCAGTTTTTGGTGCTATAAGAGTAAACTGATTTACTGATTTTTTTTTTTTGATTTTTTTTTCCATCTTTTACAGCCCTGCAACAACTCACATGATGTAATCATAAAACAATTCCTTACTCTATCATATGTGTACCTCTTATTCTATTGTGCTAGAACTGGTTATTATTTCAGAAATCAAGAATATGAAAATGTAAATTAATGGTTGCACCTTCCAAGTGCTTTGGAACACACAACTCTAAGGAGACCTGATCTAAGAGGAGCATATGAGTTGTCATAATGTGCCAGATCAAAGGTCCACTTAGCCCATTAGCCTGTCTCTGATAGCTGCCAAGAATAGAGGCTTATATAAAAGAATGAATACATGGTAAGAATAGCTTATGAATAGACTGCTCTTCCTTCTAGTGTCTCCTTTCTGTTTCCAGCAACAGGTGGCCTGAGCCACAAACTGCATCTAAACCATAGTGTTTAGTACCTAAAACATATTCTCCATCATTTGAATTATTTTGTTTGGTCATGCCAAACCAATCTCCTAGTCACATAATTTAAATTACATATTGGATGAAAGCAGCACTTTTTTTTTTCCCCAGTTTATAACTCTTGCCTGATAATTTAATTCAGATGTTCCCTAATTCCTCTGTTGTGAGAGATTTAGAAAAATCTTTCTGCTTTAGCTTCTTGCTGTTCATAATTTTAAATAAAGCTATTGTGTCTCTTTCCAAGATGAAGATCTAGAGTCTGCTCTCTGTACCTTCAAAGCCTGTTCCTTGTCTCTGTTGACCTCTGTTGACCTCCTCTGATTTTTTTTTCTTTCTACTGCATCGTTTGTGGCAGGTCCTAGAACTTCTCTGACACCTTTCTGTGTCCAGCTCAGAACAGCAGGCTAAGCTAATGATATATTTTATGAAATGTGCTAATGATTTCAAATGAAATCATAGATTGATTTTTATATGAAAATCTTTTTGAGATATATAGCTCCTTGCATTATTCAAGATAAAGATTCACTACAAGTACATATGATGTTATGTAGTTTTTTCTCAAATTCTTTCTAAGTAAACAGCACTTATTATGACACTGTGGCTTTGGTGACCTTTTTCTTCCCAGACCCCAAAGAATTTAATAATTTAGACAGATAGCAAGGCATTCATCCCATTTTATACATTTACATTATACATATACATTATACATAAAGAAAAATATAATCACTGAATTATATTTTTAGAAAATTATTCATGATTACTCTTTTCTGAGTGGCAAAAGCTGTGTTAGAGCCCCTCACACACACATTAAGCAATAGTTATTAGATATTTGGGGGGAGTTCTGTTGATATAGTTTTGCAGTTATTACAAAACTGTATCTTCATTTTTACTGTCTGCTTGAGAATTTTTCTGCACCTCTTCACAATCAGCTCAAGATTTAGTTATTTTGACTAATTTAAAATGTAAACATCACCTTATTCTGCTTTTCCCCTCCTCATTTTCTCTTCTCTCTCTCTCTCTTTTTTTTTTTTTAATTATGTAACACTTTCCTAGTATAAATTCCTGTGGCACTTATAGTGTAATATCCATCCAAACAGAACAACAAACCTGTTGAAATCAAAAAACTAGCTGTGGCTATGATGATTATTATTCTTATTTGTATAATTTTACTGTACGCATTTGCATTAATAATTATTAAGTAAAAACATTTCAGTTTTATTTCTATTATAAGAGTTCCCTTCTTACAATACTGTGTACAACTTAAAGGCTATTTTCAGATACTCTTATGTCTTATGCTTTCTACAAAAATGCATGTTCAGTATTACAGTCTGAATTTTCCAGAAATTAAAGCCACATTAGAGCATGAAAAAAGCAAGAACAGAAGCAATTTAATTTTTCCTAATATGCATATCCTAACATAATATTTTACAGCCATTTACATTTTTGAAAGTCAAATCATTTCTCCAATTGTCTTAAGGAAGTAAAATTTTATCTCACTGTATTTCTCATGCTATGATACCTAAATGTTACATGAATATGACAGGGACTGTCATAAATAGTGACTCAGTCAGACCACATTTGATAAAACAGAGCTAATAAAATTACTACTTATTTTTTCTTGTAAATTTTATTTTGTCTTTTCTATATCTGCGCCTGCTTGCCCTTCACAAAGATTTCCCTTGCACAAAAATGCCTCTTCCCTTACCAAAGAAAGGAATCGATTCTGATGATCAATGACTGTTGCTATCAAGATCTTTTTTTTTTCTTTTTTTTTCTTTTTTTTTTTCAGTTTGACAGAGAATACCTAAAGGAACTGGAATGTTCATGATTTTTCCAGACATTTGTTTAGTGACAACTGTCAACTCCCCATCTATCAACGTGACTTCCTTGCCACTTGACAGAATAGAGAAATGATTTTCCATACAGTTTTAGATTTCCACATCCCAGGACCAGTATGGTGAAATTTTAGGTTTAACTGCTATCCAAATACAATGCTTTTATTTCAAAACAGTCCTTTTCAGCCTTCCTTTATAACACTTTCTTTTCTTCCTACATTTCCACCCAGAAAAGACAATTATAACAGTTTAACACTTTAACTCTGATCACATAAAGAAGAGCAATTTTCTTCACCATTGAGAGAATATCATGTATTGCTGTTATTCTAGCTCTTTAAATACTGTTTGAAAGTGTAAGCAGCAGCAACAACAGAAGAGACACAGTTTATTGGTTTGTTTGTTTGTTTGTTTTTCATTTATTTAAATGGCTTGAGAATCCAGGAACATTGTATTGCAGAGTCTGGCTAAGTATGTATCACATACAATCATTTGCTGGATGATTGATTTCCTAATTCCTTTAGATTTCAACACTGAACATCATTCTTCTTAACCAAGTAGTTAACTGCTTACAAAATACAAAGAGACAACCATAATTACTCCATTTATTCCAAGTTCTTACCTGAAATAAGGTGTGAAGTTCTAACGTTATACAAATTTATACCTGCATTTTGGAAGGTGTGATTATACTTTCTAAATGTTAAAAGAGAATATAAAGAAGAAGAGGAAAAGGGAAAGAAGATTTTGGTAGTTTTAGAAAACACTATTTAAGACACAATCTAGATTTGTTTAGTTGGACATTTTCTTAATTTAGAGTACTGAAAAACTTCCTACAACATAAATTTAGAGATTATGCTAGAGGAGAGACAGTCACATTACAAATTTGGAAGGGGCTATGTTAATAAAAGTGTAGAATATTAGAACAGGTATCACTAATGCTCCTGAACATCCAGTTTGTGCCCTAATTAAAATCAAAATACTTTCAACATATATGTTAGTTAAAGCACAAGATTACATAACAAAAATTTTCCTATCTGTGAAAGACGAAGTCCTAAACTGTTCACTAATGGGACGCTAGCCTAGGCTTTGAGATAAATACGCCTTTTAAATACCTTACTGAATCATAGCCTGGATGCTTCCAGGAGCCCAAACTCACTTCCCTTTTACTGAGCACTTAATTATTGAGTGATTTTTACTCTTGTATGGACTACCTGGCTCCTGAGTGCTCTCGAAGTTTATAATGTATATCTTTCTATAGGGAAGTATGTGAAAATGCTGTTGCCCTTCCAATTAATATTTTAGCTTTTAATCGTACCCTGAACAGCTGGAGATCATGATCCAGCAATCTTCAAACAATGGTAAAAATTGTCTTTAATGTGTAAGAAGAAACACAGAAGGCTATGTATATCATTTACCGAAGACAACAATTTTGTAACTCACTTGGGAATAACGTAACTCACACATTACATCATATGACTCCTTCCTTAATTTCTTCTAGTTTGTAGAAGACTGCCACCTCCTCTTCTCCAAGCAAAGATTAACTGATGGCCCTAAGGTGAGTCTGAAGGCAGCCCTCCTCTTCCCTCTCCCTTTCATTCTATCCAGCGCTTTGTGTGTCAAAAGATATAGTCAAAATATATCTGTTTAGTTCTCCCATAAGAACAGAGACATGTCCCTTTCTGTTCCTCATCTTTGATTTCAGTCTTCACCTTTTTCTCCACACTCCTTTCAGGGTTGCAGTCATCATAAAGTCTTTCCCCTTTTCCTACCCTTTGGAAGGGTAACTCCCATATCTCTACTTCCATCCATGGATACCCAGAAAAAAGTCTATGTGTGAAACAAAGACATCACCTTGTAAACTGCAACTTGAGCTGACCTGTCTTATGATGGCTTCACCCCTGCCCTCAGAGAGGGAGAAGAATTCACCCTCTCTCAGAAAAAATGGTGACAAAAGTCAAAACTTAATCTGGTCCTTCAAAAGTCAGCTAAAGTGATGGATTTAGAGGGCTGTAAAACCCAACCCCATGCAAAAGAGAGATGGAAGTTGTTTATCTGCAAGAGAGCAATATGTTTACATTAGGGTTGTAGAACCGGCTGTCTGGGTACCCTTTGCTTAAAGCCACACCAGCCAAAACATCTGCTTACATAGTCTTCAGCTTTCTTCAAATGATAACTTCCTCTTTCATTGTTTTGATGGGCCTCCGATTTTGAGTTCATCAGATCATCAGGTTGAAACAAGTGCCTAGACAGACTTCACAGTGCATTATGGATTTTGTCTCCCCCCATGCAGCCTGACATTGCAGCTCATGTGGAGTTCTATGTAACATGACACAGAACATTTTGCTGAAATTAGCACACCTGCTGGGCATTGATTGTACACAGCGAATTCAATAGTATTACATGGGTATGAGGCAGGATAGACTTTGGCCTAAGACTTTATGCTGGTTTTACATATGAGATGTTGCATTAGTTTTTCAGCTTCCTAAAGCCATTTTGAAATCTGATATGTTAATATGACACAGGGGCTTGGAAAACAATGGGAGCTAGTTGGCTGCACCCTCACCTGACCAGCCAATTCCATTTCCTCTCTTGTGGATTTTACTGGTTTTATAAGGTGATGTATCACAATGAGAGTGTCAGCTGCATAATTCTACAGCTGTGCTAAATCCTTCTTCACACAATTATGTCCATTATGGTGTCCTGATACTAGTACCCTGACTTATGAGCTGGACATGGAGTGCTGTAGAGTGCTGAAGTGGTTTGGCAGCCAGCCAGGGACATGCTACAGTACTGTGTGCTTGGCGGAGTATAGCAGATGATAGCCCATTGCTGGAAATTGCAGTTCTCTCATGCTGCGCAGAGTTATGATAGGGTGTGATGTGTTGGCAAGTGGTGACTATGATTTTATGGTAAAATTGAACTGCAGTACGAAGCAGGAAGAAACTGCTTAGCAGCTTTAGTTTGTCAGGATTTGGCTCCAGCCATTTTTTCTAGTAATGAACTAGGTCAGAGTGCTGTGGTTCAGTACTCTAAGAATGTAGCCATTTACTTCTTCAGCAATGAGTCTAAAGGTGTCTATATATTTTTAAAGTTTACATTTGCTTGTGTTTTATTGGAAGAAATAGCATGAATTTAGTGCCAATATTATCAAGGGATTTTCTTATTTAAGGTAGTTCAGGAAAGAAAATATTATGGATCACATCATTTCTATCTGTAGGTGTCTTCTGTGGGCTTTCAGTGTTTAATACTGATTCCTCACTGGGCTATTGCTGTGTATATATGGTCACATCTTAATGGACTAGTTAGATTTTACTCACTGTTTTAGGCAAATGTGTTTTACATTCATTGGAACAGAGTTGGCAATTCCTTTGATGAGTTTCTTTACAATGAAAAATTTCTTACATGAATCATGAAAGTTATGAGGGATCAAGACCTTCAGAATTGATGGGCTAGACTCTCTCAACTAATTTACTATTTTAATATTTTGCAATGAAAAAAAAATCTTGTCTATATGGAAAAAAACCTTGTTTGAACTTAAGTGAAGATTTTGATCCTTTTGTATTAAGAAGATGATTGAGGTTTTTCTGTTGTTATTGTTTGTTTGTTCATTTGTTTTTCCTTAAAAATGATTTGGAGAAAACTACTGTGATAGCCAAGATAAAAATCTTGATAAAAGATAAGCCAAGATAAAAATAAGAATACCTTCAACAATGGAAACTGTCTGTACCCTGTAAAGCACAAGGGGGCAAGAAACAAAAATTGAGAAAAGGTCTTCTTCCAACTAGGAGAAATCATTTAGTTCTTTACTGATCAATGCTAGCATTATGTCATCCTATATGTGAATTGTGGAGTTTTAATGTCTAATATTCACAGTAACAAGTGGTCAATTCTTCCCAATTTGTCTCTTTAGTCTAGTCACAGTAAGTATATCTAACTTGACTTGCATGAAGGTTGCCAAAGCGTGGTACTAAGGTCTATATCTTAGAAAATATAAGAACATGGATTTCTGTCTTTCATGAGAACTTGGACTATTTGGGAAAAGTTACTGTTAGATTTTCTGAGAACATGTGAAACTGAATGAAATAGCAGTTTTTGTTATTGTCCAAATGCCTGCCAAAAGTTCTACATTCAGAAGACTGATTTAGTCTTTGCCATATACCCACATGCCACCATCATCTCCACACTTTATATCTCTTTCAGTCATACAAAGGCTATTTGCATTGCAATTGATGTCAATAGAATATTTAATACAAGAGAGATGTCCAAACTGGGCATCAGGATGCTGCTCACATTTCAATTTGTGGTTCTTCACTAAATTTTAGCAACCTAATATATCCCATAGATTACAAAGAGGTGACAGTAGCTTAAAACTAAAGCATCCTGTGAGAACATTTACTGTGAAGCAATTGCTCAATGCTAATTTCACTCAATTTGAGGAGAAAGAATGGAATGAATGAAAGGGCAACTTTGTACACTCTCACATGTATGTCTACACCATTTTTAGGACCCAGAGTATCAAATGTACCTAGTGGTTCCATAACAGTGTGGATAATAATGATTAGTTGGTGTCAAGAATTAATTTATCAATGAGAAAATGTATTGCTAACAAACTTCATCTGGAACCCAATAATCACATTTAAAGAGTTTAGTACCTTTCTGTCTGTCCTACACTTTTCTGTCTTAACTTATTCCATAACCGTGAGCTAAAATCAAACAGAAGTTGTTAGGAGCCAGCTTGAAAGATGGCATGAGCAAATAATTTTTTTTTTTATTATTATTTTTTTGAGCAGCTATCTTCCAGACCACATCAGAGAGGACCTTGATCTCACTAACTAAAATGATCTATGGTATCTCAAACTGCCATGTTCATCACTTAAACTCAAGCATAGGCTAGATGTTATTTATTTTCTTAGGTATAGGTATTAGTCCGTATCCAAGAGGATGAAATTTAAATTTATCTTCCTATGAAGGTTTATGTTCATTGTTAAACAATTGGGGGTTAATTTATCATGATGTAGCTGGTCAAGATACATATTTTTCTTTTTCTTCTATTTATCTGTGCGGTGTTTTCTATTTCAATGACTTTACTAAATATTGTGATGTGCTAACATGTTCGTCTTTGTGTTCATAGAATCACAGAGTCATAGAATCATCGAATATCTTGAGTTGGAAGGGACCCACAAGGATCATTGAGTCCAATTCATGGCTCTGCACAGGACCACCCACAGTCCCATTTCATACTATGCTAATACCAAGTATTAAAGTAACCATCTTCTATGTTGACAATAGAAGCATTTCTGCGTTGTAATTATCTAATATACATCACTAGTGCTACAAAATAGTGCTATTGCTTAAGAAGTGTTTTTCTTAACCACAGAATCACAGAATGGTTGAGGTTGGGAGGGACCTCTGGAGATCATGTAATCCAACCCCCCTGCCAAGCAGGGTCACGTAGAGCATCCTGTGCAGGATGGCATCCAGGCAGGTTTTGAATACCTTCAGAACAGGAGACTCCACAGCCTCTCTGGGCAGCCTGTGCCAGTGCTCTGGCACCCTCAAAGTAAGGAAGTGTTTTCCCATATTCTGATGGAACTTCCCGTGTTTCAGTTTGTGTCTATTGCTTCTTGTCCTGTCACTGGGTGCCACTGAAAAGAGTCTGGGCTCATCCTCTTGACACCTTCCCTTCAGATATTTATACACATTGATCAGATCCCCTCTATTCTTCTCTTCTCCAAGCTAAACAGGCCCAGCTCTCTCAGCCTCTCCTCGTATGACAGATGCTCCAGTCCCCTCATTATCTTAGTAGCCCTCTGCTGGACTCGCTCCAGGAGCTCCATGTCCCTCTTGTACTGAGGAGCCCAGAACTGGACACAATACTCCAGAAGTGGCCTCACCAGGGCTGAGTTGAGGGGCAGGATCACCCCTTGACCCGCTGGCAACGCTCTTCGTAATGCACCCCAGGATACCGTTGGCTTTCTTGGCCACAAGGGCACATTGCTGGCTCATGGTCAGCCTGCTGTCCACCAGGACTCCCAGGTCCTTCTCTGCAGTGCTGCTTTCCAGTCAGTCAGCCCCCAGCCTGTATTGGTACATGGTTACATTGGTACATTGGTTATTCCTCCCTAGGTGGCGAACCCTCCCTGCACTTGCAGTTGAACTTCATCAGGTTCCTCACTGCCCAATTCTCCAGCTTGTCCAGGTCCCTCTGAATAGCAGCACAACACTCTGGGGTATCAGCAACTCTGCATCTCACCAGTATAAAAACCATGTTGTCATATTTTATTTTAATAGAATATTCAATAATTTTCAAAGTCTTATGTGATGCATTGTCAGTGTTAGATTTTGTTGGGGGGGGTTCTTCTTTCTTTTTTTTTTTTTTTTTTTTTTCTTCTTCTATCTATATGTCCTTCAGTTTTATGTGATTTTGCTTATAGGAAACAGGCTCTAATTTGTATGCTGCTTCTCAAGCATGACCTTGGTGTCTCCTGTGTATTGATTAAGACTGCAGAGATACCTGAGTGTTTGAGATCTAGTAGGTCATTTCAGTATTATGCCCATTTTAAACAGCTTTAATTTGATTTTTATATAAATATCGCATCACTGAATGTCTGGCAGTTCAGTTTAGCCATGCAGTGCAGTTTGCAATTAGCTCATATGCTGTTCTGGAGCTCTAAAGGCACAGCTGGTGTATGGGGAAAAAAACGCAAACAAACAAACAAACAAAAACTTTCTTTCTATCTCTGACTCTGCCCATTCTGTCTGCCAAAAAGTTGGGTCTGCACACAAACCTCATGTTCTCTTTGCCACCCTCTCTTCCCTTTCTCTCTGAAGGTCTGCCGGTCTGTGAAGGGGAGCTTTGATTTTGCTTTCTTTGTTGTGCACCATGTAGCAGTGGCAGACAAAAAATACATTGTAGATGAAGATACAAAAGCCCATGAGCTCTTCTCTGTGAACTCTTTTGCTATAATTGTTTCTCTTCTAAGGGTAGAACTCTATACTCCTCCAAGAAATGACTCGGCCTTGTGGATACAATCAAACCCTAGCTGAATACCTTTCAGTCATTTGTACCACGTAATTCCTTTACTTTTAAGTACTATTTTTGCTGTTGTTTCAAGTTGTTGTGCTACACTGCCAGTGACAGAATTATTTCTCTTTTGCCAGTCATTCTGAGTTTTGGAAGGAAAGGGGTTTATGTGATCAGAAGCATCAGTCTGATGTACAAAATCATCTCTGTCCTGCTTAGAGGTATTATTATAGTTATTCTGGGGTAGACAGTGTTTCCCTCTGAACACAGGTGGTGGTGTGCAGCAAGAGGAGTGATATCTGCAGTAAGGGATCTGAGTGAGAGCTGCTGTCCTTGATATCCATGTGTTGTTTGAAAGGGGGATGACTGACTATTGCTTTAGCATCTTATAAGTCTGTGAAAGAGCAAGCTGAAAGAAGGAAGGGGGAAGAAACCTGTTGTAAATTCCATTGATCCCCAGATGTCCCAAATATACAGTGGCATCCTAGAACACTAATCCTGTGACTAGTCTTCTGGATTTTAGTTGGGCCACCAAATCTCAAAATTAAATTTGTACTTAGGAGCATGTCTTAATGGAGTAATGCTAAAAAGCACTAACTCTTGTTGGCTGCTGGCATTTATCTCTTTCTCACCCTATGTCCTTCTTCATACTGCAGAAAAATGCTTTCTGTGAAGCAATGATGTAATTCAGTCTCATAAAAGAACAGCCCTTGAGAAAACAGACACAAGAATTTCACATCACACAGAAATTATGTATAACAACCTTATCAGAGAACGTTTTAACTTTCATTTACACCACCCTGTTGAAGCAACTTTGAGGGATTTAAGGTTTAAAAATAAACTTAGATGATGCTATATCATGTCATTAAAGCTGTCACTCAATTATTGCTAAAATCATGCTTTTTTATTATGCCTTTTGAAAATACATGGTGCATAAAGGAATTAGCAATAGCTAATAAATGGAACACAGCAAACCCCAACAAGAGAAAGGAAAAATTATGTAAGGGAACTCTATGCATGCCCTGAATTGGCCATGTGTCTAAGATATTGATCTGTTGCAGACAGTATGGGCTGACCCTATTCACTGGGTGAAGCTGAAATGGAAAATTGCATAGCAGCTTAAGGATCATAGGGACAGCCAAAGACTATCTGCCACTCAGGAGCTGCCAATGCATATTCCTCTGCTGCCCTATTCTAATCCATGGCTAGCTGTTTTAAGCCACCTAGATAGGTGCTGTAAAGGCCTCATTCAGGAGAGCATCTTCCTGAGGATTTTTCGGAAAAATATTGTATCTTTTGGTCACATCTGATATATTGTTTAAAATGATGCAAGGAAATAAAGCATTTTGTGCATTGAACATGTTTTTACAAGTTTACAAAGAACATGAATTCCTACTTAGGAGTAAAAACACCATGCTAAACAGAATTCAGCCAAAAAGTCACAGGGCTTGGGCTTTGGGTTTTCTTTAACATCTTAATGTGATCACATTGCTGGTTTCAGATTGGTATATGATCAAACCGTTTAGAAGTGCTTTTCACAAAACTGGAAGATAGCTCAGATGTAGAAGTCTGATCTTATTTACATATATGGGGTTATTTCTGCCTAGATTAACTTTGTTGAACTTCATCAGGTTCCTCACTGCCCAATTCTCCAGCTTGTCCAGGTCTCTCTGAATGGCAGCACAGCCCTCTGCGGTATCAGCCATTCTTCCCAGTTTTGTGTCATCAGCAAACTTGCTGAGGGTGCAGTCTGTTCCATAATCCAGGTCATTGATGAAGAAGCTGAATAAGACTGCACCCAGTACTGATCCCTGGGGGACTAGCTACAGGCCTCCAACTAGACAGCATTGTTGAGCCCAACCCTCTGAGCTCTGCCATCCAGCCAACTCTCAATCTACCTCATTGTCCACTCATGTATGCCACCTAGCCTTTGCAATACTCTTCTTATCTATCAAGTAGTCATAATATCATAGGCTGTTTCAGGAAACTATTATTCTTACACAATATATATTCTTACACAATATATAAATAATTATATATATATATATTTACTGTGTTATTAAACAGAAACTGTAAGAGATTAGCAGGTTTTAGTTTTATATATATACTTATTGTTTAATGAATAAATGCAATTTTACAGCAAATTCACCAACGCATCTGTGTTATGATAACTGCACTCAGTGGGGACTTTTGAGTTTACTGTATTGGAAGAAGTATCATGTTATATATTGTTAGTTGACCAAAAGGGTAATCTAAAAGCTCTAATAACTTCTGCTGATGGCAAAAAATCAGAAAACTGTAATATGTGTGGCTTATGGATTAGCTGGTATTTACTGTAAAAATACACAGACATAAGTAACTCCATTATAACTGGCTCACCTCTATTTGAAATTGTGTGCACAATTTCTGTTAAAATCTGCACCACAGAATGAAATGTAAAGTGACCACAAAAATGATGCAACAGTTTATGGCTTAATTAATATATCACATCATCTTATTCACAGAGCAGTCAGCAAATTTTGATCAAAGCATTGTATTGTTCATCACATTATTTTTATTTTTTTATAGGAACCCATAACAGCAACATATTTTTTTTCAGTTTATACATTTTGACTACCCAAAGCTAGGAACAATAAAGTCGTTTGTCTAAATGCTTAATGAATTTTACAATGTTTGTGATGATAGTCCACTAAAATGCTTTCTAATTGTTTTATTATTATTATTTTTATTATTATTTGTTATTTTTGTTTGTTTGATTGATTGTTTTTCTGCATAAGGGTTGAGAAGTTTATCTAGAGCAAACTCTTATTTTGTTAACTTGTTATTTCTCCAGGAAACAAAAGAGAATTATAGCCTAAGCACATAAAGAAACAGAGTTTGAGACTAATAGACTAATATACTGTATATTCAGAAAAATGAAATTGCCTCAGGAAGGATTTGAAACATAATAAATCAGTTTCAAGAATAAAACAGAACCATTTATTGTTATGCCACAAAGCCTTTTAAGGATATACCAATATATTTCTACTGTCCACATACAAAAAATGTAGATTGTAATGATGACTACAATAGCAGAGAAACAGTTGTTTGAATATTCAAATGGAGGTTTTCAACCAGGAAGCAGCTAATTTTTATTTCCAGTCATCCTGTAGAAAACTGGTAGTGACAGATGACATCCAGCCTGCCTGACATGAATTTTAACTGATGTATATTCTCTGATGATTTAATTGACTGATACCTACTTGTGTGTGTTTCTACGCACGTATTTTAAATTATCTTTCCTAATCTTTACTTATGCTGTATATGAAAAGCCTACTCTTTGGTGTGTTAGTGATGATGTAATACAAATATTTTACTTTTTTTTTTTTCATGTAATTTCTAAGCAGGATCTGTGACCTATTCTCTTTGGATATTTCAGTTCCTCTGACTGAACGTATCTCATCCATTTGGGCCCTCTCAGAGGAAGTCTTGGCACAGATACTGCCCTTCAGGTATACAATCTATTTCCTTTTGACCTATTCAATTTTTCCAGTTTCTCATTTTCTCTATGGAATTTGAGTTACTTTTCTTTCATTTTTGGATAGAGTATTTTCATTTGCTTCTCACTTTATATTCTGCTACACCAGCTAAATCTTTCCCCTTTTCGCCATCTACACATTCTCCTACTCATTATCATGTTGTCGGTGTTGAGCATTCCTACTGCACCTCACACACGTGGAGGTGCTATCTCTTATTCAACTCCTTTAGTGGCAACAGTCATGAAAGTGCTGGAAGAGAAAGGATGCCAGCATTTTAACTACTTTGTTGTCTAAACCTGAGCAGATGGTCTTGTAATCTCCTAGACAGAGGAGGCTTGAATGTGCAATAGATAAAGTCTTTGGGGTGATTTTCTGAGAAAAATGGAGGGCTCTGAAATACATGAGGCACTGAAGCCAATGTTTTGATGGGAAGCTGAGAGTTTCTTTGACTTTTCTTTCTTCCTCTATTTAGAGCTTCATCCTGAAGTCCATCCATGACACAGGTGAGGCTTTCGCTGTTTTAATTTCAACTAAGCCTGACTGTTGAATGGCCAGAGATGGATAGCACTTCATCCTTTCTACTGTAAAACATAAAAGCTATCCTCATTAAATATTGTCAGCCTCCCAGTGTCACTGGTGTGTAACCTCTCTCCCAGGGGTTCTCTCAGAGCTGTCTGTGATTCAAGGGCTGTTTTCAATATGACATGGTTGTGTAATCTTGACTCAAACTTCAGAAAAAAATGCTAAGTTGTAAGTAAGAGCTGTGAAAAAGTGCTAAGCTAGAAAAGAGGGGTAAAATGACAAGCAGAGGTAAGAATGCTTAAACAGGGATAGTTGGGATCTTAATTATTCCAGGAAAAACAAACAAACAAACAAAAAAAACCAACAACATCAACATGAGAAGGTATAAAATTAAAAGGGAAAAGCAGGGATCTAGAAGATAGCACATCAGCAACACCAAGGATCAGCAATGGTGGCTGACCCTCTCGATACCTGTCATCAAACTGTCTGGCCAGCAAAGACTTGCTGCATGCCTTACTGAGGTGGTAAGCATATTAATACCTAATTTTCTTTCTTCTTTTTCCAGATTCTCTGTTGTGTGTAATAGCAAAACAAAACAAAACCAAACAAGCCCTGCTTTATGCTCTTGGAATGCATACATCCTTCTTGTAGAGTGTCTTTGTTCACGGTAAAAGTTATCCAAATAAAGTGATGCGGAGAAGGCAGGTTATAGATATCAGTTAAGAAAAGGCATTGGCCCTGCCAAGGCAGCACGTCAGCTGGTGATTAACCAGGGAGATTTACATAATAGTTACTGAGTGGGAAGCCTCTCCTTGGAAATCAACGTTACTGAGAAAAATTAGGGTCATATAAAGTCTTAACATATGTAAAAGGATAGCTGAAAACTTCACAGTCATTCCTTTCTCAGTGATTACTAGATCACTAACTATACTGCTAGTATAGAAAACAGAACTTTGGAGTTCCAATCATTTGGACAGTGCTTTCAGACATATGGTTTGATTTTTGAGTGGTCCTGTGTGGAGTCAGAAGTTGAATTCAATGATCCATGGTCCCTTGCAACTCAGGATGTTCAATGATTCTATAATTGTCCTAAGGAAACAAAGAAGAAAACTTAATTCACTGCAACAATTCCATTAATTGATATGGATCCTCCTTGCCCCAATGTATACAAAAATACCAATGCAAAAAGAAAAGGTAAAAACTTTTTTTTTTTTCTGTTGCAGTTATATTGTACATTGTACAAGAAACTGTAGAAGCTTCTAGGCAGAATTTTTTCCCTCCTATATTTGATTTGGTATCATCCATGATGACCCAAATGTCCACTTCCACAGTAAAGTCCATAAATGAAATCCTGGCTCTATTAATAGCAAAACCAGAACTCTCTTTCATTCAATTTCATTTTATAATTATTTTTTTTTTAAAGAAAACTCAGAAGACCACATGGATCTATAAACTACTAAATATTTTAGCAATGTTTATTCAAGTATATTGAAAATAATGAAGGTTTGTGCAAGTTGCTATTATATGATGACTGGGATGCATTTCAGTAGGATCCACCTGTTTCAGCATTTTATAGCGGTTCCTACCCTTACATTCCCAAACAGCTTTGAAGCAATTAAACTGAGATTAATCCATAGTAAATCTCATTGTGACTTTGACTCTCTTTTCTCTGATCAAGGGAAGTTTTCTTTGAGACAGCCAAATCTGACAAAAAATTTGCATTTTAGAAGAAAAATGTATCCAAAAGAACATCTGTGACTGAAAAATGAAAACAAACAGATTTATGTGCCCTCTTTGAAAAACAAGTTGATATATACAAAACCAAGAAAGAAAACAGTTAAGGTTCAATGCAGCTTATATTCCTTGTACTATACAGTATTTCCCACGAGATTGTTTCCTGATATATAAAATGTTACTGTGAAAATGTGCTGCATACTCTAGTTCCATTTTCTATTTAATATGTGTCATGATTTACCTCTAGAAAATGAAATCATTCATAAACTGACAAATAGTTTTGTAACAGTCTGTGGAAAGGTAGAGGATTTTAAGTTGTTATCTGCAGTTGGGACATTTTTTTTTTTTTCCAGAGGCTCTAGATATTTTTTAACTGACTATATCATAGTATAGATTTAAAATAAATTTCTATGTCTATCTGTATAAATGCAATAGTATAACAGTAACAGAGAGTTTTCTAGCATTCTAATATTCTCTAAAAAGATTTGAGGCATTTCTTTCCCTTATTTTTTAATGCCTCTTGTATTTTTATGATTAAGAGAAAAAAACTCCTGAAGTCTGTTTGTGTTTGTTTTTATTCAGATGTGTGTTTTTCATCAAGTATTGAGATTACTATAACATATGAAAGTGATTCATGTAATACTCTGTTCTTACAACATGTTATTTCAAGTATGTTAAGACACTCCATTCCCCATTCAATGTAGTTTGACCTACAAAACTAACAACTCACTATTGCCAAAGTATCCAAAGAAGACATTACAAGCCAAACGGGATTTATCAGGAGAAATACACTTTTGAAATGTAGGTTTCTAATAATACACAATAAATAAGATTTAAGATGAAAAACAGAAAAGCATAACACCTTTTCCTATTCAAGCTGAAACTAATGAAATATAGAAACAATTAAGAAATGTTAATATTTGAAATCAAATTTATATATTGTAATATGAGAAGTTACTTTATTTCTAAAAGCCATAGTCAGTGAAGTTACTGACACTGTCATCCCAGAGAAAACTGAATACTTTCAGTGTAAATACCACAATACAGGTTAATAGTTTTCATGCTGCATTTTTGCTTCATAATAATTGTTACTGGAAAGATAAAAGAGGTGGAAGGATAAGAGGGGGAGGTTGTTTGAGGTCCTTTTATAAGCAGTGTTGAGTCAAGAAATGAGCTCAAGAAAAGCAGTTTCTCACCATACAAGGGAGAGGAGAGTTGTGGAAAGATGGCACCATGGATGCAGTGGCTGATTCGTCGAATGCTTCATCAAGATGGGAAAGAAAATACACACCTGGGATGAGCAGTGGCAGTAGTCTGGGACAGAGGCATGCAGGAGGAGAAGGGGGTGCAGAACCTATACCGTTAAGTGAATCGATACAAATGAGATCTGTACTGTGCAGGATTCTCTTTTCTATATCTGTTAGAGAAATGAGAAAACCTAATATCACTATGCCCATGCAACCAGCAAACAGCTGTGAAACCCATATGCTTCTCTTCTGACACTAACAGCTAATCCCACAGAAAATGACTATTTCTGCTTTCTGTGAGCTGGAGTAGCAGGGGACTGGTCTTAGATACATTTAAAGTCTTCTGGATAAATCATAAATGTAACAGTGTGATTCCACATCAAAAAATCTTTTTTTTTAACTGCAATTTATTTTTTAAACCTGGGAAATATGAGACCAAACTGCATTACACCAATGTTGCTCGCTTCCAAAAGTCAAATACACAAAGCTTATCTAACAACATACTTAAGATTTCACTTACTGCCTTAGCTCAGATTCTTTCTGTGTTTATTTGTACTATTTATGTTGCTTTCTAGTCACCAGGATATGAGAGATCCTCATAATCTTTCAGATTTTTGTCTTCACAACACCCTTGTGAGTCTCTGCTCAGCACTGGTGAGGCCATACCTGAGTACAGTGTCCAGTTCTGGGCTCCCCAGTGCAAGACAGAAGTGGAGCTACTGGAAGAGGTCCTGTGAAGGGGTCAAGAAGGTGATGAAGGAACAGGGCCATCCATTTTGATGAAAGGTTGAGAGGGCTGTGACTGTTTAGCCTGTCAAAGGGAAAGCTCAGGAGGGAGCTTCTCAATGTGTATAAATATCTGATTGCAGGATGCAGAGGACAAAGCCATGTTATTTTCAGTGGTGCCCAGTGCCAGAACAAGAGGAAATGGAAACAAACTAAAACACAGGAGATTCCCTCTGAACATCAGGAAACACTTTTCCGCTGTGTGGGTGATGGTGCACTGTCAAAGGTTTCCCAGAGAGGTTGTGGAGACTCCCTCCTTGGAGATCTTTGAAAGCCAAAAGCCACCTGGACATAGAATCACAGAATCATAGAATCATAGAATATCCTGAGTTGGAAGGGACCCATAAAGATCGTCAAGTCCAACTCCTGGCAACGCACAGGTCTACCCAAACGTTTAGACCATGTGACTAAGTACACAGTCCAATTGCTTCTTAAATTTAGACAGGCTTGGTGCAGTGACTGCTTCACTGGGGAGCCTGTTCCAGTGTGCAACCACCCTCTCGGTGAAGAACCTCTTCCTGATGTCCAGACTAAACTTCCCCTGCCTCAGCTTAACACCATTCCCGCGGGTCCTATCACTGGTGATAACGGAGAATAGGTCCCCTGCCCCTCCACTCCCCCTTGTGAGGAAGTTGTAGACTGCAATGAGGTCCCCCCTCAGCCTCTTCTTCTCCAGGCTGAACAGGCCCAGTGACCTCAGCTGCTCCTCATATGTCTTCCCCTCTAGGTCCCCTCATGGTCCTGGGCAACCGGCTCTGGGAGGCCCTGCTTGAGCAGGCAGGGTTGACCAGATGGCCTCCAGAGGTCTCTCCAACCTCAGCCATTCTGTGACTCAGTGTAGGAATAATACCTCATAGTTGTTCTCACATCTGTATTTAAAAATCTGAGATAGTAAAGATGGGATCCAGCCCGTTTAAACCCACCAGGTGTCGCCCAGTTTGACCCAGAACATTCCTTAGTAATTACAAATTAGGCATACTGGACCTTCTCCCTTTTTATGCAAAGAGGCTGAAATTAAAATAAAAAGAACTTTTGCCATCTTAATATTAATATAATGTGCTTGGCTCAAATTCATATCTTATAGGACTTATATGCCAGTATCTTCTCCACTGGGCCTCTGAATTCCCTCTGATTCCCTTGTCACTGTTCCCCAGAGCTTCTCCCAGCCCCCTCCTGCCACTTGCCACCTGGCAGGCAGGAGAAGCAGCAGAAGTGGCACTTCTGAGGTAAACCCTGGGGCTTTGTTTCTCTGCTGTTGACAACAACCCCAGCTGCTAATTCTGTCATACATGCCATAGACTCACTATCACTGCTTATTATAAACTGTTGATATCTATGACAACTTGTAATTTGAACCCTCATAACTTAAAGGTTTAGATAAAAGTGGACTGATTTTTAGAGAAACTGCACATTTAGTGGCTCTCATTGTCCTCAATGCAGTTTGTTTAAAAGTGTGCACAACTCTTTTAAAGCTGAGCACGTAAAGAAGCATTAAAAAGGAGATAATCAGCCTCAAAAAACACATCAAAATGACTAAAAGGAATGAAAATATAACCAACTGATTTTAACTTCATTTTTTGAAGTAAAAATTGGCAGCTTGAAACTGAGCAGTGAGTGATGAAAACCTGAAATATCACATATACATCATATATAAATAAAGCATATTTTGTACATATGCACTTCCATCAGCCCACCTTTAATAAAGAAAGCTGTCTCCAGTTTTTGACACTAACTGTTACTGACTTCAGGCCTTGAATAAAATGTGTATATTCATCTACATACAGTATTTTTATATAACCTGTGCAACACTAATGAAGATTGCATGCTATGATTTACTCTAGTTGCTTGTCACATTTTCCAAACTGCAGATATTTAGGGCTGACTAGCTCTAAATTTCTTGTTGGAGAACCACTAAATATGGAGGCTACAGTCCTGATTTAGGCCCCTAAGTTAAATGCTAAAACTTAGATGGTGTGAATAGCCCCCGCTGAGAACAAAACCATATAAAGTAACAGGAGCTATGTATAGAATGCAGTGCAGCCTAATACAACTGAAAAAAAACGCTATATGTATGCATTTTGCAAATGAAAGCCATTCCTAAGAGACGCCCACTGCTCTTAGTTTCATTGAGAACTTCAAGAGCTGCTCAGCACCTCCTAACTCCAGGCCTTAAATGATCAAGCATTTCCATTCACTGCTGTTCTCTACCTTGCCTGATTTCAAGCACGGTTATTTCAAGAATAGGACTTACACATTATTTCCCTCTACAGTACTTCGAATTATTTAATCAATGTGTTTTATTCTGCTAGCCATTCTAACGGTGATTGTGAGGGTTTAAATCAAAAGACTGTGTTGTTTCATGAGCAGTCTTTAGAGGAACAAAGCACCCTGTTGTTTTTTTTCTGTGGCACGAGCTAGAAAAATGTCATTAATCATTTATGCCCATGGCACTAATGATGGATTCTAATCTGATGTATTATTCTAATATTCTCCCAAGTTTCATTATGGTGTCATGTTGATTATTCTGCTGTTAGTAAATTTTGGAACGACTCACTTCCTGCTGACAGGTACAGTAAGAGAAGATACTGCTACAGCTGACACCAGCAATCTGTCATTAAAACTGTCAGGAAGCTGACTACAAAAGAGATTTACTGGCCAGAGAAAAAAATCCAGAATTTTTCGCTTCCATGTCCCTGCTGTGTCTCTTCCCATTATTAGTAACTTTATAATGGCTACTCCAATTTTGATCATGAAACATTTTTAAGGGAAAAAAACAGCGAAAAATGATGCAAATTATTATTTTAACAGCATTGTCAGTCTTTCTCTTTCACTATCAACATTGCAGAGACCATTGTCAGTTTTCAAATCTAAAGATCATATCACCATTTATATAATAGTTTAAATAGCATTTATATAGTAAAAGTCATATATTTCCTGATTTATTTTATTTTATTTTATTTTATATTTTTTTACATTTTAATTCAATTGTATAATTTAGCCTACCTATAATGTTTTCCTTTAAAACTGAAGCATTTACCCTGAGATTAAATTATTGCTTTCTGAAGTATAAATATATTTCAACTGCTTAACAAACAAACCTTACTATTTCATTCAACATATGTTTCTAAAAAGAGATATGAAGTCTAGAGTGGGGACAGAGCAATTACAGAAGAAATTGTGAGCCTACTATAAAGTACCAATTTAATCTACCAATTTAATCCAATATTAGTCCTAGAGTTTTAGGACACCATTATTTGGGTTCACATGAGATTATCAGTTTATAAGTGGGTTTCAATTGCAATATTTAAGGACTGGTGCCAAATGATCTCTATAACTAAATCAGAGGACATATATAAAACTATTTGTTTTGGAATATTTATCTAGAGTGTAACCTTCTAAATTGGCCTGATTCGTCCTGGAAGAGGAAATAATAAAAGTAATAAGAAACAGGTCCATAAGTGGTATATGTATTTTTGGACAGAGTTAAGAAACAAATGGCTTGGAATTCTGGCTAACCAGAAGGAAAGAACGCAAATAATCAAAGCTGTGAAGAGGATAAGACATAGTTTCCTTGTTGTGCTGGCCAGTTCCATAGGACTTTCAGCCAGCAGAAGCAGTTCATATCAGCATCATACATCCTGCTATTTACTCCAGTTTTTGTCATCTATGATATCAACAAAAATTACCCAATTTCTTCCACAATTGGAATTCCCTTCTGTAAAATGAGGTGATACTAACACTTGTCTCTCTGATGTCAGGAGAATATATTTTGTATGGTATCCTGCTATCCATTTATATAAAGCTTTAAAAATATCTCAGTGTATATTAATGTACAGAAAGGAAGTTTCAAAAATCCTAATATCAGAGTACAATACATTTAAAATATGATAAATATAGCATCTGGTTTCAGTGCTATGCATTGTTGATGTTTTACA
Organism: Cygnus atratus; assembly: GCF_013377495.2. Taxonomy (NCBI): domain Eukaryota; kingdom Metazoa; phylum Chordata; class Aves; order Anseriformes; family Anatidae; genus Cygnus; species Cygnus atratus. The sequence goes on from NC_066362.1 coordinate 25,168,453, forward strand.
AAAATTGCAATTTGATTGCTTCCTGCAAAGTAGCACTTTCTCTGTTTCTGGCCTTTTTCATCTGTTACTCCTTGGTCTGAGAAGTGGATCTCTATCCTGTGTCTCCCATTTCTAAGAATAAAAAGTTTAGAAAGTAAATTAGACTCTTTCTTTTCTTCTTTTTTTTTCTTTTTCTTTTTCTTTTTCTTTTTCTTTTTCTTTTTCTTTTTCTTTTTCTTTTTCTTTTTCTTTCTCTTTCTCTTTCTCTTTCTCTTTCTCTTTCTGTTTCTCTTTTTTTTCTTTTTCTTTTTCTTTTTCTTTTTCTTCTTTTTAATATCAGAAACAGAAAATAAAGGTATACAGGATTCCTCAAAATATGAGATTTTTCACAAAGGAATACATTTTTCTTTGTCTACTTATGTCCCAAAACATGAACAATATCTTCCTACCTAGCCATCAGAATCACATTCTGTTTTTTTTTTAGACAATAGCATAAGAAATAGATTTCTGTAATGGTATTTTGGTCAAGCTGTAGGTTTTCATAAATTTCTAGACCATAAATGGTCCTTTCATATGAAAGGACCTCTGCATTCACAACTATTTACGTAATATAGGTTGTGCTATAAATGCTTCCTAAGGCTAATTCTTGTCCAAATTACATTTGTTTCAAAACAAATGACTAATTTTGATTTTAAAATTATCTTGATAGAGAATTTGCTAAATATAGATCCTTTTTCTAGCTTCAAATCTAACCAATTGAAAAATTCATTTCTGTCTGTTAGATTATAGAACCTATGTTTGATATCTACCACATCACTATATGCTACAATTTGTCTTGACGTTTTAATTGATAAACTGAATACATAGAGCTTCTAGAGTCTTTTAATGTATATTTTGCTTTTCACTCGATTTATGAACCTTATGAAATTTCTTCTGTACTTTTCACTAATATGTCTATATATGTGAAATTTCAATATTTCAAAGGGACACAGGATCACTGGGAGATTGTGTCAACATTACAGACTGAAGTGATGGAAGGACTTTACTTATTGCTTGACATAGTTTGGTGCACCTGAGGAACCCCCCCCCCCTTTTTTTTTTTTTAATTCTTTTTGGTAAGTGGCACTCAAGCTGAACTTTATTAGCATGGTATTCAGAATTCTTGTCTTCCCAGAAAAGTCCTGTTCTGTAATCTCACCCATCATAGGTTACAGCTGACCATAAATACATGTTTTATTTGCATTCAGTATCCCAAGCAATCCAGAACTTTCAATAAGTTTCGATTACTATTTATTTCATTACGTATCAGTATTCTAAGTTCTATGTCAACTGAAAACTTTGTTTTATAATTTTTCACTATATAGTAATTAGACAGGACCGACCTCTTTCGAATAGATCTCTTTCTACATGTTCATTTGAGATGTGTCACCTAGCTAGTACTTAACCCACTTGATCTTATGGTAAGTTTTTATTTCTACAATTTCCAAATCAAAATTAGTAATGCTAAATCATTGTCCTAGACTAGTTTGAATATAATATATGGGCAATATAGGAGTTAGCAGGGCTGATCAATAGGGCTTTAAACTAGATTTGAAGGGGGAAAGGGACAAAAACAGGCCTGCTGGTGATAAGCTATCAATGGCATGACAAAATCTGAGGGACTGTGTGCTAATGAGATCCTTCAGTCTGCTCCATGAGGTGCTGGGTACAATGAAGTGCATTTCAAGTGTTTCTACACCAATGCATACAGCATAAGGAACAGACGAGGAGTCAGAAGCCTTGCGTCAGTTCTAGAGCTACAACATCACTCGCTTAAGCAAAACCTGGTGAAAATAGACCTGTGACTGGTGTGTTGTGATGGACAAAGCTTTTCAGAAGGGATAGGCAGGGCAGGTGAGGCAGGGGGGTGGTGCTGCATGTAATGGAGAGGCTGGACTGTATGTAACTTGCCAGGTGTTAACTGAGAATGCCACACAGCTGATACACACAGGTCCAGGAGATTCCTAAAACATCTTGATGACAACTTCTTGGTACAGGTACTGAGGGAGATGACAAGGAAAGGTGCCCTCCTAGACCTGTTGTTTTCAAACAGAAAGGGTTTTGTGGATGAAGTGGTGATTGGTGACTGTCTTGGCCATAGTGACCATGAAGTAGTTGAGTTTAAAATCTTTAGCGACAGCAGAACTGCCAACAAAACTTCGATGCTAGATATGGGGAGAGCAGACTTCAGGCTGCTCAGGGAACTAGTTAGTAAGGTCCCCATGGAAACTGCTTTTGAAGATGTTGGGGTCTCAGTGCTGGTCACTTTTTAAGTACCACCTCTTAAGAGCACAGGAGCAGGTAATTCCAAAATGTTGGCAGTCAAACAGGTGGCACAGAAGGTTGACATGGCTGAGCAGGAATCTTGTAGATGTTAGGTGGAAAAAGAAAGAAAAACATTGGAGTAAACATTGGTTTGTTACTTGATGAGGATGGTCACCTCACAAATAGGGACATAGGTAAAGCAGAGATGTTTAATGCCTTCTTTGTCTCTGTCTTCAACACTGATGGTGAGCTCTGGGACCTCTGGCGCTCTGAGTTGGAGGACCGTGACTGCAGGAATAATAGACTCCCAGCCAGTCCTGAACTTGTGAGGGATTTGCTGCTCTACCTGGATGCATGTAAGTCCACAGGTCCCAATAGGATTCATCCCAGCATAGTCAGAGAGCTGGCTGATGTCATCATGAGACCTCTCAATTATTTTGCAGTGGTCTTGGGAATCTGGAGAGGTCCCAGTTGACTGGAAGCTGGTAAATATTGTTCCAATTCTCAAGAAGAGCAAGAAAGAAGACTGGTGATTACAGGCCTGTCAGTCTCACTTCAGTGTCTGGTAAAATTATGGAGAAAATTATTCTGGGAGTTATTGAAAAACACCTGAAGGACAATGTGGTCACTGGTAATAGCCAGCACAGGTTCATGAGGGGAAGGTCCTGTTTAATTAACTTAATTTCCTTTTTTGACAAGGTAACCCACCTAGTTGCCCAAGGGAAGCCAGCTGAGGTAATCTCACCTCAAGTACTGTGTGGGCTTCATAGTATAAAAAGGACATGAAATTATTAGAGTGTCCAAAGGCAGGCTACAAAGACAGTGAAGTGTCTAGAGGAGAACATGTATGAGGAGCCACTAAAGTTGCTTGCTTTGTTCAGCTTAGAGAAGAAGAGACTGAGGGGAGGCCTCATGGTGGCTTTCAGCTTCCTCACTTAGGGAAACAGAGGGGCAGGTGCACTCTCTGATGACAGTGACAGGACCCTAGGTAAAGGCATGGAGCTGTAACAGGGGAGGTTCAGAAAAAGTTTCTTCACTGAGAGGGTGAGTGGGCACTGCAGCAGGCTACCCAGAGAATTGGTCATGGCACCAAAGCTGCCAGAGTTTGAGAAGCATTTGGCTAATGCTCTCAGACATATGGTCTGATTTCTGTGTGGTCCTATGTGGAACCAGGAGTCGGACTTAATGGTCCTTGTGGGTTCCTTCCAACTATGGATATTCTGTGAATCTATGACTCTATAATTCAATATTTATCAACAGAAGTTGTCTTATTATAACGAGTCTGTGTTGGAGGGGAATCATTTTCCATATATCATGTCAGTTCTCTTGTGTTATATTATCGTGATTGATGACAAAGCAAAGACCTGTTGGTCAAACTGAGGCACAAGAAGGAAATGCACAGGCAGTGGAAGCAGAGACATGTGGCCTGGGAAGAGTACAGGGATTCTGTCTGATGTGCAGGGATGGGATCAGGAAAGCCAAGGCACAGATGGAGATGTGCTTGGCAAGGAATGCAAATAACAGGAAGGGATTCTGTAGGTACATTAGTCAGAACAGAAAGGCCAAGGAGAGTGTACTCCCTCTGATGGATGAGAAAGGTAAACTGGTAACAATAGACATGGAGAAGGCTGAGGTACTCAACAACTTCTTTGCCTCAGGCTTCACTGTCAGTCAGGCTTCCCACATCTCTAAAGTCCCTGAACCCATAGATGAGGGCTGGTGGAGCAAAGTCCTTCCCACTGTAAGTGAAGAGCAGGTTCAAGACCACCTGATGAAACTGAACAGGTACAAGTCTATGGGGCCTGATGACATGCATCCTTGGATCCCGAGGGAACTGGCCGATGTAGGTGCCACAACACTCTCTATCATATTTGAAAAGTCATGGCAGTCAGGTGAAGTCCCCAGTGACTGAAAAAAGGGAAATATCACTCCCATTTTTAAGAAGGTTAGAAAGGAGGATCTGGGGAACTACAGACCGGTGAGCCTCACTTCTGTGCCTGGCAAGATCATGGAAGGAATCCTCCTGGAGGCAATGTCAAGGCACAAGCGGGACAAAGAGGTGATCTGAGACAGCCAGCAGCAGCTTCACCAAGGGCAAATTGTGCCTGACCAACCCGATGGCCTTCTATGGTGGAGTGACTGCATCAATCAACAAGGGAAGACTGACTGATGTCATCTACCTGGTCTTCTGCAAGGCCTTTGACAAAGTCCAACATGACAACTCGATCTCCAAATTGGAGAGATATGGACTCGATGGGTGGACCATTCAGTTGATATGGAATTGACAGAATGGCCACGCCCAGAGAGTAGTGGTCAATGTTTCTATGTCCAGGTGGAGTACAGTTATGAGCGGTGTCCCTCAGGTGTTTGTCCTGCGACCACTGCTGTTTAATATCTTTATCAACGACATAGACAGTGGGATCGCGTGCACCCTCAGCAAGTTTGCAGATGACACTAAGTTGAGTAGTACAGTTGATACAACAGAAGGAAGGGATGCCATCCAAAGGGACATGGATAAACTTGAGGTTTGGGCCTACATGAACTGAATGAGGTTCAAGTCTAAATGCAACTAAGTTGGGACAATCCCAGACATGAGTACAGACTGTGAGAACTTAGTGAGAGCAGCTGTGCAGAGAAGGACTTGGGGGTTCTAGTAGACAAAAAGTTTGACATGAGCCAGCAGTGCATGCTTGCAGCCCAGACAGTAAACTACATCCTGGGCTGCATCAAAAGAGGAGTGGCCTGCAGGTCAAAGGATGTGATTGTCCCCCTCTGCTCTACCCTCGTGAGGCCCCACTTGGAATGCTGCATCCAGTCTGGAACCCCCAGCACAAGAAGGATGTTGATCTGTCAGAACTGGTCCAAAGTAGGTCTACAAAGATGATCAGAGGGCGCACCTCTCCTAAGAAGAAATGCTGAGAGAGCTGGGACTGTTCAGTCTGGAGAAGAGAAGGCTGAAGGGTGACTTTATTGCAGCTTTTCAATACTTAAAGGGGGCTTATAAAAAAAGATGGAGAAAGAAAGACACTTTGCTCAGTCAGATAATGATAGGACAAGGGGGGATGGTTTTAAACTAAAAGAGGAGAGATTTAGATTAGATGTTAGGAGGAAATTCTTCACTCAGAGGGTGGTGAAGCACTGGAACAGGTTGCCCAGAGAGGTTGTGGATGCCCCACCCCTGGAGGTATTCAAGACCAGGTTAGATGAGGCCCTGAGCAACTTAATTTAGTGGGCGGCATCCCTGCCCATGGCAGAGGGGCTGGAACTAGATGATCTTTAAGGTCCATTCCTACTGAAGCCATTATATGATTCTATGATCATTTAAATAGTTTATTAACTGAGATTTCTATCACCGTTTCATTACTTTTCCTGAGGGCTTATATTCCCCAGGTTGTTTTATTTATAGTTCTTAAGTAATGATATAATAGCTATTATCTTCCATTCTTTTGATTTTTTTTTTCTATTTGTTCTAAGAACAGGCAAAAATCATTTGTTATAATCCAAGGAGCTCCTTGATTTCAAGGCTTTTATGTACAAGACGTCTATAGATGCTAGTTATAATTCTTTTAATCTTCAGTAGCTGATGTTTAACTTCTTATTTAGTTACAATTGAAACAAAAAAGTATTTTTTCTCATGCTGGAATCTAAGTATAGCATTTGTCTTTTTCCAATATACAGAACAGAAAAACTTACTGAACATTTTTGCTTGTTGAGAATTATTACAATGTTCAACTACTCCTGTTTTGAGTAATGAATACTGTGAAATCATACTGTGTCATAATGAAACTACAGCCCTGATTTCTCTTTGCTAATCGATGATCTTTTATGAAGCTGTACAGTTTCAGATATTTTTAAGTCAAGCCCTGTGAAGCTTTGAGCCTCTTTGTGAAGTAATGAATGTGACAATTTTACTTGATAATACAAGTCTTAATTAATATTTGTATACAGATATGCATATACATACACACAACACACACATATAGTCACTTTCCTTTTATACCTGTGACTGACAGAAACTGAGCTCTAGCCTAAAAATATCTGTTGACTTCAAAGTACTTTTTTTTTTTTTTTTTTTTTACAAGATGTACAGAGATGCCCCCATTTTCCTCCCATATGCTGAGGAGACGTGAATCATTAAAGTTTAATTCCTTTATGTCAGGCACTTAGTGCAAACATTTGCAGACATTATTTTGATTTGATAGCAATTTTGCATTTGCAATGGCCACATGTAAAGGATTACATGGTGTGCATGGCTCAGAGACTCAGCACATTAGAACATAAAAAACAAACAAACAAACAAACAAACAAAAAAAACCCACTCCAATCAGGATATTTAGGAAGAGCTAAAAAATTAATAATGTTAAAGAAACTCCACAAATTAACTTGAAATCAAATAAGATGCAGAGAACATTCATATTACTCTGGGAAACATAATGCCATGCAATTTAAAAGGAAACTAGAATAGATAACAATAGCTAATCCAGAGTGGTTTTGGATGCATCTGTGGAAATAGATTTTTTGCAGGGTGCTAAATATAGGATACACATTCATGCTTGATATAATAAAAGATCAGACCTTTTACTTCAAAGAATCTAAGTGGTATAAATAGAATGAGAGGAAAAAAAAAAGTAAGTGTATGTGTGCATGTGTGGTTTCAATTTATAAAGATACAAGACCTTCTGACGCACAAAGGGATAAACTGCTGACAGTCTGTAATGCTAAAAGGCAAGAACTCTGGTAATGCGGTTAAGACCATGTATTTCTGTTTTATTAATTAGCATAGTAGTAAGTATATATTTTGTCTAGATGAACAGATAGCCTACACTTAGGACAGACGTGGTTTCACAGTTTTATTCTTTTTAACTGTTTTGATAGAATACCCTCTTAAACTGGCAAATAAGACTACTACTGGAAAATTCTTGGATAGGCATTTATTCAGATGTAAATAAGATCAGACTTCTACATCTGAGCTATCTTCCAGTTTTGTGAAAAGCACTTCTAAACAGTTTGATCATATACCAATCTGAAACCAGCAATGTGATCACATTAAGATGTTAAAGAAAACCCAAAGCCCAAGCCCTGTGACTTTTTGGCTGAATTCTGTTTAGCATGGTGTTTTTACTCCTAAGTAGGAATTCATGCTCTTTGTAAACTTGTAAAAACATGTTCAATGCACAAAATGCTTTATTTCCTTGCATCATTTTAAACAATATATCAGATGTGACCAAAAGATACAATATTTTTCCGAAAAATCCTCAGGAAGATGCTCTCCTGAATGAGGCCTTTACAGCACCTATCTAGGTGGCTTAAAACAGCTAGCCATGGATTAGAATAGGGCAGCAGAGGAATATGCATTGGCAGCTCCTGAGTGGCAGATAGTCTTTGGCTGTCCCTATGATCCTTAAGCTGCTATGCAATTTTCCATTTCAGCTTCACCCAGTGAATAGGGTCAGCCCATACTGTCTGCAACAGATCAATATCTTAGACACATGGCCAATTCAGGGCATGCATAGAGTTCCCTTACATAATTTTTCCTTTCTCTTGTTGGGGTTTGCTGTGTTCCATTTATTAGCTATTGCTAATTCCTTTATGCACCATGTATTTTCAAAAGGCATAATAAAAAAGCATGATTTTAGCAATAATTGAGTGACAGCTTTAATGACATGATATAGCATCATCTAAGTTTATTTTTAAACCTTAAATCCCTCAAAGTTGCTTCAACAGGGTGGTGTAAATGAAAGTTAAAACGTTCTCTGATAAGGTTGTTATACATAATTTCTGTGTGATGTGAAATTCTTGTGTCTGTTTTCTCAAGGGCTGTTCTTTTATGAGACTGAATTACATCATTGCTTCACAGAAAGCATTTTTCTGCAGTATGAAGAAGGACATAGGGTGAGAAAGAGATAAATGCCAGCAGCCAACAAGAGTTAGTGCTTTTTAGCATTACTCCATTAAGACATGCTCCTAAGTACAAATTTAATTTTGAGATTTGGTGGCCCAACTAAAATCCAGAAGACTAGTCACAGGATTAGTGTTCTAGGATGCCACTGTATATTTGGGACATCTGGGGATCAATGGAATTTACAACAGGTTTCTTCCCCCTTCCTTCTTTCAGCTTGCTCTTTCACAGACTTATAAGATGCTAAAGCAATAGTCAGTCATCCCCCTTTCAAACAACACATGGATATCAAGGACAGCAGCTCTCACTCAGATCCCTTACTGCAGATATCACTCCTCTTGCTGCACACCACCACCTGTGTTCAGAGGGAAACACTGTCTACCCCAGAATAACTATAATAATACCTCTAAGCAGGACAGAGATGATTTTGTACATCAGACTGATGCTTCTGATCACATAAACCCCTTTCCTTCCAAAACTCAGAATGACTGGCAAAAGAGAAATAATTCTGTCACTGGCAGTGTAGCACAACAACTTGAAACAACAGCAAAAATAGTACTTAAAAGTAAAGGAATTACGTGGTACAAATGACTGAAAGGTATTCAGCTAGGGTTTGATTGTATCCACAAGGCCGAGTCATTTCTTGGAGGAGTATAGAGTTCTACCCTTAGAAGAGAAACAATTATAGCAAAAGAGTTCACAGAGAAGAGCTCATGGGCTTTTGTATCTTCATCTACAATGTATTTTTTGTCTGCCACTGCTACATGGTGCACAACAAAGAAAGCAAAATCAAAGCTCCCCTTCACAGACCGGCAGACCTTCAGAGAGAAAGGGAAGAGAGGGTGGCAAAGAGAACATGAGGTTTGTGTGCAGACCCAACTTTTTGGCAGACAGAATGGGCAGAGTCAGAGATAGAAAGAAAGTTTTTGTTTGTTTGTTTGTTTGCGTTTTTTTCCCCATACACCAGCTGTGCCTTTAGAGCTCCAGAACAGCATATGAGCTAATTGCAAACTGCACTGCATGGCTAAACTGAACTGCCAGACATTCAGTGATGCGATATTTATATAAAAATCAAATTAAAGCTGTTTAAAATGGGCATAATACTGAAATGACCTACTAGATCTCAAACACTCAGGTATCTCTGCAGTCTTAATCAATACACAGGAGACACCAAGGTCATGCTTGAGAAGCAGCATACAAATTAGAGCCTGTTTCCTATAAGCAAAATCACATAAAACTGAAGGACATATAGATAGAAGAAGAAAAAAAAAAAAAAAAAAAAAAAAGAAAGAAGAACCCCCCCCAACAAAATCTAACACTGACAATGCATCACATAAGACTTTGAAAATTATTGAATATTCTATTAAAATAAAATATGACAACATGGTTTTATACTGGTGAGATGCAGAGTTGCTGATACCCCAGAGTGTTGTGCTGCTATTCAGAGGGACCTGGACAAGCTGGAGAATTGGGCAGTGAGGAACCTGATGAAGTTCAACTGCAAGTGCAGGGAGGGTTCGCCACCTAGGGAGGAATAACCAATGTACCAATGTAACCATGTACCAATACAGGCTGGGGGCTGACTGACTGGAAAGCAGCACTGCAGAGAAGGACCTGGGAGTCCTGGTGGACAGCAGGCTGACCATGAGCCAGCAATGTGCCCTTGTGGCCAAGAAAGCCAACGGTATCCTGGGGTGCATTACGAAGAGCGTTGCCAGCAGGTTGAGAGGTGATCCTGCCCCTCAACTCAGCCCTGGTGAGGCCACTTCTGGAGTATTGTGTCCAGTTCTGGGCTCCTCAGTACAAGAGGGACATGGAGCTCCTGGAGCGAGTCCAGCAGAGGGCTACTAAGATAATGAGGGGACTGGAGCATCTGTCATACGAGGAGAGGCTGAGAGAGCTGGGCCTGTTTAGCTTGGAGAAGAGAAGAATAGAGGGGATCTGATCAATGTGTATAAATATCTGAAGGGAAGGTGTCAAGAGGATGGGCCCAGACTCTTTTCAGTGGCACCCAGTGACAGGACAAGAAGCAATAGACACAAACTGAAACACGGGAAGTTCCATCAGAATATGGGAAAACACTTCCTTACTTTGAGGGTGCCAGAGCACTGGCACAGGCTGCCCAGAGAGGCTGTGGAGTCTCCTGTTCTGAAGGTATTCAAAACCTGCCTGGATGCCATCCTGCACAGGATGCTCTACGTGACCCTGCTTGGCAGGGGGGTTGGATTACATGATCTCCAGAGGTCCCTCCCAACCTCAACCATTCTGTGATTCTGTGATTTTGTGATTTTGTTTCTCAGTCCATTTCTCCTCCCTGCAAAAAGGTCTTGGCAAATGTTTAGAAGAATGGGAGTGTGTATGAGAAATCTACGTTGACCATTGCAGAGTGTTATCTGATCAGTATCCTAAAGAAAAGAAATGCAAGAAGCAAGCTGATTCCCTTTTATAAATTAATGCCTCTTCCTCAAATCTGAATGTCAGCTTGTTTTGGATCACTGGATCCCAAACATTTTTTTTTTATTAATGTTGTATTATCTGTTGACTTCCTTTTTCTTCACTGTCCAACTCTGCAACTGCCTCTGTGAAACCTCTGTTCCTTGACTTTTCTGCTTCTTGGTGCTCTTGCTTGCTGCCAGACTACTTTCTTGCACCACTTGTCTCTCAGCCATGTTGAGTCCTAGAGGAGGTGCAGCAAAAAAAGAACAAGCCATGAAAGAATAGTCCAAAAGCTACAGAGCACAGTAGATAAAGATGGAGGAGTGGGTTATTTGTGAAGTTCAATTCCTCCCTGTTCTTGTAATATATATAAATATATTTTTTGCTCCTACAGCAGCGGAGACTCCAAGTTAACATACCACGCTAACGTTGTACTCCAGGTCTTATCCGTGATGTACGTAAGGTTGCTATCTGCTACTCTAGAGGCATGTCATAGGAATCAAGTACATATTTACTCTCTTGAACAGTAGCACGGTAAAGAAATCTATACTGTTTTTCTGCTGTGTTTTCAATCGTCCACACTTCACTGGGTAAGTGAGTGCAGCAGTGCCCCAAATCCTTGCATGCTCCATGGGCTGCCTGACCTCTGCTTGAAGGACAACCTGTAGACAGCCTGTCTGTCATGTCCATTTGCACACCAAATTGCTCAATATATCTGGACTTCAAGAACACCTCAGAAAAAAAAATCAGTTCGAAACGCAGCATAAGAATTATATCCAGCCAGATTTTAAGAAATGCCTAGAAACCCGCCCCCACTTCTTGCTTTTACATGCCATCCCAGCCAGCAACCAGCATCATACAGCTGTGGGCTACACTTATCCCATTAGGTCTGCTTAGCTCTTTATCTGCCTCTGACAGGATGCACACAGCAACCTCTTGCTGAGTGATTGGTGGAGTTCCGGCCACTTTGAGTAACAGTCTTTGGGACTGATAGCCTTCTGTGCCTGAAGAAATCAAAAATATGACTGGGAAACAACTTGGATCTTAGTTCTGACACTGCCTTCCTATATGACATTAGACATATCAGCATCTTACCTCAGGGTGCTGTGTAGGTGACTGTGGAAAATAATAATGCATCACTCTAAATTCCCTGGAGACTGGCTTAGACATCCAAAGCCCAATTGCCTCAGAGAGAAGACTTAAATTATATTCTAGGGGGTATTAAGCTCTGAGAAATATCAAAGTATTCATGAGGTCTAAGCTGAGGATGCTTGCCAATTCTATTTTGAGAATAAACTTTGCTACCTTTTAAGAAAATAGTTTGGAGTGACACAAAAAGAAATTCTGAGGAAGCCCCTTTTCCTTCCAATCCTTGCTGTAGTTTGTCTGCAGAATGATGCAACTCACCTCCAGAAGACTGTAGTAGAATGAAGCTTGAGGTGAGAGATGTATTGATCAAGGACAATGTGTCTACCTAACAGCTCCAAACAACAGGTTTGCTTAATGTTCCAATATGCTATCTTATTATACGTATCTTATTATTCTTATTATGTTATTATATGTGCATATGTGTAGGGAGTGAGTAACAGCAGTTTTTATAGAAAAATAAATAAATAAATAAATAAATTTATTCAGAAAGATTGAGCATGTTTGAAAGGTATCCTTACCCTTTAAAAAAGTGTTTTCTCTATACTTTCATGGAGCCTAAGGTCAGATTGGGTTCTCAGTAGATTAGAAGGATGAAAATTCAAGGGAAAGACTACTGTGCTGTTTATCAGAGGAAGGAAAGTAGGAACCTGAGATGTCAAGAATGAGAAAAATAGTCATAAACAGATAGATTAGGGGAGTATGAGACAAGTGGAGAACAGGGGAATGTTTAGAGTGACAACAGTTATGGGAAGACAATGGGAAACAAAACAAGTTTCGTGTCCTTCAGCCTAACTTTGTGCTCAGAACAGATTCTAGTGGAGATTAAGTTGCTGTGCTTCACTGATACTGATTGCTATTTATAGACACATTTTTGTCCAAGTTTTGAAGCATTTATGAATTTCTTCTTACATTACAACAAACAATAAAAGAAAACATTTGCTCTCGATGTACAACATTCCATGGAGTTTTAATTACATGGCATTAAAATTAGCATTTGTAAAATGTTTTAAAAAGGTTAATGATATCTTAATTTTTAAGAATGGTTGGTTTTTATTAATTTATTTTATTTTATTTTATTGACATTAAGGATTTTGGAACTTTTTAAAGAGAAAGAGGCTTATGGAAACTTACACAGAGAGAGATATTTTTATTTTTATTTTTTTTTTCAGGTTTTCATCTTGTGTCTAGAAACGACCATCACTGTTCAGAAAAGTAGAGAAATAAAGGCATTTCTATTAGTTGTTAGAACGAATCTTTAAAAACATAAAATCTATCAATTTACTGAGTGTTCTAGCTTATAGGTTTATTTATAAAGTTATTTAACTCTATGATATATAAATTTTTATTCAGGAATTTTTCATCAATATCTAGAATGAATAATGATACAGGCTGTTTTAAGAATCAAAAATAGAATGTTGTGCATTCACCAGGAAATCATTTAGTACTTTTTTTTGAAACTTTCCAATAAAAGAAAGGAGGAGCTGAGTTTATCAGTAACCTGAAATGAAATGAAGCAATCATCCTGAAACTTTCTATGTTTAAATCTTCAGATATTTACACAACCAGAATTTAAGTGAATTATTTAAGCAAATTGTACACTAGCCAAAAGAAAAGCAAAATGATCAGTAGGAGAAAAAAAGCTACAAGGAACAGAGACATAATTTAGCCTGTGACAGGTGATCCGCATCAGCTATTAGGAATTTAATACTATCTTCAAAGTTAGGTAAGATGAGAAAGGTTGAATTTGTCACTGGTTGAGAAATCCATTCTAGCACAATATTTTAGTATCTGAAAGTATTTTGGGTAAGATATTATTCAACCTAAATAGGGAGGTGGGACTGGCAGTAAGAAATCACTGGACCAGTAGACAGGAGGTGTGAGGGGGTGGTGAGAATGACAAAGTTGTGGCAGTGGATGTAAGAAGAGCCAGAAGTAAACGCAGAAATGTAAGATGCATAACAGTGATCAACAGAGTTGCCTTAAGAAGATGAGCAAGATATAGAGCAAGGAGAGTTTAGATGAAAGGATATCTATAATAACTGACAATATGATAAATTAGGAAGAACATGGTTCTTGATTCCTATTTAGGAGATTTATGACCTCAAAGGCCTGAAGGCTCATATTATTATTCCCATAAGGGGACAGAGGTGGAAAAGCCTTATGCCTTATTACTTGCTCTGCTATTACAGAAAATAACTAGACCTATCAACTTATCTCTTGTATTTACAGCAGAAAATTGTTCTGAATATTTTTGGGGAAAAACAGAAAGATGTCTTCTGGAATGATGCCTACTGAATAAATAATGTAATAAACTACTGATAAATCTTTTCACATGTAAAGAGAAGAACGCATTGTTACAGTAGTTTTTATCAGACGTGAGACACATCCAGCTCCTTGGATCATATGTGAACTGCACTCTGGTCTCCTGACTGTACATTCAGAGCCTTGTCATGCTCTCTGCCTGAATTTACCCTTCTAGTTCATCTCAGGTATTATGAGGAAAGAGGCAAGGGTGAGCATAGAAAGAGACAGAAAAGCAAGGAATAGAATGAAACTTCAAGTAAACAAAGGGAAAAGACTGGAAACAATAGGAAAAAAAAAAAGATATGTCTAAAGATTTTTTTTTAAGCCAATGTAAAACAATGTCTTGCCAGTTACAGAAAAGAAGAATTTACCCTTTAGAGAAGCATCTTAAAACTAAGCATGAATTTTCCCTCTGAGCTCCCAGGACTATTAACTGAGCCATGTCATAAATTGTGATACCTTATCACTGTAACTCTTGAATTCCTCTATGCTTTAGGGGTATCTATCAACCCCTAGCACATCTGTTGTGCTTTTGTAGTTTGAGAGTATGAGCACCCTGAAGGCTAGGAACTGAGGGCCAGATTCTCATATAATGTAAAATGTTAGAAATCCTTTGACTACCACAGCACTTCTGTCTCAGTTGCACCACTAAAGATTGGTCTTCATGTTTTCACTTACAGGCTGTCACTCTGCAGGTCATGCATTAGTAATAAACATCACAACAATGACCATCATTTAGAGTTTGAAAGATAATGTGCCATTCGGAAAAAAAAAAAAAAAAACAACTAAATAAATAAATATACTCTGTAGTTACAGCAATTTTTCACTCAGGATTAAAAAAAAAATAAAATTGTTGTATTTGTTGTATGCATGGAAGACACAATAAAAACATGCAGTAATATAGACTTTATTTACACTAGTGTTTAGATGAGTGTCCTGTGTAAATTTCCTAGATGGTTTCCTATTTAAAAATCTACTGTCAAAACATTTTATGATGTTCTGGACTGTCTGTTCTCAGTCAAAAATCTACAAAGCTATTCTCCTCTCCTCACATTATTTATAATGCTAATACAAATAAAGGTCATATAATGCAAAGATCTATAAAATGCTTTATCATAACAATCATATTTGAGAGGTTTATGTGATTAGCATTACATAAAAGTGACCTTCCTTTTAGCGTACTGGTATTGCCCGTCCCAGTGAGAACGACCTCACTTTGAGATATCTTTATTAAATTTCAACAATTTAGAAGACTCCCCTAATTTTATTCTTATTGTAATTTTTGAGAAATAGTAATCTAATGATTGTTCTAATGGTGCTAACATTTCCTTTATGCATCTATAGGTGACCTACCCATACTGTTTACCATGAAAGCAAAATGAAGTTGTCCTCCTCCAGCAGTTTACATTGCAATGTACAGTTTCTGTGCCACTGTTACCATAGTACAACAACTATTTTAAATAGGCTTAGTACTAACTTATATCACTCCATACCTAGAAGGATATACAGTGAAAGACTTCTTTAGAGAGTGCAACAGAATAAACTTGCAGATATATAGCTCAGTTTGTAATTTATTTATTTTTAAATCAAAATCAAAATCCAGCAGAAGCAAGATCCTAACTTGTTAAATCTTCAGATTCTAAAATTCAGCCCTAATATTTACCAACCTATACTTATGTATTGTTCTTCAGCCATTACTCATGAAATATGTGGTCTATGAAAACAAATAATTTAAATGAGAATTAGACCTGAGAAAATAAAAGAAGAATCTCAATAATAGAGGAAGAATTAGTTTCATAGCTCTACATCAGATAGCTCTTTTCTCCCTAAAAGTATACTTTCATTAACCTATTTCTCTACAGAGCAAAGCAGCAATAATTTTAGAGTGCAGTTTACCTTCCAGAGCAACCTAAAAGAGGGACAGAATGGAAGACAACTGTGTAGCTACCTGGAATATAACAGAATTTGCCTCTAGCAAAGGAACATAAGGAGATAATTACACTGAAGGTGCAAACTAATCAATTTAGGGTGATAGCCTGCTCAAATTATTCACATGAACAGCCCAGATGAGGTTATTGAAAATAGTAAGAAGTTGCTGATGAAATGGACAGTAACATTGAAAGATATATGTTCAATGGAGCCAGATACTTGTCCTAATCCACCTTCTGTCCTACTCACGCTAAAGTTCAGATGTCTCATGTAACACTGTTCCTCAGCTGAACCCTGCATGTTATACAAACAACATATGAAATTGTTCTTTCCCCATATATCCAAGGCAACCTGCTGATTTTCCAGATGTTCCCCAATCCGGAAATGTAGAAGCTACCTCCCTGTGCATAAATCCTGAATAAATAAATTTGTATATTTTGGGCATGTGTTCAGCTGCACTCATTTGTTTTGCACATGATGATGTCTTTTGCACTTGTACAACTTAGTGTTTGAGAATGAAAAGGGTCTTGAACATCTCTTTAACAGGGGTCTCTCATGCTCAAAGGGGCCTGGACTATGACACCTTGAAGACAAGGATTGTTTGTATATGGTGCCTGCTTTGGATGAACAGCTCTGCACAAGTTTCTTGTAGATTGGGACTGTGTTGTCTTCCTATTTTTAAATCTACAGTAATATTGAAAGGTAAGATTCATGGAAGTTTTGATCAATTTGTAGAAGCCTTCCTACTCATTTAGAAAGAAAAGATATTGTTTCCCACAAATGGAGCAACTCTGATTTTCTTTCCAAGCAGGTTTACACTAATGTAAGTCAACTCTCCTCAGAAAAGTGATTTACATTATCATATAGAGGAATAGAGTCAATAACTACTGAGACACTTCACTTCTGTGTGCATTTTTAAAAATGCTAGGTAAATAATTCTGAGAAGGGCATAATTATGGACCATTAAAGGCTGCTGCTGCATCAGCTGGGAGAGGCTGGAGGAGGCTTGCACACTACCACAGCTGGGGCATGCAAGTTAAACTTGCTTGCACTGGTCTCCCTACAGAGCAGACATTTGTCCACCAAACAGAAAAAGGTTGTTCACTGGATAAATGAGTTAAGATGACATAGGAGTGGAGGAGAGGGGAAAGCCTTTGAACAATTCATCTTTTCCCAGCTGCCACACTTGAAAAGGGTAGTTACTCCTGCTCTGCTGAAGATACCGATTTGTAACATTTCATAATGGGTAAGATATGAAATAGATTGCCGCTTTCTCAGACATTTGTATGCACTGATCTTCCCTCCCACTTCCTTTTGGCAAGACCAAATCCACTTTCATAAATGTTTAGAAGTTTTTTTGTTTTCTATGTTTTTGTTTTTGTGTGTATGTGTGCACATGTTTTCTGATAATTTAAAAATGATAGATAAATGTGTAGCAGATCAGCAGATATCAACCCTCATAACATCAAGTTTGGAATAAGGCAACCTATCCTGTATTTCATATCTACATTTGTAAGGAAGGAACTGTAATCCCTCTCAGGTAGGTTGTGAGTGAAGTTGAGCAAAATGTTTCAGAAATTATAATCTATTGATTATATTGATTACTTACAACAAACTGATTATACATATAATCCATTGACTGCATATATCTTTAAATTATATGTTGTTCGCCAAAAATACTTGGTGTCACTTCTGACTTTTTCTAATTTTGAATTAATAATTTCAGATGAAAAGGAATGTTTTAAAAATGAAATAAAAATGAATTATTTGCAAACAGATGGCTGTGAAACATGAAAAATACTTAGAATTTTAACTTTACATTTTCCTTATTTAGGAAAAAAAAAAAAAGAATTAAAGATGGTATAAACCCCACTCATAATCAGAAAAACTCAACTGTTGTCAAATACAACAGTATTTAGTAGAGCTGAAAATATTTTTTTTTCTTTCTATGCTGTTTGGCTGCTAAACTAAAGGGAATCAATTACTTGTTCAATGTTCCTTATGATGATACACTTCACCAATGAGAAGAGAAAAACACATTAAGTACAATGTAATTATTAACAGAAGTCAATGCATATTAATTATCTGAAAATAAGCAGAAGTTATTTTTATGTAGTTTGGTGTGTGTACAATTCTAAATCTTCAAGGAGATTTCAGAGTTTATGTTAGAGATTTAATCACTTTTTTTAACAGATAAGGGTGATTAGAGATAATATTCAGCTGCTCCACATTTTCTTTAAACTTTGATTTGTCATTAGAAGACAAAAAAAAAAAAAAGATCGAAAATCAGTTTTACTCCTGAATACTTCTGTCTTTGGTATTCATTAAGAAAATGTGTACGTGCCTTGGAAAATAAAGTTACCCCTGACATTTTTGTTCTTTGTGAAAATCTGATATATTTTAAACAAACGTAAAAGTGATATAAGTTCTACTACTTTAATTGTTTTTATTCTGTCTATATTATGTATACTTTGTAGATGTATTAAATTGAAAAGACATGGGAGTAGTAAGTGCATTCTTTTCTTTAAAAGAGGCATCATTCAGATTTTTTCCACATAATAATCAAGTTTTCAGATCTGCTTTTAAATATTGGTAGTTTTAAATTTCAGTGAGAAACAAAGCACTTTTCAGTATGTTAAATATTTTCTTGATTGTCTGAAAACGTGATTCCTGATGGAGGAAAAAGTAGAAATGAAAAAAAAATCTTCCGTAATTTGGAACATTTTTGAAAATGCCTCATCTGGAATTTATTGGCTACTACTATATTCTTATTGATTTCAGTGTATTTTGAGGGACATCTCAAGACCTTTTAAAAGACTAGATTTGCTGTGTCAGCACTGATGTTTCAGCTGCGGTGGCAGGCATAGCCAGAGCCTGCTGGGATGCCACATGCCTCAACACATTTACTGACTTCACATACACATATTGACTTCAAGCATTTTTCAAGTGAAGTTCTTCCATTACTTCTACTACTATTTTTTCCATAAGGTCACTTTCTGAAACGGAAAATTTGTTCTTGCAATGACTATTTCTTTAAGTACCCAGTTCATATTTAGCTAGCAGTATAAAATTTTCTGTATTATATCTACCTATATATATATATATAAAAAAAAAAGTTACAGAAATTGAAAACACCAGCACTGCATATAAAAGTGGGCATTTAATAATTTCAGTCTGAAAGAGATACATCAGGTCACATTCAAAAATTTTGCCAACAGCTATCTCTTGAAACATTATTACATTTAAGATGAACGAGTACAGAACTGGTATTTGAAGAACAAGGCAAAATTAGATGAGTAGACCAGGTGTTTGACATGAATGGTATACCATTCAGTAGCTCAGTGGTTTTACTAATCATTTATATATATATATATTATACTAGTAATCTAAATGTTTGTTATTTTCAATATACCCTTTAGTAGCTTTAAAAACTATTGTTAGCTTCCAGGGTGTGATGGAATATGCAAATCATCTGATGGATAGTTTTGTTCTACAGTCCAACTCTATATTTCCTTCTCACACTAAACTATGTCTCTGTGTGTGCCTTCAGAAAAAAATTCTGATCCACAGACTTCAGTGGAGTTTTGCCATGGAGTCTGATGGGATTATATTTTCCAGGAATTTATACCTGATTAATGATTGTAACAATGAAACAGAACAAGTTGCTGACCTGCATGAAAAAAATAAAACAAAACAACTAATAGTAGATGAGTGATCAACAATATCCCTGGCTACTTATTTTTTAAAGAGCTGTTCTACAGCTCTAGATGTTCACAGAGATATGTGTCTTTTTTATGAGTATCTAGAACTTCTGCCTCAGTTTAGCTTTTACATTAGATTTTTCAGAACATCTCTTCAAATTACAACTACAAGGGCTGCTACCCTAGAGTTTGGCTTGATTTCAATGCAAATGATCTTTAGATATATGTTGAGTCCATGATTTATAATCAGAGGAATTAGAATGTATTATTCATTCCCACTGCAGTTTTGATTGTATTCTTCTACTAAGGTTCTACAAAACATAGAAAGATCCTTAGAGGAACTTTTTGGCCACAAATGAGGAGTGGTAGAACATGAATAAGTATACCTTTGTATCGTACATCTGGATCACTCCAGAAATGATCCAGTTTACAATGAAATAGAAATGGCTTGACTCTGCTTTAGCTGCTAGTAAAAAAAGTTAACCTTATAGTGCTGAACCTTTTGAATATTATTAGAGCAAAATATTTTCAATTTAGAAGGGTCTGCCTTACTTTCTGTAAGTGACTATTACAATTTAGTAGCCATTTATTTCAGCTTTATTTTACTTTCAGCTACAAATGAACTGTTCACTTAAACTGACATAAATTTACTGCACAAAGTGGAAAACAATGAACCATTTGCTGCAAAGAAATGTAATATTACAAGTATATATATATAAAAAAAACAAACACCTTTTAGTGTCAGATTTATTAAAAACCTCATGTGTTTATCAAAATACCAATCAGCTAACACCAGCCACTGAAAGGGGATAAAATGAATCATCTTTGAAAAAGTACTTTTGGTTTGGATTTCACTGTGCTTAACAGCAGATTTAGAGTAATGACTCAAAAGATGGACATTCCTGGCATTCACTCATTCTTTTGTTTTAGAAACACTGGGTTTGCCTGTGCCAAAGGAACACTGACTTTTTCTCAAGCCAGAAATTAAGGATGAGAAAGTCTTTGAGCCTGGGTAACTTACTGTTTAGATGACCAGAACCAGAGCATTAGGCAAATGCACACAGACTGTCTCCATCCTTTTGGTACTCTGATGTTTTAAAAGGAAAGAGTGATTCAATTATCCACTCTCAAAAGGGACCACAGACTTTTTATATATCTATGTGACAACTACCAGGCTATGAATTTCAATCGCATGGAGATGCCTAATTGGATGGGATTTAGGTTTTCTTGCATTTCTAAATTTACTTGAATGTCTTAACCGCACAAACCATTGGCATATTGGGTCTCTTTGAATTCTACAAAGATTGTGTCAGCATAGAACCACGCTTACATCTGGTAAGCACTGGTGGTATGTTTCTCCAGCACAAAATGTTAACTGGCCTTGAAGTACAGACTTTATTTGCTTGTGTGGCATTGAAGTAATGGTGCTGTTTTCAGTCCAGGGACATTTAGGCAGCTCTAACATGCGGGTTTGTGCACTGTGCTTTACTGTGCATAAAAAATACAACTTACAAGCAGAAGTAGAAGGTGTGTTCAAATTCAGGAAGCCAAATTACTTAAGGTGTGAAGTTAATCCCTGATCATCACAATACTTAAGTTTCTTAGTGGATCCAGGCCTAATATTGTGGTGATCTTCATTATTTTTATATAATTTTGTTGGGGGAAACATTTTTAATAATCAACGGCCTGCCTTCACACTTTTGTCAGAAATTTGATGGTGTATATATAGACATTAACAGAGAGACAATGATGGAGATCTTTTTTTTGTCCCATTCATAAAAAAACATTTGAATTTCAATATAAAACAAACATACACAATATTATTAATACCTCTCCTTTTTACAGAACTTGAAGAAAAATCATAAAATAGACTTTATCATGCATTAAACACTTTTGATGGACCTGAACCTTTGAAATGGAAAGTCTTGTACTAAAATCTGGCTTCTCATCACACTTAAAAGTAGTCACGTTTGGGTAAAATAGTGACACTACGTATGTTACAAAATAAATGAACAAGTAAAGAGCTCTTGCATCCACTGATCTTTGACTTATGCAGTCTTAAGATTTTTTTCAGAGCACAGAAATAAAATTAAAAAAAAAAAAAAAGAGCTAAATTAATTATCTGTCCATTTTGCTTTCTTCTACTGTCTTCACAGCTTTGATTTCTTCATTATGTTTTCTTAAGTGCAATACCTAGCAATTCATAAAGCCCAAATGCTGGTTGTTAAACAGAAAACAAAGTGAGACAATATCTCTTATTGAACTTATTGGGAACAAATGCAATATAAAACTAACACAATATAGTTTTCTGATCCTCAGTGCAAGAGACTATCAGATCCCAAAGCCTGTCTCCATTTCACACCATAAGCATCTTAAAGTTAGTTACTCCATCGACTTTAGTCAGGTATGCTCCCTTTTTATTCAAGGAAGAGAAACTGATACTTCAAGAGTAAAAAGAACTGGCACCCTTATGAGAAGCCTTATCCCTTCTTCAGTTAATGAAAACTTCTGCCATTTACCTAAAATATCCATACCTACATCTGTAATCCAGTACAATGAACGTGACCTGAGATGAATCCCAAGCTAAAACCTAAATCTAAATGCTTAAGTATGCCGTGAAATTATATATTACCAAGCTTATTTACATTTCTTTTTATGTAGTTCTGGGATATTGGCTGAAAAGACAAGCAGCTGCTCCTTCAACCAAGTTACAAGCATAAATCACGTACTAATTAATGTACCATGAATCATGTGTCACATCTATTGACAAACCTGTGCCTGCCTGTATGGATGGGGCTTTGATGGAAACTTCTGCCGCAGTTTCTATTTTGAGACATTCAAAGATTTGCTTCAAGATTGCTAGGCACATAAAAGCTTGAAACTTGATTTGATCTTGAGAATGACAGAGACTGACTCATTAATCTGTTTAGGAGCCTCTTGAGTTCTTTGTTTTGTTATAAACTGAATTGTCATGAAAAGGAAGAGAAATATGATTTTAAAGCTGTTAAAGAAGTTAAAACAATAACTAGTGCAACTAGTGCTTAGTTAATTTGATTTGAAATTATTACGGTCTTTCTATTACTTTGATTTATTTATTTATTTATTTATTTTGTGTGTGTGTGTGTGTGTTTAGCATTCTGGACATTAGCTCACTGAATTTCACTCCACTATTGTGCTGATTTTGTAAAGTATATTGTAAGCCCTAAATCTAGGTGTTTTTTTGTTGTTGTTGTTTTTCAAATATATTTTTTGTCATATGAGTCAATATAGAATGTCTGATTATGAAAGCAGAAATATATCCAAACCATGCAAAATTGCAGCTCCTGACATGAGCATAGAATTACCATAGTTGCTTAGGAAAACAAGACTCTTTGTGCAAAAAAAAAGTTCAAATTTATAATGGTAATTAGTGTAGTAAAACATGCAGATTTATAATTTTGCCAATGTTTTGTGCATTGGCCCTGGGACTCTGCATGTTTCGAAAACTGGTGCTGAATATTTATACTAGATATACAGACTTATAAGGATAATTCTGTTCACTATTTAAGGGCTGGAATTCATTTATAATGAACAGTTATACTTTTATAAAAGCACATTTTATGTAAACGTTACAATAATATTGGATAAATTCTTTCTGTATTCAGTCCCAGACCCATGATAACTCTTTTTTTTATTTTTTTTTATTTTTTTTTATAAGATACCCTTTTTATTTCATTCCTGTAGTCAGCAATTGCAGTAGAACCTACTACATTCCTTCAACCTTTTTTGTGACTTCTGCGATCTCATATGCACCAAGATTTCAGAAGGGCAGTTGACTCTTGCTTTTGTCAAGAGTATCTATGGTATTTCTTAACGGTCTTTCACCAGACCTGTTTACTATCTAAAAATGAATTTTTGGAAAGTTTATTTGTACTGCATATGCATCAATGTACGCAATGACTTACCACTAGATTACCCAGCAATTTGCTACTGTAGTAGATTGCTTTGTTTCTTAGGCAAAATACGTTTTCTAAAAAGGTAAAATCAAATTGTACAACAAGTAAAAAGAAAAAGGGTAAAATCTGTCTGTATGATAGTAAATTTCTTAGGGTTTGTCTGAAGATATGAACTGACATGAAGACATGATCAAGCAGACATGATCAAGCATCCTGTGAAAAGACACAGCATAACAGAAAAAAAATGCCTCTCCTGACAGGGGATTTGAAAAAGAATGAGATACATTTATGCTACAGACAACTCATTTAAAGTACTTTTGGACTGTGTTTAAATACTGTTGTGACGGACATGTTACAAGATACTTAAAAAAAAAGAATTCATAGACCTCCCTACAGCCTATCAAGCACTGGTAAAAACTTGAAAGGTGTGTAACTATAGCTGCAAATCCTTTTCAAAAAATATTATCACATAACTAATATGTGAATTATTTAATACGAAAAATTTGATAAGAAACTGTACCCCCCCACCAGTGTAGCATTTCTCCAGAATTTACATTTTATTTGGATCAAGTGAACACTATCCATCTCTTTTCACAGATTAATCTCTGAACATAATGCACAGACTCTGATATGGTAAAATGATTCTGTAATACTTAGAAATAATTCAAGGATGTGTACAATACAAAAAGAGAAACAGACTTAATTAACTCTGAGCAATCTTCTGACAGGAAAAAGCTTGTTAACTGTATTTTCAAATGCTAATCCACAGTTCATTATATTTAATTTAACTAATTATGTCACACAGAAGGTACTTTTAGCATATATGATATTTTGTTCTATTACCTTTTAGCTACACAAATAAATGCTTCCTTTGATTAATTTGGTTAAAATTTCCTAAAGAAAGCTCTATGGACATAGTGCTTTCAGTAGTGTTTTAAACCAACATTAACAATTGAAAGATGCATTCTATCATCCCTTGATGTTTAAAGATTTACAGTAGATCATACATATGACAGCTAGACTTTGATAATAGTGACTAATTTAGATTTCAAAGAAAAGAGGTGTGAACATATAATTTAGACAATTCCAAATACGAGCAAACTCTTTGATGATCAGGGTAACACTGATATAAAACGCATTCATCATTTGATGTGAAAAAATTGTAACAACCTATGTTACTTAATCCTTTGAATTTGATAATTCAAAGTTTTCATAATTACCGTAATTAAATGCAATTTAATTGCAATTATTGATCCTGGGAATTATTTTATAATTTTTCATTGCTGCTTCCTAAAAATTGCATTTGAGAAGTGATTTTCTTAATTAATAATTGTATAACTTTAAAAACAAAACAAAACAATAAAAAAACACAGTTTAAAAAGACTTTTACAAAGCTATCCTTGATCTGTCTGGATTCTCAAACAGCAATTACAGTTTATATTCCCTAAGAAAACCAGTTACCTTAATCCCCCCAAAATCAAGGGGGAAGCTTCTTTTGTCCTTGTAGATCTGTGCCATCAAAATCTAAGTCCCACTAACATTTAATGAAATGTACTCTTAAGGATGTGATTCAGAGATGTGTCTCCGTTGTCACCTCTTGTCCAGCAGTTACAGATGTTCTCAAAACTGTTTTTACTAGCACCTGAGTGCTTCTTGTCCCCCTCATGGGAACGCAGAAGGGCAGGCAAAACTTTTGCTGGTCTTGTAGGAGAGGGCAATTAGAAAGGCCACCTTCACAACAAAAGCATTTGGCTTGGCTTTGGCATTGTTCACCTTAAATCTCAGAAGGACTGCTTCACTGCAGTCTTATGCTTGAATTTTCCACCTTTTATCTAAATGTCCTCTCCTGTCTGATTTTCAGTTATTTAAACTAGAGCTTAGATTTCTCTTGTGGGAGCAGTTCTTTTGTTTAAGCAATTATCTAATGACTGACACAGAGGTTTGAACTTGGGTTACCACTCCTCAGGGAAATGTGTTGGAGCTGTACCATAAGCTTGTCCTTCACTCTTTATTACTTACAGAAAAAGGAACAGATCCATCAAGCAAGAAACTGCAGCTCATGGAGGCAAAGTCACCTGCCTCCTGCTTAGGCAACAGTTTTTTCAAGGCCCTGTTTCAGGTCAGGTGAGCAGGGAGAAGCTTGTGTCTCCCTCATTTCTTATGGATACTCTTTCCTCTATAGGTTTTTTAAAAATAAGAAGGGAATCTTTTTTCTCAATACTAGGTTGATGGCTGGGAGGCACAGAACTAGTGGCTGAAGACACTGGGAAGAGGGAGGTATTACTGAGCTGACTTGGCTACCCATATTTCCTCTCCACTATTTTCACTTGCATTTAATTCCACACAGCTAAAGCTGTTTTTCATGCCACGTGTTTCCAGGAGGCCTAGGTTTTTAACTTTTAATATGTGGTATTTGCTGCTCAGAGCTTCATGGCATTGTAAGATGACAGTGAGGCCACATGGTTCTAAGCAGACCATGCCAAATACTCTTGATTGAAACACCTACATCGCTTTCTGCAAACAGATCTTAAATGACATCATACTATTACAAAATCTAAGTTCAGAGATTTGCCCAAGCTCATTCAAAAACTCTGCATCAGGGAAAAACATTCCCCTGATTGCACCCTCTCTTTCTAAATGATGGACCCATCAGCAGTTTGTAAGTCACTCAGGCCAACGCTTATTAACAAATATGTTCCTGAAAGAATCACAGTGAATTATGAAGCTTACTTGCAAGGGGCTTATGCAACAACTGAAGCAGCCATCAGACTAAGGTATCAGACTTCAGAGGAAATGCAAAGACACACTAACATAATGATCTTGAAGATTTACATAGCACTGAACCTAAGTTTGCTAGTGTCAGACACAGCTGCCTCCCTCCCTCCCAGTTTCTCTTGCCTTCATTCCCAACTACTTAAAACGATCAAACAAACAAACAATACCCAGCCCTCACAACAACCATTGCAAAAACACAGTGCTGACTTCCTCTCTGGAATTCCTAGATAATTTGTCCCCAGACCCTAATTTACTTACACTCAGTTTACCTTTAATAATGATAAGAAGTTGATATAAACTTTGTAATAGGATCTGCTCCTGGGAATTTGCATTTTGTGTTAGAACATGTGACAGCTTGTTGTAAAAGAAACTGCAAAAATCCAAACAGGCCAATAAACTTGGAACTGTACTCCTGAGTGCAAATTCAGTTTTTGAATTGAAGAGCAATGTTAGTTTAGAGTGCATCATTCTTGTTTGCACTCTCTCTGATGGACAGTTTGTTTTTTCATCTGGCCAACATTTTTGTTTTTAACATTTATGAGGCACTCCAAGAGCTCAAGGATAGGACATTTTTATAAATAAAAAATGTGTTTGTATAATTACTAGGCAGAAGACATAACTACTTCTGGGTTTAGCTTATTTCTTTTTCAATGCACACATAAGGTCTGCATTTTTCCTTTCCATATTTGTTTAATGGCTAAAGCTCCATTTAGAATCTTAGTACATGGACACTAATTCAAAAGATTCCATAGTGAGGCAATATCAATAGAAAATGTTACCTCTGTATGTTTCTCTTTAAATGTCTGGCTGAAAAACCTTCTGCATTCTGTGGCATTCTGTACAAGGCTTGGTAAATTTAAAAATTGATGGGTTGGATGCTTTAACTATAAAAATAAAGTCTTAAGGCATTAGATAAGACTGATGTTAGCCATTTAAGGCTGTGGCCTAAACAGCTTATTTTCTTATTTCTGCCATAAAATTTAGATGCAGATGAAATGCTGAATAGGGATGGCAGGTCCTTACTTTTGGACTAACATTAGAGCAAAAATAAAAGAATGAACTTTGGATATTTTTTATGGACATTTGTTGTACTTGTTGTTAAACTTAAAATCAAGCATTTAAACCAAGTATCTTTCTTTAGCAAAACAAGCAAGACGCAGTGGTGTTCTTTACCTGCATCTTAATGATGACACACTACAACAGCTATGCAGCATACAGGAAAGCACATTCAGTTTACCTCTGCTTTATGAAATCATAGAATGATTTGGGTTGGAAGGGACCTTAAAGATTATCTAGCTCATGGGCAGAAACACCTCCCCCCTAGACCAGTTTGCTCAAAGCCTCATCCAACCTGGCCTTGAATAGTTCCAGGGATGGGGCATCAACAGTTTCTCTGGGCAACCTGGTCCTGTGCCTCACCACCCTGAGTAAACAATTTCTTCCTTGTATCTAAAGCTTTTTAGTTTAAAACCATTACCCCTTGTCCTATCATTACACTATCCAACAAAGAGTCCCTCACTGTCTTTCCTGTGGCCCCCTTTATGTGCTGGAAGGCTGCTATGAGATATTCCCAGAGCCTTCTCTTCTCCAAGCTGAACAACCCTAACTCCCTCGGCCTGTCATCATAGTAGAGGTGTTCCAGCCCCTTGATCACCTTTGTGGACTCCTCTGGGTCCTCTCCAACAGGTTGTATTCAGTTTACATGAGAAGGTTTTGGTAGCTGGGGGCTGGAGGGGTGGCTTCTGTGAGAAGAGTCCATAAGATGTCCCATGTCAGAAAAGGACCCAGTTTCAGCCAGCTCCAAAAGGGACCCACCACTGGCCAGAGCCGAGCCAATAAGCAATGTTGCTTGTGCCTCTGTGAGAGCAGATTTAAGAAGGGAAAAAAAACCTGCTGCACCACAGCAGCTGGGAGAGTGAGGAGTGAGAACCAGCCCTGCAGACCTCGAGGTCAGTGCAGAAGGAGGGCAGGAGGTGCTCAAGGCACACAGCACAAGTTCCCCTGCAGCCTGTGGAGAGGCCCCTGGTGGAGCAGGCTGTCCCCCTGCAGCCCATGGGCACCACATGGAGCAGATCTCCACACTGCAGCCCGTCGAGGAACCCCCGGTGGAGCAGGTGGATGTGGCCTGGAGGAGGCTGCGGCCCATGGAGAGCCCCCGCAGGAGCAGGCCCTGGGCCGGAGCTGCAGCCCGTGGAGAGGAGCCCACGCAGGAGCAGGGGGTCTGGGGGGAGCTGCCGCCCGTGGGGGACCCGCGCTGGAGCAGTTTGCTCCTGGGGGATGGACCCCGTAGTACGGAGCCATGTGGGAGCAGTTCCTGAAGAGCTGCTGCCTGTGGGCAGCACCTGCAGGCTCAGTTCAGGAAGGACGGCATCCCGTGGGAGGGACCCCACGTGGAGCAGGAGCAGAGAGGGACCGTGAAGGAGCGGCAGAGATGAAGCATTAGGGACTGACAGCAGCCCCCATTCCCCAGTCCCCTGTGCTGCTGGGGGCAGGCGGTAGAGGAGGTGAATGGGGGAAGGTGTTTTTAGTTTGCTTTTAGTTTCTAACTGTTCTAGTCTGACTGTGATAGTCTGATAGTGATAGGCAATAAATTATATCAATCACCCCATGCTAAGTCTGTTTTGCCCATGGCAGTAATTGGTGAGTAATTGGTGGTCCTGTCCTTAACCCATTAGCTTTTTTCATCATACTTTCTCCCCTTTGAGGAGTTGGAATGAGAGAGTGGTTGTGGTGGAGCTTGGCTGCCCAGCTGAGTAAAACCACCACGCAGGTCCATGTCCTTCTTATGCTGGAGGTCCCAGAACTGAACACAATACTCCAGGTGGGGTCTCAAAAAAGTGGAGTAGCAGGTTGTTCAGTTAGTGTTCATACTTTGCTGTCCTGTAAAAATACCCCATTAAAAGTAGGCATTCAAAAGTGAGGTGCTATGGAGGTCAATGAGTTAATGTGCATCAAGCCACATGGTCCTGACTATTAAAAAATTAGCAAGACAAATTACCTTGGAGGAATATGTTTCAACTGTGACAAATTTAGTCCATTATGAATCCATGAAATTTTCTCACACTCAAAAATTCCTTCCACTGTACAAAGAAGTTGCTCCTTCTACTTCCAGTTCACAGTCTGCTCACTGCTTTTATAGTAAGGATGGCTACAGTCTGAGGCCTTAGCAGAAATTTTGACTCCTCTTTTTCTAGTCTTACTCGTTTCTCTCAAAGATGTTTCCCTTCTTAGCTTTACCACTATCACCCTTTGAAGCAATGAGTTCAAGCTGATTTCTGAGTTTTTAGGTAATCACAAGGAAAGGAGAGGAAATGAACAAAGAAGTGTCAGAAAGTGTAGTAGAAGGGTGGGAAAGGTACAGGAAACAGGGTTAGGATTTTGTTTTAAGGGTTGTGAAGCATGCAGTAGGGTGGAGAACTCAGAACAAGATAAGATTATTTTTACGATAAAATCTGGGCCCACCTCTAAATCTTTAGATTGAGGGTGGGGGTAATGAAGCCATTAGTGAAAGTGGAAGGGAAAGGCTTCAAGGTTTCAGCAACAGGGGAGTAGAAAGATGCAAAATGAAGGAGTACAAAAAGAAACCTTGGGCTTTCTTCTAGACTGAGGCCTGCCTTCATATCTAGATACAAATTCAAGGATCTGCCTTGCTTCAGCTTGTTGGATATTGAAGGTACGTGATTAGACATTTATTTTTTGGATTATGTAAGAAACAAGACATGTTGTTTGAGGCCAAAAGCTTATTTGATGCTACACTTGATTAATTGGTAGGCTGGGATGAATACATTTTAAGATTAACTTTGTTTTCCTTCTTTCCTGTGGCATTATGTCAAGGTTAAAATGTACCACTGGCTTTTATTAATTTCGTTTTTTCTGGTGTAATTTGTGTATCCAAGTTAATCTGTAAATGGGTTGTTATAATCTGGTTTGGTGCATCACCTTGATAGTGACTTTTGAAATGTACTAGTTAGCACAAATTCTGTTGAAACTTTTTTATGCAACTGATGTTTTGAAATCTCTGAAACTAGATAGTGCAATCTGGTGCAGCAATTCATTTTTATCCTGACACCCAGTAAAAAGGATGATCTTTAACTCAGTATAGCTTTGACTGAGGAGGATTTGCAATGATTTACACCAGCTTACAAACCAGTCCTAACTTCTTAGCCTTGTAACTGCAAGTTCAGTCATTCTAGGAAAGATGACATAATTGTTTCTATTCTACCGTCCGTTTCCTGAAAACCTTCTGAACAATCTGTCATCTTCTCAGAATAAATAATCCGGACACAGAGCATCATCTTTCACCACTTGATTTTTGTGCAGAAAATAAGTTCTGTGTAAACTGAGTTACAAATTCGACATAATACAAAACACTAGCAATCAACATGTTGTCTGACATAACACTGTACATAAGAAGGAAAGTGTTATACCATATTTCAATGAGCTTTAATAAAATCGGATTCAAATATTTCAGCAGTCTAGTGAGCCACAAAAAGAATACATTTTTCCCACTGGAAAAAAAAAAAAAGCGGTGTGTGTATGTGTTGTAAAGAACTTCAGCAGTGAAAGGACTAAAAAGACAGAAAATCCCCATTTGCCAGTGAAACTACTCTCACTCAGGACAGATTTCCAGCTGAAATTACATTTGAATTGACACCATTACAATTCACACAGAAATGCCCTCTATATATGCACAGCAAACTTTAAGCAATGGTAATAGACAAAAAACACTCAATGGCCTTCTTTCCTTGATTTCAAAGAAACTATAACAAAGCGAAATATCACTGGATCTTTCAGAAATGAGGTTACACTAAGATAACTGCTTTCAATGTATGAAAATGTAACTTTTTTTTGGTTTTTTAATTCTATGCTCACCATCTTCTTAGCTACTTTTCTATAGGGAAATAAAGTATGTGCATTTGAACTGAGTGATGCCCATTAACAAATGGTGCTATCTCTGAACAAGAAGGGTCAAAGCAGAAAAAGAAAAAAAAAAAAGTGGAGGTGAAATAAGCGGCAGAGAACATACTGGGTAGAAAATATGAGTAAAAGACCAAAGGCAGAAGACAAGGGTTACAGAAAAGGAATAAAGAATGATGGGGATGAGAGAAGTAGACTGCGGAGACTGGAGAGTAGTACCAACTGTGAAAGATGTGATTGTGACAAAATCCTTAATGCCTCTTGCAAAAACCTTACAGTTCAGACTGGAGATACCCAAATGTGCGATTTGCTTGCTTCTGAAATTATATTGGGCAAGCAGACAAAATGTTATACTTTAGCCAGTAAAACTGTTATTTTTTCTAAGACGCGATGTAAACCTCTTAATGTCTGGGATCCTGGATGCTAGTAAGTCAAATTATGTGCTTGTAGTACAATAAAACAATGTTTTTATCCACACTAACTAACATAAAGAAGAAATGGGGTTTGTAGAGTAGCAACTTAAAAATATCTTGGGGAATTCCAACATTCTGCCTATATATATCTGAAGTGTGTATGCAGCAGTAAATCGTAGCTGGTAAAAGAAATACATCTTACTAGATAGTAATGATTACCCGTAGCAAATTCAGCATCATTTTGTATTTTATTCAATACATATTACTTTTTTTTTTTTTTTTTTTTCACAAAAGGGTGATTGTGAGTAGTCAGCATGGATTTATGAGTCACTCCTAACCAACCTGAGATGACTGGCTTGGTGGATGTAGGGAGAGGGATTGATGTAATTTGTCTCAACTTCTGTAAGTCTTTCAGCACTGTATCCCATAACATCTTCCTAGAGAAACTGATGAGGTACAGGCTACATAAATGAATGGTTAGGTGGTTTGAAACCTAGCTGAACTCCTGGCTTCAAAAGGTTGTGATCAGTGGCACAAAGTCCAGCTGGAGGCCAGTGATATACTCCAGTGGTTGACACTGCAACTGATATGCTTTAGCATCTTCACTAATGACCTGGATGATGGGACAGAGTGTACACAAAGCAAATTTGAAGATGGTACAAAACCAAGAAGAGCTTGATGAACCATATGGTTATGCTGCCATTCAGAAGGAGCTTAGCAACCTGGAGGAAAAGACACATAGGAAGGAATAATTGTGCACATTGGTACAGGCTGGGGGTTGACTGTCTTGGCAAACAACTTTCCAGAAAAGACCTTCATGGTCTTGGTGGACCTGGTGGTCTTGGTGGACCTTGAGCCAGCAATGCATCCTTGTGGTGAAGGCCAGAAGCCTCTTCTGGGCTGCATCAGGAACAGCACTGTATCACTTGCAGGTTGGGGGTATGATCCTTCCCCTCTCCTCAGCACTCCATGGCTGGAGTGCTGGGCCCAGTCCTGGACTCTTTGGTACAGGAGGGGACATGAACATACTAGAGCAACTGCAGCAAAGAGCCACAAAGGTGATGAAGGGCTTGGAGCTATGTGGAGAGGCTGAGAGAACTTGGATTGTTCAGCATGGAGAAGAGAAGGCTCAGGGGGATCTTATCCATGTATACTTGATGGGGGGAGTAAAGATGATGGAGTCAGACTCTTCTGAGTGGTGCCCAATGACAGACCATGAAGCAATAGGCACAAACTGAAATAGAGGAAATTCATTTAAACATAAGAAAAAACCTTTCCACTGCTGGGGTACACACCTATAAAAGAATATGGCTCTAACATAGAATAACATATATTCTACAATACATAAATATTAAAAGGATGAAAGTATGCAATGATTAAACCTAGATCAACACCCCATGCTCATTAGATCTAACACTTCAGTTGTACATTTCTGTCAGTTTTTTCAGGACTGTCGATTCCATTTAAACATCCTAAGAAACATGCACTTATCTGCTAGCAAGCCTGGGTTTGCTTTGGGTGTTTGAAGAATGAAGTCTTCCATTTGTGCTCAGAGAGAAAAGGAAAGCTGTTCTTTGTCAGTTGACTTCATCCAGACTGAATGATCATAAAGAATTTGCTAGCATTATGGAGAATTTAAAAGAACTGTTGCATTTCTAACTGCCCTTGAAGCCAATCCAAAAGATGATATCATTCATATCAAGGTTCTTCTACATACATGCACACAATAATGGTGAGACTTTACAAAGCAGGTTAGTTTCAAAATGCAAAATTTCTGTTTATTACTTTTTTGACAGACTTCTTTTTCCTTTCCTCCCATTTTTAGTGAGGAAAGTGGACAAGAATGTACCCCTTCCTCTCACCCCTGCTGCTTTCAGCATAGCTGTTGTTTTCTTCATGATCATTTAGTAGAGGTCAGGAA
This sequence comes from Cygnus atratus, assembly GCF_013377495.2. Classification (NCBI taxonomy): domain Eukaryota; kingdom Metazoa; phylum Chordata; class Aves; order Anseriformes; family Anatidae; genus Cygnus; species Cygnus atratus. The sequence goes on from NC_066362.1 coordinate 25,202,115, forward strand.
ATAAGGAAGAAGGAGAAAATGGAAGGTCATGCAAAAATGATGAATAAATCTTCATTCGGATAAATAAAATTAAATCTGGAAGGAAAATAACAGATGAGTGTCCTGTAAATCCCCCAAGGTCTACTGGAAAACAAGACTATAATTCCTAGGGGACATTCTTATGAATCTCTAAAAGATAACATATGCTATCCAAATCTAGTAAAGCGATTTCTAGAATCTAGCAAAGAGCTTCTAGAGAGGTTAAAAGTTGTTTGTGCTTCTTTGTTTTGTTTTCTTTATCATTTAGTTTTGTTTTTCAAGACTGAAACCACACATTTTATCCCAAAAGGAATCCATAATGAAAGATTATGTCCACTAAGCAAATCAACTTTAAAAAGTGAACAAAAAACCACCAAACAATTTTCCCCTCAACCTTTTTGTTTGGTTAAGCAGTGAATTGGTTAGAAGATTTTTGACAGCAGTTCCATGTCTGGAGTACAACATATAGCTCTGATCTTGTACTGTATGACAGTGCTAAATTCAGCAGTTATATTGTTTGAGATTTTTTTTTATCTGTCTATTTATTTTCTAGAACATTGAAGAAAAAAATTAGGAGGACGGTCAAAGAATTAAGAAACAAACTTTCTGGTGCAGTGACTTCCCTATGTAGTGCCATTCTACTTAGCAGTATTAACAGGCAAGGGAGAGGGTCTTTCTGAGTGAAACTCAATGAATGTTTTTTAATCTTTTAAAGCTTGTGCATTATGTCTCCACTTTCACATCTCAGAGTAAACAAGGTTAAGGACAGATTTTCAGTGAAACATGTTTTTAAATGCCATAATACTTTTATAAGTAAATAATTAATAAACAAATAAAACATTTAAAGACTAGGTTGTTAGCCCTGCAGTGTGCTTGGATAGCATCTGCAGTAGATGGAATGTACCCTACCTGTGGACTTAGGGTACAGCTGTTCTTTCTGTGTCCTTGCTGCTGATCTTTTCCAGTGAACAGAGACCATACCCAACCTCAAGCAATAAATTTCAAATTTATTAGCTGGTATAACTGTAGGTAAAGAACGCTTTTGCTTTTTTGTCCTTTATTTCCTTATTTTAATTTACATTTTCAGAGGAATTAGAACAAATTGAAACAGGGCACTGCATCATACTCCATCTGCCCAGGACCAAGATCAGACATCAGACTTCATAGGGCAGATGTGAGACACATCAGGTACTGCTGGAAGATACTCAGACGCTTGGTGAACAAGCACAAGGCAACCTTATATGGAACAGAAACATAGTCAGCAACTCTAGTGAAAGGAGTAGTGCCGACTGCTTCCTGGAATGAGGAGTAAGCACAGACCAGAACTGAACTTTGCCAGTCTCTTTTTAAGAGATAATAACCCTAAAGCCATACAAAAATCCTTTATTTTCTATGAGCGTTTTTACTGCATTGTCAACTTTCATAGCCCTAATTAGTGCTGTGTTAACAAGCCATTGCTAAAAATAGGTGAGAATTACTATTCTCATTGTATAGTAATTTCATCATGTTGTACTGATATCTTTATGTATGGGTCATGCAAATAATATTAAAAAGACACCCATGTAAAACACTTAAATGAATACTGAAATTACTAGTGTGATACTAACTGACCAAGCAATATAGCAGATTTGACGTAAACAGGGTCCATTTTCATGAGGGGGATCATCTCCCAGGTTCTGCAGTTTTATCTGCCTGGTCATGTTCCCGGGCAATCCAGTTTTAAGCCAAGGAAATCGTTGCATTAGCTTACCATTTCAGATCAGGATTTGGGTGGGGTTTTATTTGATTCTTTATATACTCACTTTAAATCTGGTAGAAAAATAGTATTTCTTTACTTTGGTTACTTGACTTTAATGAAGGTGGGATTGTGACTTGGCAACGAACTGCCAGGTGGAATGTACAGGCATGGAAAAAAGCCTAGAGAGACTGGTCAGGGACAAAAGAAGCATTGAGACAGGTGCTGGTGGCATAAAGAAGAGGAATGCAAAAGGGGATAAGGTTAGAGAAATAGCTTGGGGCAAAGCTGTGGGGGTCTTTCAAGGCAAGGACACAGAGTCTGAAGTCAAGGTGAGATGTGTTAGTAAAATTAAATAGGGCTAAGTTTCCCTATGAGTTCTCCAAATATACTTTATAATTTATTTATTTTTTTATATAGTTATAATTTTAAAAAGTATGACTGAAACAGACAGACGCTTACTTTTTTTGGTAAGATTGTTATGCTCTCAAACAACAATGTGCATCTCTTGACTATCTTAACATAAATTAGAAAAAAAATGTAAATAGATGGACTTCATCAGCTAAAGCAAGCTGAGAAGAGACTCCAGCTACAGGGGTCATATGAAGTTTCCAATTACACATCCCCTCAAGGGGTGGAGAATTTGGTGCAACGTACTCAGGGACAGCCGTGTGCTCCAGGACTCAACTTGTTCCCATTTTCCCTGAAGATTTGTGTCTTCTGAAAAAATTTACCCAAAAAAGAATGAAGGTAGGTGTAAGGCAAGAAGGAGTACAAATGTTGATATAAAAGTTTGCCAACCCCAAAAGAAGGCAGTTGCTGTGAATTTGAAACTAAATCCAGCATTCATGGAACTACATCTGTTCCCCCTTCACGAGCAATGCACAGTACCAGTGTGAGAAGAAAAATGGCTGGAATCCTCAGCAAGTGCTGAAACACTGATGATTTTACCGCTGCTTCATAGGGTCACTTAGTAATGAATAGGAGAGCTTTCCTATGAGATTAACAAATTTTGACAGGCACTAGGTGGTACATGTTTCCAGCTTTGCCCTACCAGAGATAGTCACTTGAAAATACTTACAAATCTAAAGGAAGGTTAACCTTTTCTTAAAATATTTGTACGATTTCCTGAACAAAGTTCAAAACAGTAAGAATATGTTTGTGTTAACTATAAAGGAAGTTATCAAAAGTTTATAACAGCCTTAAAGAAAACTCATAATTATGCCAGTAACTGAGGAAAAAAAGCAAGTTAAAAGTTTAGAGACATTATCATTTCAAAATAATTCTATGAGCCAATTCATATTTAACCTCCAATAATATTGAAATATTCATTTATTTCTCAGCAGAATAGAGCTTCATATGAAAATGCCAGTTGTCAGTACTGGAAATTTCTGTATGGATATACTGGATTTGCTTTGGCTTTCATTAAACTGGTTCGTCATATCTAGGATTGAATAATTTACCTGAGTCAGATATCAGCCCAGAACATGCAATTATGTGACTTATGAGTGCAGTCACTTGGCATAGGGAAAAAACAGTTATCAAGTCCTCGTCCTAAAGGTCATTTATTGAAATGCTCATATGTCATATGACAATATCAGAGAAGGAGAGTCTACAGCCTTGCAGCCAGATTACTGATGCCAAAGATGCAGACTGAAGGCCCTGCTCTCTCTAAAATCTTTGGGCAGGACAAGACATTCCATGTTGCCTTTGAGCACTTCTGCTATGAGGTTATTGTATGGAAGGAGATGTGGAAGCAAGTGATAAATAGAATTGTGATCACCCCCTTCAGATCCCACTTTCTATATTGCATAACTAATTACATAAGGATCTCTGTTTTCACTAAGAAGGATGGGACCTAGATACCAAAAATATTTTTGAAATATCAACTCTAAACTGAAGAAAGATCCCAAACTGTTTCTTGTTCTCATTTCTCTCCTTTCTCAGTCATTACCTATCAAAACATCATGAAGAGATTTTCTGATGGTAAAAAAAAAAATAATAAATGTCACGTTTTTAATTCTGTGTACTTAATCTTAATTTTAATTCTGTGTACAAATCTTAATACTTAAGATTTGTATATAGAGAAAATCCACATCAATATTTAGAATGAAGCCTTTCACTTGACAGCAAAATTGTCATGGAAAAAATTAGACCTTTTTAAAATTCTCTTTCAGCTAGGGATAACAGGATTTTTTTTTAACATGAAGTATTTGTTTGCCAAATCACAGCCATTGTAAAAGATAAGAATAACTGACTTGTCTAAAGTTAACTGGCTTGTGAAAGAGTAATGAATCAAACTCTAAGCTCTGATCACACAGGACATAATCTTTCCCACCAGAGCAGTCTTTCTTTCCTAATCACACTTCTCAAAATCACTGTTCTTCAGCAACACTACTTGCACTGTGAAATGCTGCCAGGGATAAAAAATAATGTAAATTCATGATAGAGTATTCTGATAGTAACAGAGCATCTCTATTTATCAGAAAAGTTGGGCAAAGATAAACACACAAACATGTATGCATATATACATAGAGACAGGCATTTACCTTTGTTTATTTACACAGTCATATATACACACATGCAAAGACTGCATTTAAGGTTCCTAGATCCTACTAACTGTACCAGACTTATTTCCTTTCATATGTAAATGCTTTCATTATTAGTAAACTAGCAGTATCTGTTGTGTTTTAGATGTTATCAGCATACAGAGAAATGATGAGAGATTCTGAAAAGGCATCCGGAACTGGGAATTGCTTTGGAAAAGCCACCATCTGTAATTAGTGACGTAAATCATATTATTAAAATGTAATTACAGAAAGCACTTTAATAATAAAATGAGGATGAACATTAGAGGTCTTTGTCAGTATCATAATCATACTGAAAAAAAAAAAAGATTTATGTCATATGTCATTATATATTCTTTTGGTTTTGAGCCTGATTGAGAGTTTAGGGGTTTTGTTTGTTTACCTATGAAAATTAGCTTAGCTTACAGTTTTTGTTTATGTCAGTAAATTCAACTGGCTTGGAGGATTGTTGAATCAAAAAAAAAAAAAAAAAAAGTCTTGACCATATTATTTACCTTGATTTTCATCTATCTTTACTATGTAGCTGTTGCATTAGAGAAAACTGTCCTGCAAACTATGTGCTTACTAAAAATGGAGAAAGTTAAGGACCCAATTCTAAACACAACCAGAGAGTGTGCTTCATGGCAAGAGGATGGACACCAAAATAAATAAATGCAAGGAGATAAAACACAGAGACAGGATGAGTCATTTTGTATCTGTGCCAGCTCCACATTTGCATTGTGGAAGGTCAGTTATCTCACACTGAAATATAGCTGAAACCATGAACTCAGTAGCTCTGGGCACTTAACACTGTTTAGATCTGTACTTTAACACTTAATTTAATACTTTTCCTGAAGGGAAATGATTAATAATTGCATTCAGTGAAGCATACACTTTAAAAGATTGACCCTCACAAGCTGTTGTTTTTTACGCCTAGAAAAAAAGTAACTGTGTTTCCCCAGACACTGTCCACTTATGTGATACAAAGCTGCCAAATGTAATATGCTAAAGGCAAAATTTTAAAGATAACTAATTAGAAAAGTACTTTGCAATTATGTTTTAGACCACTCAGCAACAAATAAGGATGAAGTGCTATTTGATGTTGAGTCTGATGTCGATGAAAGTTCAGACTTTCATCCTACTGAATTCAGTGTCATGTCTCATCTACAGATCAAGTGGAACCAAGGAGTAAGTGTGAAATTATGCCTGTTAATTCCTCAGTTTTCATACTCAAATGGACACTATTGTTTTGAAAGGATTCACTCCCACATGTGAAAGGATGTTGGCCTCCACAATAACTTGCCAGATCTTAAGTATACTCCATGTATACCTTGAGAAACAAGAAAATATAAGCAGTGGAATACTGAGAGAAGCAAATGTTAACATGAAATAAGAATGCTTGATCTAAGTATCAAGTTAGAAAGTGATTAGAATAATATTTCTAAGTGCTATTTAAAAGCACAAGTAAAGTACAGTGAAATCAGTTTAAATTCCAAAACTTAATGCTGGAAGAACAAAATAGTAATTTTTCAGCTCCTCAAGACTTTTGATACTAAAATCTCAATAGTAGCAATTAACGTTTCATATTTTCAGAGCACATGAGAGAGTTGGTGGAAGTTATTGCTAGGCCACGCTCCATCATCTTTGAAAGGTCATGGAGAACAGTGGAGGTGCCTGCGGTCTGGAAGAAAGACAATGCTAATCCAGTCTTCAAAAAGGGAAAGAAGGAGGAACTACAGGCCAGACAGCTTCCCCTCCATCCCTGGAAAGGTGATGGAGCTGCTTATCCTGGAGGTCATCTCTAAGCAGGTGGAAGATAAGAAGGTGATCAGGAGTAGTCAGCATGGATTAGCCAAAGGGGAATCATGCTTAACCAATCTTATATGTTTTTATGATGGGATGACTTCTTAGGTAGATGACGGGAGAGCAGTGAATGTTGTCCACCTTGACTTCAGCAAACTTTTTAAGACTGTCTCCCATAACATCATCATAGGTAAGCTTAGGAAGTGAGAGATACATGAGTGAACAGTGAGGTGGATTGAGAATTGGCTGGATGGCAGAGCTCAGAGGGTTGTTTTCAGTGGTGCAATGTAGTTGGAGGCCTATAGCTAGCAGTGTCTCCCAGGGGTCAGTACTGGGTGCAGTCTTGTTCAACTTCATCAATGACCTGGGTGATGGAACAGAGTGCACGCTCAGCAAGTTTACTGAAGACACAAAACTGGGAGGTGTGGCCGATTCCCCAGAGGGCTCTGCTGCCATTCAGAGAGACTTGGACAGGCTGGAGATTTGGGCAATGAGGAACCTCATGAAGTTTAACAAAGTTCATCTAGGGAGAAATAACCCCATAGACCAGTACAGGCTAGGGGCTGACCTGCTGGGAAGCAGCACTGCAGTGAAGGACCTAAAAGTCCTGGTGGACAGAAGGCTGACCATGAGCCAGCAATGTGCCCTTATGGCCAAGAAGGCCAGTGGTATCCTGGGGTGCATTACGAAGAGCGTTGCCAGCAGGTTGAGAGGTGATCCTGCCCCTCAACTCAGCCCTGGTGAGGCCACTTCTGGAGTATTGTGTCCAGTTCTGGGCTCCCCAGTACAAGAGGGACATGGAGTTCCTCAAGCGAATCCAGCGGAGGGCTACTAAGACAACGAGGGGACTGGAGCATCTGTCATACGAGGAGAGGCTGAGAGAGCTGGGCCTGTTTAGCTTGGAGAACAGAAGACTGAGAGGAGATCTGATCAATGTGTATAAATATCTGAAGGGAGGGTATCAAGAGGACGGGACCAGACTCTTTTTAGTGGTGCCCATTGACAGGACAAGAGGCAATGGGAGGGGCTTGGCAGGGGGGTTGGACTAGATGATCTCCAGAGGTCCCTCCCAGTCTCAACCACTCTGTGATTCTGTAATTTTGACAGCAAGGTGGATAAGCATTTGAAATCAGTTTAGAATCCTTCCTTCCTTCCTTCCTTCCTTCCTTCCTTCCTTCCTTCCTTCCTTCCTTCCTTCCTTCCTTCCTTCCTTCCTTCCTTCCTTCTTTCCTTCTCTCTCTTTCTTTCCCTTTCCCTTTCCCTTTCCCTTTCCCTTTCCCTTTCCCTTTCCCTTTCCCTTTCCCTTTCCCTTTCCCTTTCCCTTTCCCTTTCCCTTTCCCTTTCCCTTTCCCTTTCCCTTTCCCTTTCCCTTTCCCTTTCCCTTTCCCTTTCCCTTTCCCTTTCCCTTTCCCTTTCCCTTTCCCTTTCCCTCCCTTTCTTGAAGTTGGAAATGTGAATCAAGGGGATTTTAACAAAGATACCTCATTCTTATAGATGAAAAAGCAAACAGCATGTCAGGTCCTTATCTGGATCTTCAAATGAGTAAACTATTTGTAGTTAATGAACTTGTCCAGAGAAATTCTGACTGGGCAGATAATGCTGCACAAAATGGTTATAATGGCTAGAAACGTGTCTTTGAGAACCTAGTTACTTGTGCACAGAATGTGACACAGCAGTTGGTACATCACAACAATGTTTAAGAAAACATTTTTAATGTCTCTATTGTGTCTTCAGGTGTCTAGCTCATACCCTGCCAAGGTTGCTTATATTCATGTTCATTGTGTTTGTATATTCATATATGCTTACATTGCAATAGGAAGTGCACTGAAAGCTTAGCCTCCAACCTCAAAGATCTCTAAAGAGCCACTTCTTAGCAATAATTGTTGGCCCACATCTGTAACAGCTAACCTTAACTCTGTGTTAAGTGTGGGAGGTTCTCTGCTCCATGCCAGTGTTTTGGGAAGACAGTCAAAAGATTAGGTTGGTCATTCTACTGTAAGAACAAATATTGTTAAGGAATTGACCTTAATGTACTCTCTCAAAAAATACCACCCTTCTCAAGTTTATTGAGAAGCATAAAATGTAATTATTAACTCGTGATCTTCTGTATAAGCTCAGTATGTAGCTTGAATAAGCAGTATAATTGAAAAGACTTTACATCAGTACAGTGGTAAAATAAAAACTGAAACTTATAAACAGGCTTTCAATTATAATACACTTTTAAATAGAGGGGGAAAGTTATGGTCAGTCAATATAATTAAAAAACAAACAAAAAACCCCACACTATTTTACTTCTATTCAAGGAAATGTGATGTATGCTGACATGTAGTACAGCTTACTGCCTGTCATTTCAAACATTCTTTGCAGTATATCAGACTCCATAATTTGAAGTGTTTACAATGTAAATGAAAAAATACGTAAAAATACATAAAAAAGAAATATAATGTACATTTCCATTGTATAATTATCAGCTGATTTAATGATAGAGTCCTTTTGCATGGTATTCCACTAGTTACTTAAAATAAAGCCTGATTCTCTGATGCTTTGCACATGTTCAAAATGAGAACAACATTTTACAGTTTTGCACTTAGTGGGCTGGGTTATTTCATCTACATTTTTTCCTCTGCACCAACCAGGTGGTACAGAGGAGTGAAAAACATCTTACCAGCAGGTGATACTCTTAGTGTGATAGATTCCCTGGCAAGTGGAGAGCTGGCAAAGCTGTTTCCTACCCCTTATTCTTGCTTTCCTACCCCTTCTTCTTGCTTTGCTGGGGTTAAGAAGACAATAAACAAGCCAAAAGTAACAAGCTAAAACAAAAACAAACAAATAAACAAAAAAACCTCAATTTCTTAACAAATAAAGATTAAAGCCTCCTGCTGTCAGCGTATGAGCATTTATTTTACATGATTCAGAAGCTAAAGAAACTCCATGGGACTTTAGAAACCATGTAAAGATATGGAATTTGGGTCTCTGTTTACCTCAGATAATGATACACTAATCATTGAGATGTCCTTTGTTTTCATTTTGATGCCTGAGGAGAACAGCAGGCACCAAGATGACTATTTCCAGCACTATGAATTCTCATGAATATTTTCACAGAGATCCTACAAGGATGTTCCTTGGCTTGTCCATCATGGATATTTCTGATTCACTGTTCCAGCTAAACAGTGCCAAAACTACTCAAACTCTATGCCAAGGGGGTTTCCACTATTCTGTAAATATTACAATTTCTGAACTGCACTGTCAGTGCCCTTATTTGATTGTTTCCCAAGTTTCAATCATTTCCTTATGTCAGCTGGACCCCCCCCCCCTTTTTTTTTTTATTTTTATATTAACATTTAACTATTTTTATGAATGAACTTTTTATTGAAATCACTGTAAATTTTGAATTTTTACAGGCTGTTAGGCCACAGCAAAATAGCCAGTGACACTTGCTTCTAAGAATTAAGATCTTAATTTCAGTGCAGAAAGAAAAAGGAAATATCCAAAACACCTTACAGAATTCCAAAATATCATTCTCACAAAATTCTAATTCCTACTAACTCCTTTCAGTAAAACTGTTCAACAGAATAGAGCACTGACTTCTCTTCCATGATGCAGTCAGTCACAGATATGTACTTACTAAATAATAGGTAAGGCCTAGGTAACTGAAGTGTAAGTCCATAACAAGAAAATTTCCTTAAAAAAATGAAAAGGTTTATTTCTGAAAGAATTCTACTGGAGGAATTCTTCACAATCAATGCACAGAATGGTCTGGCCTAAAATATTGCTTTTACAGATATTTTACTCTCTTTCTCATAAGATTGTCAAACAATATTTCATCCCATCTATCTTCTTTAAGACATATAATATTGATCCTCCATAGTGTGCTGATTAATCTTTCCAAAAATTTTAGTGAGGATATGTAGTTATATTTATCTCTAAATCAATATTCAGTTTTCTAGTTACAGTAATCATTTTTGGTTCAGTTCATGTACTTTTAGAAGGTTCAAACTTATACAGAAGTGAAATTTCAGCTGCACATAGAGAATCAAGTGTTCATCTGTTGTGTACAGAGGAACATGGACATAAGTGTTTTGTTTCAGGAGGACTGTTAAGGGCATTAAGGAAAAGTAAAACTTGAGAAACAGTTTGTTATCTCCAACCAAAATAAAGGCTTATAGATTTCAAGTGGTAGTGAGCACAATAAAATTTTAGGTTATACATATAATTTTAGCATCCACTATATACAAGATATTTCCAAAAGAAGAGAATCTTTATTCCTTAAATATTCCCAGAAGTCATGCATTTGTACGTTTTCTAAAACTATACTGATCATGACCTGTATGAGTTGGCAGTTTGTAATAGAACCCTAAAATTGCTTATTAAACTTTTACGTTCTCTTGTCTTATTTGAAGAGATGTGGTCAATTTTCCTAGCACTTAACGGTTCTGATCATTGACATTAACTGAAATGTAGGACAACACCTGAAGCCAAATATTGCTTACTATGCAAGTAAGTCCTGTCAAAAACTATTCACTATTTTCTTTGTGTGTTTTTCAGTTTCATAAGTTTTCTATCTGATTAATATTGGGAAAGAGTCTTTTAGCTGGTCCACCTGCATGACTCTTCAGGTGTGCAGTAGCATACTTACCATGGCAGATTTCTAGCTTTATTCTCACTACAGTTCCCAAGTATTTCCAAATTCGTTTTGGATATCTTAAGAAATAAAAGTTATTGAATACCAGTCTTATTAGCATCTGTTACATATTGATTCAATGTAATATCTAGCATTTTTCAAAGGTGTTTGCTTTGGAATTACTGAGATTGGAGTGTGTACTTTTGATGGATTTACATTCTTAATATCCATATGCTAAAGTGAAAATAACATCTGAGCTGTAAATTTCACAATTTAGTCTTTAAATAGCAGATTTTCAACAGCCTAATTTTGTTTGTGCCATGAATTTAACTATTTTCTTTCCAAATTATATTTTTTCCTTCTGGAACTTCCCGATGGGATTGTATGTTGCTGCCAAGATATGCCAAATGCTTCATTATTTGAATTCCTTTGCTTTCTGAAGTAACACATTGCAAAGTGACAGAGCTGTGATGAGATGCTCTGAGCTAGTTGCTGCTTCCATGTTCTTGGGATGTCAGATTGGATTTTCTAACGTACTTCTGCACAGGAGTCCTTAGTTCCCTTCCACTCCCTGAAGACAGAGCTGAGAACTTAAATAAACCCTGAGGAGTCCCTCTTTCTCCTCAGCCTCTGTGAGGCAATTGCTACAATCAAATCTGTGCTTAAATCAACTGGCATGGGACTCAGTGTAGGAAGAGCAGGAGGAGGAGGAAAAGCAAGAGGTAGGCCTCCTTTCTCCACTCTGTTCTATTCTGTGTTCCAAAATAGGGTGGCCCAGGTGTGCACTCTCTTCCTCCTAGTACTTCAGAAGTACATCCACGCTGTTTATCTACTGGTTATCTTCAGAGAAACTCTATAATTATCCAAGACTAGACCTATGTATGACCCTTGTGATGACTCTCTTGTATTCTCATATTCAATTAATTAATTAATTAATTAATTTATTTTTTTCCGGCAGTGAAGCCGAGAGCAATGCCAAGCAGGGGAAGAAAGAAAAAGCAGGTGTTTTTTGTTGCTAGTAGCAAAACTTACACCAGAAGATAACCCTCCTATCTGCGACAGGACTCTAGGCACAAGTATCCTTCTGCAGAGATCACTTTGAACAAGAGAAGTCACTACATGCTTTCAAGTCAGACTTCCCTTATGGTGGCTGTCTTTCAAACAGCAACACAGCAGATAAAATATACTTAAACCACTAACTATAAAGCTTCAAAGTACTGCCAGAAGTGTCAGAAGTAAATGCAGTTCCTGTAGCTGGTTTTAGTTTTCTTCTTCTTAGCCAGGCAGGGAAGTATGAATTGTTTTCTTACTCTATAATAGTCTGTTCAGTTGGCAGAGTGGGAACAGAAGTGATACATTTCACTAGTTTTCTCACCTTTAGATTTATGGTCATAGAATCATAGAATCATAGAATATCCCGAGTTGGAAGGGACCTTTAAGGATCGTCAAGTCCAACTCCTGGCAACGCACAGGTCTACCCAAAAGTTTAGACCATGTGACTAAGTGCACAGTCCAATCACTTTTTAAATTCAGACAGGCTTGGTGCAGTGACTACTTCACTGGGGAGCCTGTTCCAGTGTGCAACCACCCTCTCGGTGAAGAACCTCTTCCTGACGTCCCACCTAAACTTCCCCTGCCTCAGCTTAACACCGTTCCCGCAGGTCCTATCACTGGTGATTACAGAGAATAGGTCCCCTGCCCCTCCACTACCCCTTGTGAGGAAGTTGTAGGCTGTGATGAGGCCCCCCCCTCGGCCTCCTCTTCTCCAGGCTGAACAGGCCCAGTGACCTCAGCTGCTCCTCATATGTCTTCCCCTCAAGGCCCTTCACCATCTTCGTTGCCCTCCTCTGGACACTCTCCAACAGTTTAATGTCCTTTTTGTACTGTGGTGCCCCGAACTGCACACAGTACTCGAGGTGAGGCCGCACCACTGCAGAGTAGAGCGGGACAATCACTTCCCTCGACCGACTAGCAATGCCGTGCTTGATGCATCCCAGGATACGGTTGGCCCTCCTGGCTGCCAGGGCGCACTGCTGGCTCATATTCAACTTGCTGTCAACCACAACCCCCAGATCCCTCTCTGCAGGGCTGCTCTCCAGCGTCTCGTCGCCCTGTCTGTACGTATAGCCAGGGTTGCCCTGTCCCAGATGCAGGACCCGGCACTTGCTTTTGTTAAACTTCATGTGGTTGGTGATTGCCCAGCCCTCCAATCTGTCCAGATCTCTCTGCAAGGCCTTTCCACCCTCATCCGAGTCCACAACTCCTCCAAGTTTGGTGTCGTCGGCCAATTTGCTCAAAACACCTTCTAGTCCTACATCCAAGTCATTTATAAAAACATTGAAGAGGACTTGCCCTAAAATGGGGCCTTGAGGAACCCCACTAGTGACCATCCGCCAGCCAGATGTGGCCCCATTTACCACAACCCTTTGAGCCCTGCCCATCAGCCAATTGCTCACCCATCGTATGATGTTTTTGTTAAGTTGTACACTGGACATTTTGTCCTATGGGAAACCATGTCAAAAGCTTTGGTGAAGTCTGAAAAGATCACATCAGCTGGTTTCCCTTGATCGACTAGATGGGTGATCTAGATTTATGATCTGTATTATTAGATTTATGGTCTGTAGCTTATATCTAGTAGACAATAATCTATGGTTTTACTCAGAGCTTCAGCACTATAAAAGCACCTTTGTGGGTGCTAGTTTATCAAAGGTGCTAAAATGGCACTCAGAAACTTCATCCTACATGTCTTTTCTAATTCCAGATTTGTGAGACACACATTTTGGATTATTTGAATAGACATATACCATTGCATCAGATTGCAAGAGAGGTATATATGCACTCAGACTGTGTGACAGGGAGGACACAATTGTGATAGGAATTAGTCTGTGCATGTCGCCTTGTGTTGAGGGGAAAGAAGAGAAGTGAAAGATAGGAAATCTCTGGTAGCAGTCATAGAGAGAAAGCTGCATATATGTTGTATTTATCTAGCGCTTCTCATCCAAGAACCTTCAGCCGTGATGGAAAAAGAAACATTATCAAGACTTCAATGCTACAAATGTTTATCTGAAGGAGAATTAAGCCCGTGATTTTTTAGCAGTAACCGGGCCTGAATTTACAAATGATCAAAGGCAAATGATCAAGGCAAGTGAGCAATATCTCCAGCAGGTTGGGAGTGCCTTCCCACACATATCTCTATCTAAAGTATTATTAAACAAAGTCTTTTCATTTAGGAAGGTATATTTCCCATGGAAAATACTCTGAGAAAAGCACATTTTGACAAAATACAGCAAAAACCTCTGACAGGTTCATGGAACAGCAAGAAATAGCTGGTATACTTAAAGATACTTAAAATACGACGTAAAACAAATATAAGTCTAGTTGGTAAGGTGTGTCACAATACTGTCAATTCATTAACTGATCTTTCCTATAGTCCCAGTGAGATGGGTAATGAACAGATTTTACTTTTTCTTACATTTTTTGAAAGTTACAATCCATAGCTAGTTACACTCCCCTAGTCTGATTAATACCTTCCTGTAGGAAACAAAATAAGCAGGGACTGGCTAAATTTTACTAGTGTAAAGTTAATTTGACATTCTATTGACAGTGCAAAGAAATGCTGACTTAACAACAAAACATATCCAGTTAAAAGAAGACATCTTACAGTATAACAAAATGAAGAGGGGGGAAATATTCCTTTCAAATCAAATCAAATTTAACTGCATAAAGTATTTAAATGATTCTTTCAAAATGTTGCACATTTGCAAAAGGGCCTCTTGGGACTATTTATAACTTGAGGGAGATTCTTCTTTTAGTATAGAAATCTTGATTTAAGAATGCAAAGTAGAAATTAAGTAAAACACATGAAAGGGCTTGTTAATGCACACCTTGAATATATTATGGACTCTCTGCATTGATAGCACCTTGTGTCTGCATCCAAGGTATATTTTGATCAGCACTATTTCACAGTTTGTCACCTTATTTCTTAATGATCAATATTGTCATTAAAGTATATGTTTTTTTTTATGCCGAGCAATTAGTAAAAATTACAATAAAAAAGCTTCTTGTGTAGTTTAGGCTGGGTACTCCATAACCTTTGTAGCAATATAATTAAAATTTTTGTCCCTTCCAGTTTATACTATGAATATAAAGCTTCTCCGAAATCTGTGGCCATAAAATGATATGGCTACTTTAATAACGTGTCTTATGACTTTTGTCACTCTTGTGAATCTGTTTTACCATCTGAGCTGGTAGGACAGAGATCTAAGCCTACAAGTGATGAATAAAAAATAGCGCTAAATTCCCAGTTCCCTTAACCAGGAGACTATCTTCATTCTTATCACTTTTGATTTATGGAGGTGGAAAAGACTTCTCATCAGATTTGGAGAAAGTAGTAGAGAGGAGGAAGACATTTTTACACCAGATAATAATTTAGATACACTAGAAGAAGAATAAAATAACTGTCAGAAAAGGCAAATGCATTCATATGATTAGAAACAGAACCTGAAGATATATTTTCATTGTTAAATCAATATTAGAATTCTGTTTTAAAGACATTGATTTGTACATTGAGCATGCCTTTTCTAAACTAAGACATTTGTTTCTTATAATTCTAATCTTGCAATCTTCTTCTTGCCATGTAGGCTCAGTGGACTTTCTGTGATGAGAAGATTCTTCAACATGATGGCTACAGTAGGGTCAAAGTGTATATCACATTAAATAATGAATATTTTTTAGATATAATTGTAAACATACATACATTTATATATTTATATGTATACATAAACACACAAACACACAAGAAATAGATATGTGCATGTGCATTCTCCTAAAATGAAATTGCTTCAATGACAGAGTAGACAAAAAAAAAGAATGCCTGCTTAAATAATTTAATTTTGCTTTATTCTATTATATGCTCGTGAAAGCAGAGCACTGAATGTGAATGACTAACAGTCTCAGCATCAAATAAATACATAACAATAAATTTATTTTTTTGACTGTGTGAAAAAATAATAGTTTAAGTACTCCAATAGCAAAGTCAGTAACATCTTTTAAATAAGAAATATTCTAATCTCAATTATGTTTTGCATTTATCTTAAATGTATACGAACATGCTCTTCTCCAAAACAACAAACAATAGGACAAGAGGAAATGTCCTCAAGTTGTACCAGGGAAGGTTTAGGTTGGATTTGGGGAAAAATTTCTTCACTGAAAGAATTGTGGTGCATTGGAACAGGTTGCCAAGGGAAGTAGTTGAGTCACCATTCCTGGAGGTACTGAAAAGACATGTAGATGTGGTGCTTAGAGACATGGTTTAGTCATATGTTTGGCAGTGCTAGGATAGCGGTTGGACTTGATGATCCTGGAGGTCTTCTCCAACCTAAATGATTCTATGATGCTATGCTGAAGTATATATATATATACATATATATATATATATATATTTTGTCTGCTAATGCATTGCTTGTGAATCTTGTACGCTACCAAAAGTTCCCTGAAGGAAATGGCTTAGTAGTTCTTGATCATTCTAAATTCAAGCTTTGTGTTTCAAAAAAACCTTCACTGGCTAAAACCCCAAACTTAAAAATCATGTTAATTGAACATATTTATGGATTATAAATTGCCTGCTTTAAATTGTCTCTTTTACTGGGGGAAAATAAATAAATAAATAGATAAAATAAAAGGGTGCATTGTCTTAGCTTTAAAAGGATTACTTCTGCCAGTGAAGCTACATGTAGAAGTTTTAAAAGGGAAAGAGGAGTCCAGAGTTTCAGAGATGACATGAAACTGGGGGGAGTGACTGATTCACCAGAGGACCATGTTATCATCCAGAGGGACCTGACCTCAACAGGCTGGAGAGGTGGGCTAACAAGAATCTCATGAAGTTCAATAAGGAGAAGAGTCCTGCACGTAGCTGGAAAACAACTTTGCAGAAAAGAACCTGGGGGTGCTAGCGGACACCACGTTGAACACAAGTCAGCAATGTACCCTTGGTACTAAGAAAGCTAATAGTATTCTTGGCTGCGTTAAGCAAAGTATTGACAGCAGGTCAAGAGAGGTGATTCTTACCCTCTCCTCAGCACTGGTGAGGCCATACCTGGAGTACTGTGTCTGGTGCAAGAAAGACCTGTACATACTGGAAAGAGTACAACAGAGGGCCACCAAGATGATCAAGGGACTGGAGCATTTCCTATGAGGAGAGGCTGAGCGAGCTGGGACAGTTCATCCTGGGGAAGACAAGGCTTGGGGGGATTTCATCAATGCCTATAAATACTTGAAGGGAGGGTGCAAAGAGGACACTCTTTTCAGTGATGCCCAGTGCCAGCCCAAGAGGCAACGGGAACAAACTGCAACACAAGAGGCTCTGTCTGAACACCAAGAAACACTTCCTTACTGTGCGGGTAAATGAGCACTGGCACAAGTTGCCTGGAGAGGCTGTGGAGTCTCCCTCCTTTGAGATCTTCAAAAGCTGCCTGGACATGGTCCTGGGCAACCAGTTCTAGGCGTCCCTGCTTATGCAGTGGGGTTGGACAGATCACAGAAGTGTAGGGGTTGGAAGGGACATCAAGAGATCATTGGGTCCAACCCCCAGATGATGATCCTCAAAGGTTCCTTCCAACTTCAACCATTCTGCGATTCTGTGAAACTGAGCACCATTTATGCAAGTTGATAAAATAACTAACAAGTATTAATTCAGAAAGTGAAAATAATAAAATGTAAGTGGACCACATGACTGAGAGTCATTAAAAAAAAAAAAAGTATTGCATTGTAAATAGTAAAATAGTAAACCTGGTCTTAGTAACAGATGCAGCATGATGACTGCAGATGATGTATTATCTCGAGAATTCCAAATGAATGGTGCCTTATCAGAGATGAAGAAAACTCCTCACACTCTTTCTTTACCCTAAACCTCTATCCACTGTTAACTTTACCCTTAACCTGTATCCACTAATTACTGAATCCTTATCACTCATCCTTTACTCTAGACATATTTAACTTAGGAGCCTATCCCTCTTACCATTCCGCTTCACTCAAAAGAGAGGAACACTCTTCATCGCAAAACAGTTTCTGTTTCTTTCCATTGACTATGTAAGGAGAGTAAGCCAACTACTCTCTTAATTAGGACACATCTGTTAAATTCCCAGTATTAAGTAGGATGAATCTGAGCTTAACTCATTCCATTTAGGAAAGTGAGGAGTATTTTTCCACTCATGATCAGTACCAAGAATAGTGAGCTTAGGGGAACAGATATCCTGGTGAATATTTTTGAGAGGGACTTTTGCCATGAAATCCAAACAAACAAACCAACAACAAGCCACCACCATCAACAACAAAATACCACCCTCTTATTACTCTTAATAGTAATAAAACAGGGAGATGTCCATACTGTTTGTACTGTCTGCATGTAGAATAGAAATCCTCGGCGTATTAGTACGTATATATCATTTCTCATGTTTCCCTCAGCTAGGGCTCTATACTGTTAAAATAGGAAAGAGGCAGCACAGAGATATCTAACCAGCTGATTTAGAAATATAAACTGTGAGTTAATAGTGCCTCTAAAATTAGTTTTTTTTTTACTGCTTTCAGTGTATACATACATATGACATTCAGACTAACTGTAAGTATATGGGAAACTAATCTGCATCAGAAGTGAAAATTCAAATAAAGACACTGAGGTTAATGGAGACACAATCTAAGTGAATCCTTTGATGCACTTAGTAGTGTTAAGATACCAAAGAACCAGTGGTCAACCAAAATGCTGGGATTCTCATAGTGTGGTTCTTCTAAATTTTGTAGATTTTTTCTTTGATGAATTATTCATGAATTTATAGAACCAGTGAGAGTACTGTGATATGAATTCCAATGATTTGTGTGGCTCAGCTAGTCTTTTCATATTACAAAATATTTTCATCTTTCATCATATTTACCTCTGAAGATCATTTCTTTTATCTTTACCATTATTTTAGAAGGCTATCTTATTGCCCTTTCAGCTAAGAGAGAAAAAAAAAAAAAAAAAGAGGGAATAAATACTGCTTTATGTTTGAGAACCTAATCCAACCCTATAAATGGCTGCAGCTCTTGTTAACTTCAGTGACAGCTGCAGCTATTTACACCTGAGCTGATTTGGGCAGTTTATGCAGGGCTAACGGCACTGGATGACATTAAATTTCCCTGACATTTCTGATTATAAAGATTTTGTATTCAATTTCTTATACTTTTCCAGCTCAGACACCAGTATTTTTCTACACTATGAATCTGCTCAGACTTCAACTTTCAACTCTGGGCTTATCTGTATACTTTTGCAACTGTAATCAGCCTGGCTTTCCAGGTCCTTGATTTGGGGATAGGATTTTTGTCACGGGTTTCCACTCTCCATGTAAATGCATTGTTTTATAGCATACATGAATGAAGCTAGGTAGAATACAGTATACAATTTGTTTTAGTTAGTGCAATTAACCCATTAAAAAACAAACGTAAAATGAAGCACAGCAAATCACATATTCTAGAGATTTCTTCAGCTCCATTGGTGATTTGAATTAGCACAGGTGGAGTCCAGAGCTGCAGTCTCCAGGACAAAGAAGATCACAGAATGAAAAGTATCACAAGGGGGTGATGACTAGATCAAGTATGGCTGTTTGAAAGATAAGCCAGGAAAAGCAAAATGGTTTTGTTAATGAAAGAACAATTTGTTGAGTCTGAAGTGTTTCACTGGATATATCTCAGGCCTGACATTTTTTTGCCTGTTCCAAAACCAGATACCCACGGGCTTCACATCTACATTTCTGTCAGAAGCTTCCCATGACAAGGACTCTTGCGCTTCCACAGTATAAAGACTCTTGGAAAGTCCTGTGATGAAATTCTAGTGCCTGAAGATGACACATCTAGAACCGTGTCAAATACTAGAGTTTAAGGCAAAAGTTTTCTGATAAATTGTAATTCCTAACAGTGATGGGTCTTGGAAATGCAGCTCATTCCAGACATGCCCTGTTGTATGTTTATGAGTAAGGTATCTTACAATTCAGAAAACAAACAAACAAACAAGGCTTGGTTCTGTTTGGATATAAAGAAATTCATGAATTGGGAACTCCTGAGACAAACTGGAAACATTTTTTCCTATATCAGCTCAGTTCATGCAAGAAAAAGAGATTTGTTCAAGATTTAAGAAAACTGGTTTCATCACTTTGCAGTGGCCAGAATATTTACATCCTTTTATTGGAATATTGGTTTATTTAGACTTTTAGATTTTCTCTTTCAAGATGTTATAAAATGTGCAATTATAATTCTCAAATACATTCTGTATCATATCTCACTGCTTAAATGAAGAGCTTTTTTTCATCTAGAGATAAGTGGGCATGGGAATTTCAAAGATGACACAAAAACAAGATGCACATTTCAAAACAAACCATGAAAAATAGACTACACCTCCTACTCAAAGCTGAAACCATCATAATAAAATGGGTGAAAGCAGATATTTTTGCATAGAGAACACAGACATTCAGGGCTCAGAAAAGAGAATGCACTGAAGCAAATCTACAAGCAACTGAAAAATGAAAATAATAGGAAAATGAAAATATATATATATAAAATGAAAGTATAAAATGAAAATATATGATTCTTCCTCTGAGAGACATTTGTCTGTACTGTTTACAAATATTTTTACATTTGTTTTGGAGATATTGGGTACTTTAAGATGCTCAGAAGTTTAAACAAAATCACTCATTTACCTGTTCTTTCTAAATAGACTTGGACAATGAAATGTTTCCCAAATCTTTCTCATTTTTCATAGCCTCAGTCAGTCCTTCTGTGCTTGCTCAAACTTTGGTCTTCTCAGTAATCCAGGCTTGAAACCATAAACAACATTTGTGCATACAAAAAAGGATTTTTTAAAAAATCCTCTTTCATAGAAGGAGTGCACTAAATGACAATTCAAGCAATATTCTTCATAAAAAACATGCCTTATTTGCCATCTTTGATCATGGGGAGTAGCACTTTGATTTACTCCAGAAGTACTGACTTTACCCACAAAGCTGTATGGAAAAGTGAGCCCTGCAGAAAAAAATAAAAAATAAAAAATAAAAAATAAAAAATAAAAAATAAAAAATAAAGAGTTGTGTTTGTGAGTTGGAGAAAGGCAGCAGAACCTACCAGAAAAAAAATAAAAAAAAATGAAAGAAAATTCCCACTTCCATCTTCTATTCCATTAAAATTTACAAATGTGAAAAAAAAAATTAAAAAAATCATTGTCAAAAACACTTTTCTCAGAAATGTTTTCCTTCACTGCTTTTGGCTGAGAAGAGTTCCCAGAGATTATGCATATTATGTCACTGTCAGCAAAATATTCCTGTAAGACGATATCTGTGGAGTCAGTAATGCAAAGTACTGAGAACCTCTGATGTCTATTGGAACAACAAGTGTTAAGGCTTAAAACTGAATTGTAAATATAATGCAAAATTTGGCTCTTACATGATATCTTTTTCAAACCACTAAAGAAAACTTTTATTCTTTTCAGAGAATGTGGAGGGAAAGAGAGAACCAGCCTCATACCCCATTAATAAGAAGAGTGTAAAAGATCAGCCAGTGTGCTGTAAGGCAGTGCAGGACTTTTTTTTTTTTTTTTTTTTTTTTTTTTGTAGCTGAAGTAAAAATCTTGAAAAAAGCACTGCTAGTCTTTTTTCTCACTTACTGCAATATTCATCTTTTGCATTTTTTCTAGACATTTGTTACAAGGTTCCCAAATTGTGATTTTTTTTTCCTCATTAATAAAATTTTTATAAATAACAATGTTTTATTCTGATTAAAGAATACAAAATAATATTAAGTTGGCATTCCTATTTTTCTGTCAGGCTTTAATTAAAGATCAAACAGGATTTTTGTAACTAAGTGTCCTGGTTTCAGTTAGGACAGAGTTAATTTTCCTCCTAGTAGCTGGTAGGGTGCTATGTTTTGGATTAGGATGAGAAGAGCGCTGATAACATGCTGATGTTTTAATTGTTGCAGAGCAGTGCTTACACCAAGCCAAGGACTTTTCAGCTTCTCGCTCTGTCCTGCCAGCGGGCAGGCTAGGGGTGCAGCAAGAGCTGGGAGGGGATAGACTCAGGACAGCTGACCCAAACTGGCCAAAGGGGTATTCTATACCATCTGACGTCATGCTAAACAATATATAGGGGTGGCTAGCCGGGGTGGGGGGGGGCGGCTGCTTGGGGATAGGCTGGGCATCGGTCAGCGGGTGGTGAGCAATTGCATTGTGCATCACTTGTTTCGTACACATTATTATTAGTAATACTATTATTATTATTATTATTATTATTATTATTATTATTATTATTGTTATTATTATTTTCCTGTCTTAATAAACTGTCTTTATCTCAACTCACAGGCTTCACTTTCCCGTTTCTCTCCCCCATCCCAGCGAGGGAGGGGGGAGGGTGAGCGAACGGCTGTGTGGTGTTTAGCTGCCGGCCGGGTTGAACCACAACACTGAGATACCTTCTGATTAATTTTTCAGCTTTAAGAAGCCACAGTCAACTCAGAAGACTGGACCAAGCAGAACCAAGACTTGCACCTGCATTCAGGAGGACATGAAGACACTAATCACAAAATTAATCACGACAACTTATGCAAACACCAGCAAGTAACATCCTCTCTATGCTGCAGATTCTCCTTTATAAAATGGAGATATTCCATCTTTCCTCCTACTCTTGCTCAGTGTGGCCATAAGCTTTTCAAAGAAGAGGATGTGAAATCTTACGGATCTTAATTAAATGGTTAGTGTTTTATATAACGGGAAAAGTTCATCCAAGGCAGTAAGCAACTTGCATAGCAGAACCCGTGGATAAACTACGCTTTTACTAAACTAACATTGCTATTTTACTGTACAGATTGGTTATTGATAGTAAATATACTACTGGTTTGCAGGCTAAGGCTGGGGGGGGGCTGTTGTTTGCTTTTTAGTCAGCTTTATGGAAAACTGTGGGAGGAATATATTATTATATTGTATGCTAATACTCAGTGGATTTAATTCCAGCCCCACTGAAGCAGAACTCCCACCTACTTCAGTGCTGCTAAGTTTTTACCCAGTGCAAACATTTCTTCTCTGAATCTTTCTATTTTGCTTCATCTTTACAAAATAGCTTTGAAAACCAAAATGCAAATACTTTTATATGCAAGAATTAACATCTGCATAGAAATTGATTTGTACCACTCTCCATATAACATATGGAGATAACATATGGACATATAAACATGTAATGTATAACATATGTCCGTATAACA